>NW_026731572.1:0-329747 GCF_028476545.2 Physella acuta
TGTTATTTTACTATTAATTTTATTATTTTATAAGAAAATATATCCTGTAGGGGATGGACGATGCGACCCTCTGGAAATAGAGGAACGCATCTAGAGTGGTGCATACGATGTGACCAGTCCTTATGTGATCAGTTGTGTATGTATGTTTCTATGTATGTTTGTATGTATGTTCCGTCCCGTTTGTGCCCAAGACATATGATACAGATGAAGTAGAGTTTTTCTGTTTCAATGGCCACGGCGTGTGAAGGGATAGCTGTGTCAGCAATATACCCAGCTGTCTTTGTTTAAAATTCAAATTCCGAACTTTTTACATAGTGTCTTTGACTTTCATGATGAAAGTTTCCGGTTTCCGAAACAGTTCCTTACAGTATATACTTTTTCCAGTGCCCCCCCCCCCCCCAGAGAATTTTGTCAACCCCCCCCCCCCCCCCCCCCGAAAATATCAAGCCCCCAGCCCCCTCCGTAGAATCAACAACAAAATACATCTTTGCTCGTTTTGCTTACGGCTTAGGTTTTAAAATATAACTGAAAGTTATACGAACAAATGCACTAGGGCTACGCTTTAGATGTATGCCACGGTACTGGCTAACGATTGAATGTGCCCATAAGCTCTGGAGCTTTATTTGTTTTCCCGTTAGGAGATGGAGGTATGGGCACTCTTGTGAGCTTTTTAGGGTAGTCAACATTAACTAATATAGTATTCTCTCCTCTCCTCTCTCTCTCTTTTTATATATATATATATATATATATATATATATATATATATATATATATGTTCTTCTATGTTGATACGCCAGGTGTTGTAACATTACCTGTGTCTGTCACATATATATATATATATATATATACACATATATATATACATAAAAATAATATTTATTTTTAAACTTGCGTTCGTGAGGCGCGTCAGCTGATCCTTCCCCCCCCCCTCACACCCTCATTAAAACCATAACACGTGGGCGTCCATATATGGGAATACAGTTCTTGTGTTGTGTAATGAAGACTGTTGACATTTTGCTGACGTAGTTGTTGATGTATGCCTGTATTGTATGGAGCCCGGGCTCCCCCACCACCACCGCCCCCCTCCCCACTTGTTAATTAAATAACACGAATCTCCTCCGATTAAGACAAGAAATGCTGGAATAATATTATCACTTCATCGTGCCTGTTTATCTTTGGGCTCTGATGGATGGGCGCCAGATACCAGGACGTACAGACGGACACACATACAGAAGGACAGACATATACAGGGACAGACGAACAGACGCACAGACGAACAGATATACACAGGCACAAGCAGACATACAGACGGACAGACGTGCAGATCAACAGACATACAGACGGAAAGACATACAGACGGACAGACATACAGACGGACACACATACAGACAAAGCAAACATACACAGGCACAAGCAGATATACAGACGGACAAACATACAGATTTACAGTGGGACAGACATGTAGATAAACAGACATACAGACGGACAAAAAGACGTACATTCTGATAAATATGCAAAAGAATAATACATATAAGCAGACGGACGGATATACAGAATGACAAACATACAACCGGACAGACATACATACAGACAATCAGAACTTGACACACACACACACACACATCACAGACATAACAACATCATAGCCCCTCACTTTATCCGACCGACACACAAACACCACACAACACACACACAAACACACACGCCCCGAGAGAGATATTTATGATCTTATTTCCGCTCTCGTCCCAGCACGAGCATGAACGAGATGTGATCAGGGCCGAGACTGTGTCGGGTCTCCGTCGGGTTCAAATGTCGGGTTGTTGTCGGTAGTTACAGGATTAACCCCGCCCCCGCTCGTGACTAGAATGGCTAGACTCAGCTCAATCTAAGAGCTTTTTGTTGGTTTTATCTCCCAATTTTCATATTTCACCTTTAAGCTCTATATCATACATGTTCTAAGTTCTGCTTTATGGATTTAAAATAAATGTAGCTTTGACCTAAACTCCTAAACTGTTGAAAACTATCTTGAACTTTATTTTCATCTTTCTTAATTTTATCGCTACATTATCTGTTAAAATCTACTTCTTTGAGGCTTATTTATTTTACCGTGAGCCCTGACCGTATCGGTTTCAATCAGCTTAAATTAATCTACTTTGCTTTTAATCTTGCTTCACCCCCCCCCCCCCACACACACACTCAGCGAGTCGAAAATTATATCAACACCATAAAATATGTGTTTTGTTTTGTTTTTGTTTTTCCTAAACACAACATAATTAACATTCACAACATAATTAACATTTCTAATTTATCGCTTTAAATAATTGGCTTATGATCAACTCGGCATCTACCATAACATTTTACCGACTGCAAGGGGGATAATTCACTGCGATAAAACAACTTCGATTTTTTTTTAATTTTTAACCTCGCAGTTTAAACACACACGCACACACTTACACACATACACACATCTATACAACTCCTATCTGTTTTAAAATTGGAACAAAATGAATATTTAATCAGCTATATTTATAGACAGCAGAATGGGACTGGAAAAACAAAACCACATCCTTGGAATAAAATTCCTTAATAGACGATTACGTTAGTTATTATTGCATGAGTTAGGAATAATTTCAGGGTTCGGCAACCTTTTGAAGCAGAAGAGCCAAAAGTTACAATTTTAAAAATTTCCCTGGTTTAAAAGAGCCACTAACATTTTTTTTATTCAAATATTTTATTGTTTTATTAAGATTATTAGTATTTGTGCAAGGAGCTGGAGAGCCGACCCCTGGCCTATATAAATATCTCAATTATTTCAAGAGAAAAAGGTATAGATGAGCTGTTTTTGTAGGGAAAGACAGTTTAGCCGTTGTAGCCGGATCAGTTTAGCCAGCCAGTTTAAAATACATGTTTAGCCAGGCCAGCTTAGCCAGGCTAGTTTAGCCAGCCAGTTTAGATATACCAGTTTTAGCCTTACCAGTTTAGCCTAACCAGTTTAGCCATACCGGATATAGTACCAGCAGAACAGACCAAGTTGAAGACGGTGAAACCGCATTACCATTGTCAAACACAACCTCAGCAGCCCAAACTATGCCAGGAACCTGTAAGAGCTGGGTGGACTCAGAGATGTCAAACAGAGCACTTCATCACCCAAGACTTTATCAGTAGCCCTTTCCTCACAGAATTCACATCAGCCAAGTCACAATTTCACTCAACATGTAGGCCTACCCCCCCCCCCCCCCCCATACCTCCTTATTCTTTCACCCAAATTACATTTCCACTCAAAGAAACTTCTCGAAATCAAAATTAGGCTGGGAGAAGAAGAAAAAAATGTCAACTACAAAATTTCCCGTACTGCATATTTTTACCTCATACTTTATAAAAGTGCTACAATTTTTTTTCACTGTGGATTAATTTTATCTTTTTTTTCGGAGTGAGCAATTTCCTGTGGCACATTTTGTTTTTTTCTGGGAGAACCTTGGCAGAACAATTTTTTATCGTTATACGATGAAGACAGATGGGGCCATAGTACTGAAGTGCACGATAAACATGTATCGAAATCCAATTTTGTTTACAACTACATGTTACGTTTCTTCTCTCGTCAATAGAACTTGTTTTTCTTCTATGTTGATACGCCAGGAGTTGTAACATTACCTGTGGCTGTCCAGGTGTTGTAACATTACCTGCAGCTGTCACATACCAGGTGTTGTAACATTACCTGCAGCTGTCACATACCAGGTGTTGTAACATTACCTGTGGCTGTCCAGGTGTTGTAGCCTTACCTGCGGATGTCACATACCAGGTGTTGTAACATTACCTGTGGCTGTCCAGGTGTTGTAACATTACCTGTCGCTGTCAATACCAGGTGTTGTAACATTACCTGTGCCAGATATCATTAAGACATATTACATCATCAGTAGACATGTATGATGACACAAGAAGTCATTAATTAAATCTGGCGATAAACTCCCCACTCAAACTAAATCTGTACAGAACCCATACCACTGAACCAATAGTTAACTATCCACGAAATATCCACAGTAACATTTCGTCAATCATTTTTGTTTTAATTCCTTCCAATATAATTTACGTTGCATCAATCTGTTTTTACCTTTTTGCACTAATTAATCACTATTTAAAGACATTTTATTGGCTGTAGTGTCTTTGCTTTGAAGAAC
Source organism: Physella acuta (assembly GCF_028476545.2). Lineage (NCBI taxonomy): Eukaryota > Metazoa > Mollusca > Gastropoda > Physidae > Physella > Physella acuta. Next base: position 4,176 of record NW_026731572.1, read on the forward strand.
CAATCTAACCTTCCCTACTTTACATTTCATTAAATGCGCAAATCCGAAACCCATATATTCAGGGGCTACTACCACCATTCACCCACCTCCCCAAAAATATGTATATATATATATATATATATATATATATATATATATATATATATATATATATATATATATATATACAGAGCCGGCGTTAGGGGGTGGCGAACGGGGCGGTCGCCATAGGCCCCGCGCTTGAAGGGGCCCCGCGCTTCAGCAATGTCATTGTTATCTGAATTAGTTCGTAAACTTAAAAAAAATTGTTGCTGACTTCAATTGGGAAAAACTAAATGGTCGAATGCCGACGTTGTTGATTGTTATAACTGAGGCCACGGTTTATGTTGGTGAGTCTCACCTGAACTGGGACAGGCCGTAATTCGATACAAAAATAGTGTCACACCTCCCTTTGTGTAGGGTACGGTCGCCTGGCATTTGACCTGAGCTGACTGGAGATGGCGGTCGAGAATTAACCCACGACGTAAAGAGATACCCTATTGTATGCGGACCGATGAAGACTTCCTTTTAGTGAGCAGACGGGATGTCTATAGTAGACAGTCAGTGACCCGATGAACTCTAGTCCTGACTTTCTTGTTGTAGATGTCGTATAATGTCGTATATGTACAGTGTTTCTTCCAGACTTTTTTCTCCGGAGGGGAGGGGCACTTGAAATTTTCGGGGGGGGGGGGCGGTAGACTTTCTTCGGGGGGTGGGGGGGGGACACTGTTAAAAGTATATATTTTCTCTATAAATTATATAAATTTCATTTCGTTTTCGGGGGGGGGGGGGGGGGGGCTTGCACCCCCCCCCCCCCTCCCCCCCCCCCCCTTCCCCGAAGAGATGCCTGGAAGAAACTCTATATGTAGTCCTACTTGTCTTGGTATAACAAAATTAACATTCAGTTGCGTGCAGAGGGGTGGGAGGAGGGCGACGAGAAAGGGGGGGGGGGGCCTTAGGATCTATATCAGGCGGCATTAAACAGAGTGATTTATTATTATTTTTTGGAAGAAAGTTAAAACTGTTGTTATGTTGTGTCACCTTAAGGATTCACCCGTTCAATAATTAAGACAATAATGATTTTGGTTTTAAAATATTGTATGAATTCTAAACAAATTTTTTGAAGTCTATACTGTTTTGATACATCAGGCCGAGTTCGCTGTATTGTAAACTTTATTTTCCTAATTATTCGGCACGTGATTACATTTTTTCTTAAGTGATTTGGTATGAAGTACATAACTGTTAAAAGTGATTTAATATCTTAGCAAAGGAAAAAAAAAACTACGAACATTGGGTTAATACATGGGAGAGATAAAAATCTGTTATTATAGTGGAAAGTTTGACATTAGCTTATAAACTCCAAAACATTTGTGTTATTATGTGTACATCACATTATATAGGCCTTTATACATACACACACACACACACACACACACACACATATATATATATATATATATATATATATATATATATATATATATATATATATATATATATATATAATGGAAAGGCCCCGCGCGGATGGTTGGCCCTAGGCCCCGCGTATTCCTAACGCCGGCTCTGTATATATATATATATATATATATATATATATATATATATATATATATATATATATATATATATATATATATATATATATATATATATATTAGACAGAGGCTATGACCTTAAGACCTTAGAAACACTCCCCCCTCCCTCCTCCATATGCCCCCACTGAATATCACGCTGAGGCCGCCAATGCCCTTTAATGTCGACAATTCAAATATTTCTCACCTGCTCAGTTTACCTGTACCAATCTACCTGTTTTTGCCATTTGACCTATCACACTGACCTGCCTACACATTTCACCACCCCGTGATTTAAAATTTACCGTATTTCTGCCTCATGCTTTCTCAAATGTCGCAGTCTATTTTCAACCTCTGAAATAATTTGACAATGTCTATTTTCAACCCTTTCTCACCCACACACCCACATACAAACACACACGCACACCTTTGTTTAGTTACAAGTGTGATTATACCGATATCGCTCACTTATTGATGTAATCGATTACGCCCGGGACACGATTTCTCTCACATTCTGCGGTGAATTATTAATATCTAACCACACCGTTTACTGCGCATGCGCCCACATAGTTTACCGCGCATGCGCCGTTGGATCAGAAAATAGCAGCAGAGAAATCGTGTAAGACAGCGTATAATAAAATGACAGAAATAACACCATTTTGGCCGAGTTTGTTAAAAAATTTCACCGTCTGGGTCTAATTTAAAATAAACATAACTTTCAGAACTCCGTGATCCGGCGAACATTCTAGAAATATGAGATGGGGGGGGGGCGCAGGCTGTGAAAATATATTTTTTTAAATTAGATTAAATTCCATTTCAAATGGCTTTTTTCCGTATTTATTCAGAAGAAAAACTATTAACAGCTTTTTTTTTTTAAATTTAATTTCAGACATATCGATTACGATTAAGATTTTTTAAAAAAATATATGACTTATGTAGATCGTGTGTTGAAATAAAGCTTCTATAAAAACACGTTTGATTTATAGAAATATGATATCTAACCCAACACTAATGTGCTGACTCCACATAATAAACGCCGATAATCGTAATGGGTTGTTTTTAAATGGGCTCACTCCAGTCGTTACAAAAAATATAGCGTCACACCAACCCATGTCACATATCGTCACACAAATATAGAGACACTTCAACACTGTTGACACATCATGTCATGTTTGCCTGTCGTCCCTACTGGGACATAGGCCGCTGACAAGAGCTTTCCAGACGTCTCTGTCCAGGGCTAGTCTCTCCAACTGTCCTCAGGTGTATCCAATCTTCTTGGTATCTTCTTCCAGGTCACGTCTCCAGGTCTGCCTTGGTCTGCCTCTCCTCCTCCTGCCCTGTGGATTCCAGGTGAGGGCCTGTCTTGTTATGCTGGATACAGGCTTCCTGAGTGTGTGGCCAATCCATTTCCATTTTCTCTGGAGGATCTCTACTTCAACTGGCAGTTGATTTGTCCGTTGCCATAGAACATCATTTCTGATGGTTTTAGGCCAGCGAATTCGCAGTATCTTTCTGAGGCATGCGTTTATAAATGATTGGATTTTCTTCTTATTTATAGCAGTTATTCTCCATGTCTCAGCTCCATAGAGTAAAGCAGGTTTTACTTGTGTGTTGAAGATCCGGATTTTTATTCCAAGGGTTAAATCTCCAGAACCCCAAACATTTTTTAGTTTGTTGAAGACTGCTCTTGCATTGCCCGTCCTTATTTTTATGTCTGCTTCTGTCCCACCCTGCTTATCAACAATACTTCCAAGGTAGGTGAATCTATCCACTTCTTCTAGGGCTTCTTCTGCCAGTGTTATAGGGTTGCTGTTTGATGCATTGACTTTGAGAACTTTACTTTTCCCTCTGTGGATGTTCAGGCCCAGGCATGTAGAAAAATTAGCAACCCTGTTGGTTTTATCCTGTTGACACATATCGTCATAAAAATATACAACAATCACACTAACGCTGACGTCATATATTGTCACAAAATTATATGGGTCACGTCGACACTGACGTCATATATCGTGATATCTTGTCACAGCTACCCCCGCCGGTAACACGACCTCCGAGACTTATATCCCTCCCCCTACCCCTTACCCCCCCCCCTCCCAAAATACACACACACACACATAACAATAATTCGATGCACCTTCAAAACGGCCCGGGATAAAACGGACCTGTCAATTTGACCCCGTCAAATCGACCCCCGACAAAATACCCAGTCAAAATAGCCCCGTCAAAAGGGCCCCGACATATAGGCTCCCGACAAATGAGCTCCCGTCATATTGGCTCCCGACAAATGGACTCTCGACATATTGGCTCTCGACAAATCGGCTCAGGAAATATTGGCTCCCGACAAATCGGCACCCGACATATTGGCTCCCAACATAAGGGCTCCTGACATATTGGCACACGACCGCGCCATTAGAACTTAATGGCTCGGGCTATGGTTAAACAAGACGTGTTAAATAAAACTGACCGTCTCTCTGACCAATGAATCCTGTCTCTTGTCTGCCCAGCTCGTCCACGGGTGCGCCAGTCCCGACCCAGGGATCATCTACATCGACTCCAGCACCGTGACTGTGAGGCTGCACCACAACAACGCCACCGACTACACCTTCGCTATCATCCTAACGGCCAGACTGGTCAACAAGTGTAAGTCTACTTTGTTACATTTTATTTGGTCAAGTGTAAGACTACTTTGTATACATTTTATTTGGTCAAGTGTAAGTCTACGTCTACGTTTTTACTTTTTTGTCAACAAGTGTAAGTCTACTTTGTTACATTTTATTTGGTCAAGTGTAAGACTACTTTGTTACATTTTATTTGGTCAAGCGTAAGTCTACTTTGTTACATTTTATTTGGTCAACAAATGTAAGTCTACTTTGTTACATTTTATATAGTCAACTATTCTTGCAAAATTTTATATAGTTCATAATGTACGTCTGTCTTTCTGTATGTGACACATCTTGTGACTCAATTTTGACCAACTTCTAATGCAGTGGTTTCGTTCAAACTTTCTAAATAAATTTTTCACTAAATACAATGCAAGAATATCTAATTTTAATGTAATTAGATATTGAATAAATCATTAATAATTAATTAATTAATTACTAGCGACACTTTATCATCTGTCTTCGGGGATGATATTACACCGGAGAGTCGGCTCCTATGGGGCAGATAATTGTCATTTAAAGTTAATAATTAGCTTTTAAATCAAATATTTTTAGTTGCGAGGGTCCATACTTTGTTATAATAAACCAAATTAAACTAATAAATATGCACACTTATTTATAATAAACCGAGTTAAAATAATAAATATGGTACTAATTGTATTTAAAACTTAGATACTTAGTATTTTTTCAACATCTGAATACTAATAGAATGGGACGGCCAGGTCTAGCGATAGAGCTTTATACTGCAAATCCGAAAGTCAGGAGTTCGAATCCGGGGTCCACCCAGCTCTAAAGGGGACTTGCCTCACGTTAAGGAAAGTAAAGGCGGCTGGGCATAGTGCTGACCACATTATCCCTTCATATCCGAAGTTAGAAAACGTATGAGCGAATGGATCGCTAGGTCTAAAAAGGTCTAAAATACTAAAAATATAAATTAAAACAAACAAAAACATGTGAAACAATACGAAACTTTAACGCAAAGAAAATAATAAAATGTAGCGAAAATTGCTATGTTTAGTATTTATCGTACACGAAATCTCTTAAACAATTTTGCTACCAACGCTTTTACTAATGAAAGTAATTATTTTTTTAAAATATAAATTGCATTAAAATATAAATAGAACGTGTGTCATATGTCGACAGCGCCCACCACCGACACCAACTGCAGCGGGTTCAAGTGCGAGAACGGCGCCTGCATCTCCAAGTCGCTGATGTGTGACGCCGTCGACAACTGCTTCGACTACAGCGACGAGTCCAGCAACGGGACGGCTCACTGTGAAGGTTGGTCACGTGGTCCACGTGGGGGTGGGGGGGAGGGGTCTGTTGCGGGGAGGGACTGACGTCATGGTAGTGCTTTGTGTGGGTGGGGAAAATTATGAGTCCTATTCAAAACCATGTCGCTTTGTCTATAGGGCTGGTAAGTAGGTCACCAACTAGTTCTACGGCTCAATAAAACCTGCATGAACCATATAACTGGTTGGTGACCTACTTACCAGCCCTATTGATGTAGTTGAAAATGCCAATCTGCATATATACTGTTCTTTTTCATGTTTTTGCTATTTAAGTTATACACATATGTACGGCCAAATTCAACCTCTATTTTCCCCACTTTTCAAGCAGGCCAATGGCCATTTCCTGGAGAGAACTGGGGAGTTCTGGCCAGCGTTCTGGGAGCGGCAGTTGTGTTGGGGGTCACGGCCGCTTGCTGTCGTCACATCCGGGCTAAACGGGAGAGCTCAGTGGATGACCTATACGAGCTGAATGAAGGACCTTATGTTCATAAATACGGTATGGGGACATTATGTTCATAAATACGGTAGGGAGGACCTTATGTACATAAGTACGGTAGGGTGTACTTTATGTTCATAAATACGGTAGAGAGAACATCATGTTCATAAATACGGTAGGGTGACCGTTAACTCGTAAGTACGGTAGGGGGACTTGATGTTCATAATTTATGTAGGCAGACATAATGTTTCAAATACGGTAGGGAAGACCCTATGTTCATAAATACGGTAGGGTGACCGTTAACTCATAAGTACGGTAGGGGGACTTGATGTTCATAATTTATGTAGGCAGACATAATGTTTCAAATACGGTAGGGAAGACCCTATGTTCATAAATACGGTATGGAGGACATTATGTTCATAAATACGGTAGTGAGGACCTTATGTTTACTATTTCAGTAGAAGGACTTCATAAATATGTTAGGCGGAACCGTATGTTCACAAATACGTTAGGAATGACCTTACGTTCATAAATATGTATGGCAGAATCTTATGTTCATAAAAAACAGTCAACAGAAGAGAAGTCCTTAATTTTAGCAAAGCGGGAAATAATTTTTTTTTTATCTTTCACGAGTTCGTTTTTACTTTTTTACCTCAAAGTAAAATGAACTCGCCAGTTAAGTATTTAACAAAGGTGTTGATTTTTCTTTTAATAATGCTCACTGACCGTGGTTGACCGTGGTTTAATTAATGAATGAAATTATTTCTCCCCCAGCCTACAGGTACGCTGTGATCCGGCCGCCCAAGAAACCAAACAAAACCAACTTTGTCTTAGGGCGTGACGGGTGAGTCCTTTTCTTACCTACACTGTCATCGTTCATGGTTCGTCGTTTGTTATTCATTGTCAGAGGTGGACTGGCCCGCCGCTCTACCGGGGTGGGGAGGGGGGGGGGGGAATCCCTGTGGTCCCCCTTGATTAAAAAATCCCTGTGGTCCCCCTTGATTAAAAAATCCCTGTGGGCCCCCTTGATTAAAAAATCCCGATGGTCCCCCTAGTTTAAAAAAAAAACGCGATGCCCCCCCCCGGTAAAAAAAATCCCGGTAGGCCCCCTTGGTTAAAAATCCCGATGGGCCCCCTAGTAAAAAAAACGATGCCCCCCCTCCTCCCCCGGTGAAAAAAATCCCGGTGGGTCCCCTTGATAAAAAAAAAATCATGATGGGCCCCCAGGAACGGTGCTGTAATAAGCCTATGCATGCTTTGATTTTTTTTTTTTTTATAATCTGTCGTGTGAATTTCAATGATGCCGATGTGATCATCAGGCTTTTATGAGGAGGGGGGGGGGGGGGGAACATAATGAAAATTAAAATTTGGCGTTAGGGGTCCCATTATAAATTTCCTAGGCCTCTTAGACACAGCCAGTCGACCCCTGTTTATTGCCGTCATGCATAGTCTATCATTATGTGTCCGTCCTCAGCAATTTAACGTTCGTAGTCCATCATTCATCACATATGATTCTTTTTTTTTTCAAATGATTATATTCCTTTGCAGCAGGCTAGCTAACCCTGTCAATGAAACTTGTTAAATTCCATTTTTTTAAAACTTTAACTTTTGTTTTAAACTGTTAATTTCTAGTTGTTTAAAGTAAAAAAAAATGTTCTAGTGAAAATAATTAATTTCTTCTCCCTTCTGATGTTCCACAGCCATATGCACAGTAGCGCGTCCAACGTATGACGTCAGCTCATAGTACAACATATAAGTGCCTGGTCAGTCTTATGTTGTTTTTTTATTGGTGGTGAGGGGTGGGGTGACGTCAGCTCATAGTACAACATATAAGTGCCTGGTCAGTCTTATGTTGTTTTTTTTTATTGGGGGGAGCGGGTGTGACGTCAGCTCATAGTACAACATATAAGTGCCTGGTCAGTCTTATGTTGTTTTTAGATTGGTGGGGAGGGGGGGGTGACGTTAGCTCATACTACAACATATAAGTGCCTGGTCAGTCTTATGTTGTTTTTTTATTGGTGGTGAGGGGTGGGGTGACGTCAGCTCATAGTACAACATATAAGTGCCTGGTCAGTCTTATGTTGTTTTTTTTATTGGGGGGAGCGGGTGTGACGTCAGCTCATAGTACAACATATAAGTGCCTGGTCAGTCTTATGTTGTTTTTAGATTGGTGGGGAGGGGGGGTGACGTTAGCTCATACTACAACATATAAGTGCCTGGTCAGTCTTATGTTGTTGTTTTTTATGGCAAGGAAGGGGGGTGGGGGGGGGGGATGACGTCAGCTCATAGAACGAAATGGTCAGTCTTGTTTTTATTTTTTAATCAGAAAGGGGGGGGGGGGAATGGGGGAATGGGGGGATTTTCACATTGTAGACTTCTTATTCTTATTATTTATTTTTACGATGAGTTGGTTTGTTTTTATATCCCCCCTCCCCCTTTATATTTATCGTTGGCACAATGATGCTGTAGCTATTGTGTAGCCTTCATGTAATAAGGTCTACAGTGTGAGCCTGATGTAAGACAGTGTAAGACCTCTAGCACGGTAGAAAATAACAAACGTGATCCCTATAATCAGACGGCGCTCTAGTTTCTTTAATGTCCAGCTCAAACACAATTACCTTGTCATAGAGTTTCCCACAACATCTCAATATTTAATTGCCGACTCACATTTCTATCATGTTTGTTTTATTTTTCTTAAGCTGAAATATTGGGGGAGGGTTAATGGAGTAGGGGGGGGGGGCGTAATATAATCTCAAATGATTTAAGCTGGAAGGTTTTTTTATTTTTAAAAATGTATCGTTGAAAGGGACACAACTCTTTTAATTTCGGTTCAATTCGTGTTCGTTTTATTCCCTTTATTTCCCATCATTTATGCTTTATATTAATTCTCGAGTTAGAGAGCCTACCTTATAATTTTTAATAGTTTTTTTTCTTCTTTATACTGCTGATCTTTTAATCTTAGCCTATAATATAAAAGAGGGGGGTATGAGGGTCTATAGCTAACTGAAATGGGTACGTTCTTCATCATTTACAAAATGTATTCAATACTTTTTTTGTAATGCTTGTTTCGCTTCCCGTACGTTATGCTTTAATGTTTAACCTAACCTTAACCCCAGTGTTTCTTCCAGACTTTTTTCTCCGGGGGGGCACTTGAAATTTTCGGGGGGGGGGGGGAAACTTTCTTCGGGGGGTCGGACACTGTTAAAAGTATATATTTTCTATATAAATTATATAAATTTCATTTTGTTCGGGGGGGGGGGGGGGGCGGTAAAAAATTTCGGGGGTTCGCCCCCCCCCCCTTCCCCGAAGAGATGCCTGGAAGAAACTGCTTAACCCTTACCTGACCATAGCGCTGACCCTCACCCTGACTCCAGCGCTGTAATAATAAGACGGCGTAGTCGGGCGGTAGAGCGTGCGGCTGCTAATCTGAAAGTAACGAGTTCAGGTACTCGGGTTCTAGACCGTAGAACGTCTTTGAGATCTGAGTTGTACCTCTTACGTTATGGAATGTAATGACGGCTAGTCTTAGAACTGACCACATTATTCCTTTATAATCAAGGTCACAGGAGCAGGTGAACTCTACTCCATCTGCGCCATTGACAGCTATGCCTGAAAGGACAACTACTTATAAGAACCCTTTTAAGTCCCGGCGATTACCCACAATCCCTTTCTTTTGAGTTTTTATATAAATATAATATACAAGCCGACCTGCGGCGTATAATACGCCGCTGTTTAGTTGTTTTATTTTCTACTTTTCAGTAATTCATAACTTGTGAATTTGACAGTACCAATGCTGCCACTAAAATATTTGCTTTAAAACACTATCAGTAGGTCGTTTAAGGACGATAACCCCCCCCCCCCGCCCTCTTTCCCCCAACCCCTACCCTACACCCCTCCCCCCGTGAAAGCAGCCTCCTCTTAGTTTAAAATCGTTTCAAACTAAATTATCTGCCTCTAATGCCCGTCATTAAACCCGGCTCTACGATTGTAAACATTTAGCGTGAACCACATGTGGGGTGGGGGTGGTAGGGATATGCTTAGAGAGGAAGAGAGGGGACTGCTAGGCGTGCTTACAGCTTGGTGTTTTCTAGGGTATCCAAGAAGAGAATTATATATAGAAGATAGATATGGTCAACATACAACTCTGTCAACATATGAACCCTGTCAAATAACAAACCCTGTCAACATACCTACCTTTTAACATACGAACCCTGTCAACATACAAAACTGTCAACATACAAACCATGTCAACATACCTACCTTTCAACCTACGAACCTGTCAACATATGAACCTGTCAACATACGAACCCTGTCAACATACGAACCCTGTCAACATACGAACCCTCTCAACATACAAACCCTGTCAACATACCTACCTTTCAGCATACGAACCTTGTCAACATACCTACCTTTCAACATACGAACCTTGTCAACATACGAACCCTGTCAACATACAAAACTGTCAACATACAAACCATGTCAACATACCTACCTTTCAACATACGAACTTGTCAACATACGAACCCTCTTAACATACAAACAATGTCAACATGGGAACCCTGTTAACATATGAACACATATACAAACCCTTTCACCATCTGGGGTGTTTTATTCATTATAAGGTTTGTACCTTTCACATACGAACCATGTTCAACATCTTCGTTGTTTACCTTTCAGATCTACACATTCTCATTCAACAACAGACCACGTGACCCATCAGCCACCCCCTCCCGAGAGGTCACCACGAAAATGACCTGAGGTCTACTTGACCAATGGGGACAACCAGGGGCGTCAACTCCCACAAAACTCACCCAAGCCGGATGTACCTTGCCATTCTACATGGACTTGTCAATCAAAAAATGTCCGTTTTGCCATCATTGTCATTTAAAATGTCAGTTTTGACCTCAATGTCATTTAAGATGTCAGTTTTGCCTTTGTTGTCATTTAAGATGTCATCATTATCGTTCCCTCAAGTAAACTAAGCAGCAGTGGCGTATGCAGGGGGGGTCTGGGGGGTCATAACCCCCCCCCCCTCCATAGACCCCTCGGTATATATATAAAAAGAATGAGGGGGGTGCAAATCGAAAGTTTGAGGGGGGTGCAAATCGAAAGTTTGAGGGGGGTGTGCAAATCGAAAGTTTGAGGGGGGGGGGGGGGGGGGTGTGCAAATCGAAAGTTTGAGGGGGGGGTGTGCAAATCGAAAGTTTGAGGGGGGGGTGGGGGTGCAAATCGAAAGTTTGTCCCCGGGTAAAAATTGGAACACCCCCCCCCCCCCCCCCCCCCCCCTTGAGACGATCCTGGCTATGCCACTGCTAAGCAGTATGTTTGCTTGCTTTCCTTAGAAATCAAATTATTTTTCCAATTGTAACCGAACCAGTCCATCATTAAGCTGGTTTCAACTTCAACCAATCAACTCGCTTGTTACATAGTGATCCAGCAAATCAGATCTATTTTTGAGATGTTGTGTTGTTTAAGTATTATTTGGAAAACATTTCATTCGTTGTTGTTTTTTTTCTTCTTTTTTTTCCGTTTCATTTCAATTTTTTGTTTCGTTATCAAATACATAAATACCGTTGTAACTTCAATTATACAATTAAACAACCCACACGATAGGTATTCTTGTGAAGTTCCTTTATAGTTACATTCTATTTTTTTTTTTAAATTTGCGTTTAAGAATTTTTAAAATTCTAAAACATTTTTTTTAATTTGTCGATGTTTATATAAATCAATAATGCATTATAAATGTGCTATTGTATGTAACATTATTTGTTTTTAAGTGTCTGTGAATAATAGTTTAGTATGTGAATGTACTATAAGAATCAACATAGATGTGAGTGATATAACTGTTTAAACCCTGTATTGTGTGCCGTCATATCACTTACATGGATCAACAAAAGCCTAGTTTTTTTTATTACAGTGAAGGATTTTTTATTGGATTTGCTAGTATAAAAATATAGCTTCTTTTTTTTTACAGTAAATGTGATCTTTGTTTACTTTTATCAGCCAACTTGCTTTACTGCTACATTGAAATTAGATTACTTTTGCCTGCTATTGTAAAAGTGAACTTTTTTATTATTATAAAAGTTAACAATGTTTGTCTGCTATTGTAAAAGTGAACAATTGTTGTCTGCTATTGTAAAAGTGAAATATTTTTGTCGGCTATTGTAAAAGTGAACCTTTTTTGTCTGCTATTGTAAAAGTGAACTGTTTATGTCTGCTATTATAAAAGTGAATTGTTTTTGTCTGCTATTCACCAAGTGAACTACCGCTAGAGTCTGTGATGAACCATTCTATGTTGCTCAACATTCCCTTACTGAAACCAACCGTGTCCATGCTTTATGTTACTGTGGGCCCTGCTCATCGCTGGCCCATCCAATGTTAACTTAAAAAGTACACATTTTCTACCCAACATAATGTTAACATAACGCTACACACATTATTTGCTGGCCCTTAAATAGTGCACATTTTCTACCCAACATAATGTTAACATAACGCTACACACATTATTTGCTGGCCCTTTAAAAGTACACATTTTCTACCCAACATAATGTTAACATAACGCTACACACATTATTTGCTGGCCCTTTAAAAGTACACATTTTCTACCCAACATAATGTTAACATAACGCTACACACATTATTTGCTGGCCCTTAAAAAGTACACATTTTCTACCCAACATAATGTTAACATAACGCTACACACATTATTTGCTGGCCCTTAAAAAGTAAACATTTTCTACCCAACATAATGTTAACATAACGCTACACACATTATTTGCTGGCCCTTAAAAAGGGAACATTTTCTACCCAACATAATGTTAACATAACGCTACACACATCATTTGCTGGCCCTTAAAAAGTACACATTTTCTACCCAACATAATGTTAACATAACGCTACACACATTATTTGCTGGCCCTTAAATAGTGCACATTTTCTACCCAACATAATGTTAACATAACGCTACACACATTATTTGCTGGCCCTTAAAAAGTACACATTTTCTACCCCACATAATATTAACATATAAAAAACATGATACACATATACATTGAGTATACATATTTCATTCAACCCCATATATATGTCGGTCTACATTGTTGGTATAGTTATACACATCACAAAGTTGATGTATCTCATACATACGACGAGTCGAATATTATTTTTTAGTCACAACTCAAACAAAAAACTGTCATCCTAACATAAAACCAAAACCGACTAAGCGGTATGAAATATTTAACATATAGAACCCTATGCCCAATACATATTGTATGTCTGATGTTGTATGTCATATATTTGTCATTTTACGTCAGTGCCCCCACATCACAAGGATCGTGTCATATATTTCTCATATGTATCAAGTTATCAAGTGTAAACTGCCTCATAATACTGTCTCATGTGTATCATGTTATCAAGTGTAAACTGCCTCATAATATTGTCTCATGTGTATCATGTAATCAAGTGTAAATTGTCTCATATTGTCTCATATGTATCATGTTATCAAGTGTAAACTGCCTCATAATATTGTCTCATGTATCATGTTATAAAGTTTAAATTGTCTCATATTGTCTCATATGTATCATGTTATCAGTGTAAATTGCCTCATATATTGTTTCATGAGTATCATTTTATAATGTGTAAACTGCCTCATAATATTGTCTCTAGTGTATCATGTTATAAAGTGTAAATTGTCTCATATTGTCTCATGGGTATCATGTTATAAAGTGTAAATTGTCTCATATTGTCTCATGGGTATCATGTTATAAAGTGTAAAATTGCGTCATATATTGTCTCATGTGTATCATGTTATAAGGTGTAAATTGTCTCATAATATTGTCTCATGCGTACCACGTTATCAAGTGTAAATTGCCTCATATATTGTCTCATGTGTATCATGTTATCAAGTGTAAATTGCCTCACATATTGTCTCATGTGTATCATGTTATAAAGTGTAAATTGTCTCATAATATTGTCTCATATGTATCATGTTATGAAGTGTAAATTGCCTCATATATTGTCACCTTGACATCGCTTAATAAAGTGTCAACTGTGCCATATATTGTCTTATATCATGTCTATCATGTTATACAGTGTCAATACAAATCAAATAAACTATAATTTGTCAGCAACATCGGTGTGGTTTTTTATTCTCTTTATTTCTGAATGCATTACTAAAAGTGATCCTAAACACATTCATCAACTTTTGCTCTGTTCAACGATGATTTTAACACTTTAAAATATAATCAAATTACACTGACACCCCCATGGTTTATACCTTCATACTTTACACTGATGCCCTCATACTTTACACTAAAATTTTAATCAAATGATTTACTATGCCTCTATCTTTGGTTTTGAGTCAGTGGCGTAGCGAGGTCAGGTGTCACCCGGTGCGGCACTTAATGGTGTCACCCCCCAGAGGCGTAGCGACCTTTCCCGGGGACAAACTTTCAAGTTTTCGATTTGCACCCCCCTCAAACTTTCGATTTGCACCCCCCCCCCCCTCAACTTTTCGATTTGCACCTCCCCCCCCCCCCTCAAACTTTCGATTTGCACACCCCCCTCAATTTTTCCACTATATATTTTGCTATTTTTTGCCTTGGTGTCACCCCCCTAAATGGTGTCACCCGGTGCGGTCCGCACCCCCCGCCCCCCTCGCTACGCCCCTGCTAGAGTCATCATCCTTCTAGACTTATTTTTAACCCCTCCCCCCCCCCCCACACACACACACTCCCCCTCCCCTCCTCGTTACGACAGGTCGAATATGCTCCCTCTGGTGTGTGACGTCTTTAAACTAGAAACAAACGACAGCCCAAGCACAATGTTTTGTTCAAGTTCGAATCTCAAGTCAATGATCACAAGATCACAAGATCTTCGTAGATTGCAAATTAAAATTGACCTAGTTTCTGTCTAATGATTAAAAAATACACAACAAGAATTACGTCCCTTAGATGATGATAAATTTACAGAAACAAAACATGACTCTATCAAACAAGTAGTTTATGTTTTGTTTTGTTTTTTGTAGTTTCAGTTTAGGACAGAATGAAACCTTTTGATTGGTCTGTTTCTACTTCAGTATGTGTGTAAGTTTCAATATTTTTATTATCATTTTTTATGAGAACTTCATCTTGTTGTCTAGAAACATTATTTTCGTTCTGCTTGACTTAACTTGTTCAAATTAGCAAAATGTGGTCGGTATTTTGTGGGTTAATCTTTTTTATTTATTTCACGAAAGCATACTACTTCTACTTATGCGAATCTGAGTCTTTTCAAATAATACATTCCTTCTTTATCCAATATTCTGGAATAAAAGTTTGCCCCTAAAGCAAATATTCAATTATTATATTTTAGAATATGTGTTCGGTTATCAAATATATTTATTTCCCTTTCATTATCTATTTCAAATACTCTCAGTGTTTCTTCCAGACTTTTTTCTCCGGGGGGGCACTTGAAATTTTCGGGGGGGGCGGTAGACTTTTTTCGGGGGGGGGGGGGGCGGACACTGTTAAAAGTATATATTTTCTATATAAATTATATAAATTTCATTTCGTTCGGGGGGGGGGGGGGGGCGGTAAAAATTTTGTCGGGGGGGGGGGGGGGGCTAACACCCCCCCCCCCCCCCCCCCCCCCCCCCCCGAAGAGATGCCTGGAAAAAAACTCTGAATACTCTGTAAAATATCAGTTTCGCTTCCTATGTTCAGGTAAGTTGAATGGGGGTAGGTGTTAGCTACAAGTGAGCCTTGTGTGATGGTGAATGAAACGGGAGGGTTACGTAACATGCAGACTGCAGATAACTTTAGACCTAGGGTTCCATTGGGCAGATGAAGTAGAGTTCATATGTTTCTTGAGCTCGGCATATAAAGGGATAATGTGGTCAGCACTATGCCCAGCTGCCTTTACTTTCCCTATCGAGAATTATGTACCCATCAGAGCAGGGTGGACTCAGGGACATTCCACTGACTTGAACTCGGATCTTTATATCAAAGCTCAAGCATTTATTTTCTGTGGAATCAGTCTATTATATCTCATCCTGTCTATAAGAATAGCATCTAATCTTTCATTACCTAGTTAGGATTTATGCTGTAAATAGCTTGGGATGAGTGTGGCGGTGATTAATACACCTAGCAACAGTTCTCACTGTAACTAGATGTATTTGTGTACCAATGAGACACATATATTTGTGTACCATTGAGACGCATGTATTTGTGCATCATTGAGACATGTGTATTTGTGTACCATCGAGACACGTGTGTTTGTGTACAATTGAGACACGTGTATTTGTGTACCAATGAGACACATGTATTTGTGTACCATTGAGACATATTATTATGTATTTGTGTACCACTAAGACACATGTATTTGTGTACCATTGAGACATATGTATGTGTGTACCACTAAGACACATGTATTTTTGTACCACTAAGACACAAGTATGTGTGTACCACTAAGACACATGTATGTGTGTACCACTAAGACACATCTATGTGTGTACCACTAAGACACATGTATGTGTGTACAATTGAGACACGTGTATTTGTGTACCATTTCTGTACCACTAAGACACATGTAATTGTGTACCAATGAGACACATGTATTTGTGTACCATTGAGACACATGTATTTGTGTACCACTGAACTAAAAAAAAATCCACAATATTTCAGACAAAAACACACAGTCCAGTTCTGGTGATGCTAAATCAGGCTACATTGATACAACTTCCGGTGTGTTAAACAGTGGATACACGAACACACCTTAACACCATTGGTTACAAGAACACACCTTAACACCATTAGCTACAAGAACACACCTTAACACCATACCTCAATAGTTTAACACTTGTTCCTGAGATACTTTTGTATATCATTATTAAAATATTAAATTTTATATTTTGAAATATGTATGTCTATGTCATACCTAATAAATTAATGTGTTTGCTATACTTGGGATATTAATATTTATGTAATAATTAAGATATTAATGTACATCAATAGACCTAGCACCTCTTACATAATGCTACCGAACATATGTTAAAAAATAAATGTATTTATTTATTGTAAAATAACATCTGAATTTATTTGAGTGATTTTGAAGCGTGTATGAATGCTGGTCTATGTATTTAGGGATGAATATAGGTCTCTACGTATATTAAATAACTTTCGATATAAACTTCTAATTTTATTTTTAAACTTAAATTGCGATACAGTAGACTCGTGAATATTAGTTCTAAATTACTCATTGGACGAAGAATAGACCAAGCCTTCTAGATGACGTATTAGAGTATTTCAGACATTTAATCAATAGAACGGGATTTCCCATTCTCTAAAAATAACAATAAATAAATTCACCACGAATATGGCTGTTTTATCTTTGATATCTTCTCATTGATAGTTGAGCCTGGTACGTCGGACTCCCAAGTCCCCTACATATTAGCGTGGGGGAGGAGAGGTGCAAGACTGCCGGGAACAAGAGGGGTTTGCTCTCGACCCTAACCAGATATCTTGACTTTAAGTTGCGGCCTTCGCGTGGCTTCGGAAGAGTGCCACTAGTCGGACCAAGCTCATGACCCCCCTAATGGGTGCGGAATGGCTAGTGGTAGCCAACAGCAACTAGAGGTTTTTGATCTGGCCGAGTAGAGCTGCTGTATGCGCTAGGCTCAAAGAACGACCGAACGCCCCCCTCGATCAAGCTGGGTACCAGGCGGTAGGACGACGTCCCCACGTCCCGCGTCTGGTGGGTGGGGAAGGAAAGCCCGGTGAGAGCCCACGGAAGTAGCGACCGATGTGTGGGAAACTTGGCCTTAAGGTAGGGTTTGCCACACTGAGGCCTGCCTGGCTAATGGAAGTGAACCTTCTGAGCCGGTTTCCGTATAAGGAAGGAAGAAGTGTGATAGGTCTGCTAATCTGATCGGTAGCGAAAACTCCGAAATTACTATTCAATGCTTCTCAAAAGATAGGCAAAAAGCACAGGCTACAGAATGAACCATAGCACTCACAGACCAAAAGGATTGAGATTCTCTGTGTTTTTTTTTTTCAGAGCAGCAATGACGATAACGATGTGTAATCGATACATGATCATTCATCGATTAGAAATCGTTACATCTAATCACTGTTGTGTGTTTTTAATGTTTGTTATGAACTTTATTTGGTTAGAGTTGGACCTATATTAACTGCTGTAGAAAATGGTTTCCCCATACACCTCCCATCCCTGTTGCGTTTAGTTGACTACCGTTTAGTCGCTAATATATAAATTAACCAAATCGGAGGCTATATTTAATCACATACAATATATGTATATAACAGCCACCCCCCCCCCCACACACACACCCTACATACACACCCTTGTAAAGAAAGCCTTCTTTCATATCTGACTACAAATGCAGCATGAGAAGTAGAGTCAGTCTGTATCTCTGACTAGGCATGTCAATAAATTATTTGCTCCAACTTTTCCCCAACTCAGAACGGGTACCCGTATGAGCTGGGTGGACTCAGGAACGTTGAGACTTTTGGGCTACTTACATCCTTACATAGTCCATAAGGGCTTCTATACTTTCCCTAGCGCCAGTCGGATACCAATTAGAGCTGGGTGTACTCAAGGACACTCTACAGACTTTGATCCGGATTCGAACTCGAGACTTTGGGGCTAGCTGTCGAGCGCTGTATCGCTTGACAATGCAGTAAAAGTTAAAGAAACTTTAAAAACCAGGCACACCTTCCACCTAATCCACAATTGTTCTGGTCAGTATTTTTTTTTAACGCGTCCAGTAAAGTGATGATCATCAGCTAAAATCGTGCAGTAAATAGTTGAGGCAGAGCAGTGACGTCAGCAAGTCTCACCACGTGCCACCTTGCCTAATGACGTCACTGGTGGGGAAATCATTATGTTCGGTTACAGTAGCACCAATTCATATTTTTAGAATGAATTAATTTATTTTTAAATTAAGCATTAAAAGAGCTGGTCGATTAATGACGTTGGCCTTAAGCCCAAATTTTTCAACTTGAACTTGACCTATTTCGAAACCGGTGATAAGAATGCAAAAAATAAAACTCAAATCTTATCAAGAACATCACTGTGTTGAAAGCTATGGCCCTTTAGTTGTGGATAAATGTACATTAACTATTCAGATCTTTAGTCGGAAATGTTTCATAGAGAATAGACAACACACAGGAGAGAATTTTCTTTTAGTTTAGGAACAGAATGAATCCTTT
Organism: Physella acuta; assembly: GCF_028476545.2. Taxonomy (NCBI): domain Eukaryota; kingdom Metazoa; phylum Mollusca; class Gastropoda; family Physidae; genus Physella; species Physella acuta. Next base: position 23,358 of record NW_026731572.1, read on the forward strand.
AATTTTCATTGGTTTATTTTTAGCTGTGTGTAAGTTGACATGTTTTTTTTATCGATATATATAAAGCAAAGTGGTCAAGTGTCGGGCACTTCCCAGTGCCGCAGGCGCGTCAAATTTGGCACGATGATGCCTTGGGGCGATAGAACACGAGGGCCGGTGACAGTTGGCCAAAAAGTCCACGGAGAGGGGGTCAAAGCTGACCTCGACTGACCGGCGCCTTATATGTGCTATATTACGAAAAAAAAATTCCTCCGAAGACCCCCTTGAAATTTTGTGAGGTGGTAGGAGAACGCCTTGGGGTGTCACTAAAAACTCGCCATGTCCGGGAAAATTCGTTAAATGGGTCAAAACTGACCAGTCGTATTTCCCTATATAATCTTTGTATATTATGGGAAAAACAGAGGGTGATTTCAAAACGGATTTTAGGGCACTTGCCGTCTTTACATCTGGCTAACTTTTTGCATGCTCTTAGGTAAATGGATTCACCTTTAGGGAAAACTGTCGGATTTACTCAAAGCCCTCGACGAGGGCTAAAAGGTGACCGCGAGTGAAATTCTCTTTATATGAGCTTTATTACGAAAAAAAATTCCGACGACGACCCCCCTTGAAATTTTGTGAGGTGGTAGGAGAACGCCTTGAGGTGTTACAAAAACTCGCCATGTCCGGGAAAATTCGTTAAATGGGTCAAAACTGACTAGTCGTATTTCCCTATATAATCTTTGTATTTTATGGGAAAAACAGAGGGTGATTTCAAAAGGGATTTAGGGCTCTTACCGTCTTTATATCTGGCTAATTTTTTGTAAACACCTCTATAGATGACTATGCCGTATGGATAAACTGTTGGTCAGACTTAAAGCCCTCTAAGATGGCTAAAAATGACCGCGAGTGAAATTCTCATTATACGAGATTTGGTCATTTGGTCTATGAACAGGAGAGGAAACTTTTTAATGTAATAATTTTTAAATATTTTGTATTCTCTTTTGAAGAAAGAAAACAAAAATACTTATATAAAAATAATAAGTGTGCGAATATTCCATCAATATTTGAGGACCATGACACTACTCCACTGTATAAATTTAGGCCCTAAGCATTTAACATAGCAGCCAATCACCTATTAATTAATCATTCAATTCCCCAATTTTTTTGAAAACCTAAGCGAAGCTAGGCAGTATGCCTAGTATATATATATATATATATATATATATATATATATATATATATATATATATATATATATATATATATATATATATATATATATATATATATATATTAATATATACGGGAGATAGTGCGCATTGTTACTAATTCGAAAAGAATCCAGATTAGGCTATTTAACTAGGGACAACAACCCATCTAGAATAGAAATCACCCAAATCAAACTTGAGAGGAGTTCTAATGCGATATGTTTACAAACTCTGGTTTCGTTCGCTAGTTCCTGCGACACATTGGATGCTAAATTGTATCGGTAATGTCCTGTCCCCTACGTCCATCAGCTGTGGAGAGAGAGGGGCAGCATCTGGCTCTTCTCCAGTTAACCATCACGCAAGCCTATACATGACACTATTCTATAAAAACAATACGTTTTCTTCTACAGCTGTATCGGGTGAGTACTGCACCTACCATCGCACCTTCGGCACAATCACCTATGAGTACTGCAACTGGGGCTGTTGTTATTCAATCATCTACCCATGCTGTGACACACCTTAGTAAGTTGTTTTGTTGGTTGTTTGTTTTGTGTCATCATTAAAAGGTTAGTCATATGCAGCGACGGAGCTACAATACCGCCAGACCCTGCGTTGCGGGGGAGGCCCAAGCCGTCTAGGGCAGGGGTCGGCAACCTTTTGAGACGGAAAAGCCAAAAGATGCAATTTACAAAATTTACCAGTTTTTAAAGAGCCACTAACATTTTTTTTTAATATTTAGGATTATATATATATATATATATATATATATATATATATATATATATATATATATATATATATATATATATATATATATATATATATATATATGACTTACTTGACTTGACTTAGTCCTCTTTGCTCCTTATGGAACATAGGGCCTCCCCCATTTCCTTCCATTTCTTCCGATCCCCGGCTATTAATTTTGTCATCTCCCAAGACATCCCTGTTGGCTTCAGTTCTCCAAGAGGACTCCGCCTCCAGGTCTATCTTGGGCGCCCTCTTTTCCGCTTTCCCTGGGGGTTCCACTCAAGCGCTTGGCGTGTAACATTTGGGTGAGCCTTTCACAGTGTGTGACCCACCCAGCGCCACTTCCTCCTTCTTATTTGCACACCCATAGGCTCCTGCCTAGCTTTCCTCCATAGTTCTATGTTCGGCACTTTGTCCTGCCATCTCAGTTTCAATATCTGTCTTAGGCATCTATTCATGAAGGTCTGTATCTTTGCTGTGCTTGCTTTGGAGACTCTCCATGTCTCTGCTCCATACAGCAGAACTGCCTTGACATTAGAGTTAAATATCCTAATTTTTATGGTAATGGAAATGGCCGAACTTTTCCATATGGGTCGCAGAACTGTGAAAGCGCAGCGGGCTCTATTAACTCTAGCACGTATGTCCTCCTCTGTGCCTCCCGTTTAAATAAATAGCTTTAAATATGAAATAATATTTATTTATATTTTTTAAAAATACACATGTTTCGCACAAAACATATTATAGTATTTTAGCTAGCTGTGCTAGAATAATAAAATTAGTAATCATAAAATATAACTATAATCTTTGAATATTTACATTAGTTACATCAATGGGAGCATTGACCTTGCATGCCGTTTGAAAGTTTGTTTCAAGTTTAAATCTGGCTCATAACTTCTTGTTTTAGGAGCTTTCAAGCACGCCTCTAGATTTTTAGTAGTCAGTTGGCTTCTTACTTAACTTTTTATTATATTCATGTAAGAGAACTCTTGCTACCACGAATATGTTAACCTAAAGATCGTCAGCACTCCAGATGTCAACTTCTCCACGTTACTGTACCATCCTGCAAATCTATCGATATTTCTTTTATAGCTGTCCAGTTGTGCAGCGTAACGCGCATGTTTTAATGGACCTTCAACTATTTTTACTTGCTCTTGAGTTCTGTGAATTTTCCGCTCCACAAATGAGTCGTTTTCAAATCCAGCAATTGCATTTGAAGCGAACCAGCATCAATTCCAAATAGCTCAAAGTTAATCTCATTTGTTTTTGTGTTGAGAGACTATACTATGAACGTCAGAGTACTTGCATTTGTTTTGAATTGCTCAAATCTCTCAGTGAATCCATCTTTCGTTTTGTTTGTTGTAATGCTGAAGCAATTCATGCTAATAGTTGCATTGGTTTCTATATATTTTTTTTTTTCAGATTTTTCGAAATCAAGTAATTTACAGCTCTTCGTGTCTTCAACAAAAAAAACAGTATTTTTTTTTTAAACATACACTTCTCAAGCAAGGCATAGGCGGAGTTTTCCTTTCCTTGCAGTTTTACATTTAGCTCGGTTATTTTCTTTGTGATATCCACCATGAAGTTGAATGTTTCAATTCGGATGAACAGTTTAATAGGAAGTACATTGAAAATAGGGAGTACCTAAATATTCTAATAGAATAACGAGTGTTTTATGTTTATGTTTATGATTATATAATTCATTACCGAGTGTTGCAGAACAATATGTGTATGAGTTTTGTAAAATGAAATAAAATAATTATTAATATTTGTGCATGGAGCCGAAGAGCCGTATCTTGACATCAAAAGAGCCGCATGCGGCTCGCGAGCCGCAGGTTGCCGACCACTGGTCTAGGGGTCCAAATTCTACTTACTTTTTTTTATTTAATTTTTGTAGTTTGTTTTTTTTTGTTTAAGTTATTCGTATGAACAACTTTTATGAAGAAAAAAATGTATGAAAAAATAAACTAGGTTTCCTCACCGTTCCGTTATTTTAAATTTATGATTGTTGTGACGCTACAGTTAGGGTTTAGAGGTAAGATTCTCACATTGTTTCCCTCAGCTATGCCGACGTGCCCTTTGTAGCCGGCATGGCGTTGACTTCCGTAGGTCTATTGCTGGGGATAGCCGGAGCATGCGTCAGGAGACTGAGACGCGTCAGGAGACTGAGACATGTCCAGACGACAGTTCAGAACACGGCATCTGGCAACCAGCAAGTCTTCTCAAGTAAGTTGAGTGCCAGAACAGTCCCCCAGCAGGGCCCCAACTATCCCAACAATCCCCCAGCAGCGCCCCTCAACCCTCCTTTAGCGCCCTTACAGTCCCCCTGCGCGCCCCAACGGTACACCAAATGTCCCCCAACTTCGCCCTAACTGTTCGACCAACAGCACCCCAGCACTGCTACAACAGCGTCCAAATAGACCCAAATCAGCATTAAAAATTGCTCCCAAACAGCGCCCCAATAGTCCAAGTGATATTTGAATGAATAAAACTAGCCTATCTCTAGAATTTTCACCAAGCAATGTAGCTCTGCATCTAAGCGCTCCAAAACGTGTGTTAATACTGTATGGTGTAGCACCCAACTTATCCTGCTTGTGCCGCTAATATGAAAATATAGATGTTAAATATTCCAAATTTAAGTTTTTAAAAAGTTTGTAATATTTATTTGAATTGCAACAACCTTGCTTGTATGAATTCAATACTTGTATGAACCTTTAATTATGAAACTGTAATTAACATTGAAACTAAATCATCTAAACTTCAATTAGAACGGAAATAAGACACAATTAATCCTGACTAACACATTGACTGCATATTTTTAACGAAATTCCTTTTTTAAGTCTCAGTTTTTATTTTATCACGCAATCCAGCCTGTTTATTTTTATGCATTGATACTAAAAAGCATTTGCATGTAGAACTTCTACGATAACAAATTGTTTTAAAGACTAGATCAAGAATTAAAGAAACCAGATAATTTTTTTCGAAATGTTGTTGAAATACAAAAAATATATTTAACTTTTCAGTCTTGGCAGCGCAGGAAAATTCAGGTGTTGCTAACACAGACTACGTGAACACATCCGCTGTCAACACAGGCTACGGGAACACATCCGCTGTCAACACAGGCTACATGGGCCCACCCGCCTACAACACAAACTACTCTACTGCTTTCTCCAACAGTGGCTACACCCACACAGCTTCCGCCACAACATAAGAGCCTACACGCTCATTTCAAGACAACATATAAGAATGTACACAATCGTGTAAATACAACGTTTACCGGTGTAATTGTTTTAAATACTAAAGAACAAAACGAATACAATAAAATATCACAAAAATGTGACAAAACAATGTTTACATTAAATGCTCCGTAATTTTGTTTTATTTTTTATACAAGCTTTTATTTAACTCACTTCCTCTGTCTGTCTGTCTATCTGTCTAGATCGAAACGCCGGAGCGAAAATTCTGACACTTCTACTTGACCGATACGGTTCACACTTGGCACGTGGGTCAAGACATGAAGACAATGCAATCTGAAATTAAATTTGACTTAATTGGATGCCTAATTAGTTTTTTATGAATTAATTAAAATTTTGACCGAATTTGTAGGCATTTCTATCGAACCTCACCACACGCGTCATCACGTTCAATAGCGCGTCATCACGTTTCAATCTGCGCGCAATGGTTTTTAGCCATGAAACTATTGAAACTCTAGCGTAAATAAAAACATGTAAAGTACTAAAAAAAATCATAAAAAACGTTTTAATAACAAGCTTTTATGAACTAATGCACTAAAAAGTAGAAAATAAATTATAGACTACTATTTAAATAACTAGAAAGAAAAGCGTGGGTCACTTTAATAGCTATTGGATACCTTTACTAATGTTAAGGAAGAGACCCACGCTTTTCTTTCTAGTTTTTTAAATATTAGTCTATAATTTATTTTCTATTTTTTAGTGCATTAGTACATAAAAGCTTTTTATTAAAACGTTTTTTATGATTTTTTTTTATTGAATTTTTTAATTTATTTTTTTTTTTTGTATTTTGTATTTATTTATTTTTTTCGTTTTTTTTTTTTTTAATTTAAATATTTTTTTGAGTAAGTAAATGTTACCACAGTATGCCAACTTCCATATTTTTTTCGGCGTTTGCCTCTATGATTTTTAAACAAATCAGAACATATAACTTTATATTTATTCTTTTATTTGGTGATATACCAAACATTCCCATATAACATCTGTATTATCTAGTAAACTGTAGAGGTAAGTAAGCAACTTGATAAGCGTCCATGTTTTTACTGAATTCACCAAGTAAGTGTTATTTTAAAAAAATATAACGTGGGGTGAGGAGGTGTTTACAAAATTACCTTTTTTTTATTCTCCGCACTGGGATTTAACTCGTTAACAAATAACTCAAATAAAGTCGTCAAGGTCAGTTTCAACTGGGGCACTATTTATTTGGGCAACCCTGATTTCATCTTCAACCTCGTAGGATGGGGGTGGTCCTTAATTTCGTGACGGTGTGTGATGAGGGGGAGGGGAGTTTCAGATGGTGCGACGTCACACTTTTGCATTATAAAAAGCAATGTTATTTTGCGTTTTAGAAAACTGTTTTAATAAATTGTAATAGGAAATTATTAAAATACTCTATTTTGACAGAGTTCAGACAAGATTTAGGAAAAATATCGATGTTCAAAAAAAAAACTCAACTGCAATGTTGAGGGGGGGGGGGTTGTAGGCTGAGGTGTGACATCATTTCAGAGGGGGTCTGACTTTTTGTAACGACGTGGGACGGAGGGGAGGGGGGAGGTAAAAATCGTCCAAAAAAGCGTGACGTCATCAACATAGTTGTGGTATAACTGTTAAAACCCTGTGTGCCCTCATATCACTTACATGGATCAACAAATTAAACGTCTAGATTTTTTATTACAATGAAGCTTTTTTATAGGATTTGGTAGTGTAAAAAAATAGCTTCTTTTTTTTTTACAGTAAATGTGAACTTTGTTTACTTGTATCAGTTAACTTGTTTTACTGCTACATTGAAATTAGATAATTTTTGTCTGTTATTGTGAAAGTGAACTATTTTTGTGCTATTGTTAAGGTGAACTGTTTTTGTCTACTATTAGAAAAGTGAACTATTTTTTTTCTGCAATTGTAAAATTGAACTGTTTTGTCTGCTGTTTACCAAGCGAACTGACCATCCCTTCACCACTGACTGACCATCCCTTCACCACTGACTGACCATCCCTTCACCACTGACCATCCCTTCACCACTGACCATCCCTTCACTGACCATCCCTTCACTGACCATCCCTTCACCACTGACTGACCATCCCTTCACCACTGACCATCCCTTCACTGACCATCCCTTCACCTGCTAGTGATACATGTGGTGATGTTGTGTACCCTGTCGGTTTTTGTTACTCACGCATGCACGTGCGTGTCAAGCTTAGATGGGGGATGTAAAGGGTCGCGGCTAAATTTCAAGACATTTCAATCAACAAACTTTTGCAGGGACGAAACCAACTTGCGCAGAGACGTTGGCGTTTGGTAGTTTGATGTCGTTTTGGTTTTTTATTGCAAAAGATGTCAATCTATGTACAAATCTATTTTAAATCTAATTTGAAATATTTGAATCTATATTTAGAATAGATTTTAATTTTAAAAAATTCAATTGATTTGTAAACATTCTGAAGAACTACTAAAAGACAAGAAAATTTAAGAGAAATGTGCAGGGACTGTTTGTAATATACGTCCATTTCTAATTATGATTGTTATGATATCTGTATTATTCATGGCATCGCTGTTTTCTATTGGTTACCGCCATCATCGCCTCTATTGAAGTAGTTGGGGACTACACACACATATCGCTGGGCATTACGATGTTAACGTACTATTCTATCCAAAATAATGTTAACATAATACTACACACATTATTTGTTGGCCGTTGTTAACTTAAAAAGTACACATATTCTACACAACATAATGTTAACATAAACACTACACACATATTGTCGGCCCTTATGCTGTTAACTTGAAAATTACGCATATGCTACTCAACATAATGTTAACATACACACTACACACATATTGCTGACCCTTAAAAAGTGCACATATTCTACCCAACATAATGTTAACATACACACTACACACATATTGCTGGCCTTTAAAAAGTGCACACATTCTACCCAACATAATTTTTAACACAGAAAATATACAAAACATTATGACACATATATACATTGAGTATACACATTTCATTCAACCCCATATATATGTCGGTCTACATTGTTGATATACACATCACAAAGTTGATGTACCTCATACATACATACGACGGGTCGAATATTATTTTTACTCACAACTCAAACAAAAAACTATCAGATCCTAACATAAAACCGACTAAGTTGTATGAAATATTTAACATATAGTACCCTGTGCCCAATACATATTGTATGTCTGATGTTGTATGTCATATATTTATCTTTTCACGTCAGTGCCCCCTACGTCACAAGGATCGTGTCATGTTTCATGTTATCAAGTGTAAATTGCGTCATATATTGTCTCATGTTTATCATTTTATAAAATGTAAATTGCGTCATATATTGTCTCATGTGTATCATGTTATAAGGTGTAAATTGTCTCATATGGTCTCATATGTATCATGTTATCAAGTGTAAACTGCCTCATAATATTGTCTTATATGTATCATGTTATAAAGTTTAAATTGTCTCATATTTTCTCATGTGTATCATGTTATCAGTGTAAATTGCCTCATATACTGTTTCATGAGTATCATTTTATAATGTGTAAACTGCCTCATAATATTGTCTCATATGTATCATATTATAAAGTGTAAATTGCCTCATAATATTGTCTCATATGTATCATGTTATAAAGTGTAAATTGCCTCATAATATTGTCTCATATGTATCATGTTATAAAGTGTAAATTGCCTCATAATATTGTCTCATATGTATCATGTTATAAAGTGTAAATTGCCTCATAATATTGTCTCATATGTATCATGTTATCAAGTGTAAATTGCCTCATATATTGTCTCATGTTTATCATTTTATAAAATGTAAATTGCCTCATATACTGTTTCATGAGTATCATTTTATAATGTGTAAAGTGCCTCATAATATTGTCTCATGTGTATCATGTTATAAAGTGTAAATTGCCTCATATTGTCTCTATGTATCATGTTATGAAGTGTAAATTGCCTCATATATTGTCTCATGTTTATCATTTTATAAAATGTAAATTACGTCAGATATTGTCTCATGTGTATCATGTTATAAGGTGTAAATTGTCTTATAATATTGTCTCATGCGTACCACGTTATCAAGTGTAAACTGCCTCATATATTGTCACCTTGACATCGCTTAATAAAGTGTCAACTGTGCCATATATTGTCTTATATCATGTCTATCATGTTATACAGTGTCAATACAAATCAAATAAACTATAATTTGTCAGCAACATCGGGGTGTTTTTTTTATTCTCTTTATTTCTGAATGCATTAAAAAAGTGATCCTAAACACATTCATCAACTTTTGCTCTGTTCAACGATGATTTTAACACTTTAAAATATAATCAAATTGCACTGACACCCCTATGGTTTAAACTTATACCTTCATACTTTACACTAAAATATAATCAAATGATTTATCATGCCACTATCTTTGGTTTGACTTAGAGTCATTATCCTTCTAGACTTATTTTAACCCCCCCCCCCCCCCCCACACACACACACACACACTCCCCCTCCCAGAGTTTCTTCCAGGCATCTCTTCGGGGGGGCTCCGCCCCCCCGAAAAATTTTTACCGCCCCCCCCCCCCGAACGAAATAAAATTTATATAATTTATATAGAAAATATATACTTTTAACAGTGTCCGCCCCCCCGAAGAAAGTTTACCGCCCCCCCCCGAAAATTTCAAGTGCCCCCCCGGAGCAAAAAGTCTGGAAGAAACACTACCCCTCCCCCTCCTCGTTACAACAGGTCGAATCTTCTCCCTCTGTGGTGTGACGTCTTTAAACTATAAACAAAGGACAGCCCACGCATAACGTTTGGGTCCAAGTTCGAATCTCAAGTCAATGATCACAAGATCACAAGATCTTCGTAGATTGTAAATTAAAATTGACCTAGTTTCTGTCTAATGATAAAAAATACACAACAAGAATTACGTCCCTTAGATGGTGATAAATTTTGCAGAAACAAGACAGGACTCTATCAAACAAGTAGTGTATGTTTTTTTTGTAGTTTCAGTTTAGGACAGAATGAAACCTTTAATTTTGATTGGTCTGTTTCTGTTTCAGTATGTGTGTAAGTTTTAATCTTTCTATTATCATTGTTTTTGAGAATTTCATCTTGTTGTCATGGAAACCTTTTTTTTTTGGGGGGTTCTGCTTGACTAAACTTGATCATATTAGCAATAAGTGACCGGATTTTTAAGGCTTTATCTTTTTATTTATAAGTGTATCTACTTAAACAAATCTTAGTCTTTTCAAATAATACTTTTCTTCGCAATCCAATATTCTGGAATAAAAGTTTGCCGCTAAAGCAAATATTTAATTGTTATTTTAAAATATATATTCGGATATCAAATATATTTATTTCCCTTTCATTATCTATATAAAATACTCTGTAAATATGTGTTTCATTTCCTCTATTAAATATTATTTTTTAAATGACTCAACAAAACGTTTAAAGTTGATTGATATAAAAAAATAGTTTCAAACTGGTGGGGGGGGGGGGGGGGTTGGGGGGGAGGGTTCAGGTGGTGTGACTTCGCACTTTTGTACATAAAAAAAGGCAATGTTAGAAAACGAGTTTTAGCCGTTATTTCGCGTTTTTACAGCGTTTAAGAAAACTATTTTAATAAATTGAAATAGGAATTGATTAAAACCTCTATGTTGACAGAGTTCAGACAAGATTTTAGAAAAATATCAATGATTTTGAGGGGGTTGTCATTTTAGTGGGGGGGGGGGGGTCCTGGCTTTTAGGTACGATGTGTGCCGGAGGGGAGGGGGAAAAGGTAAAAATCGTCAAAAAAAGCATGACGTCATTTATGGATGACCCCCTAAAAAGATTTTAAAAAACCAAACTGCCATTATATTTAAAGACCAATACAGTTTTGCGTCTGTATCATTGATAAAAACGAACAAGCGATACCCTACATCAAGTGTGTAGGCACGCATTATGTACTAACGTGTAGGGTAACACTACTAACATACTAGGCCGACCGCCTGATTGAGTTGATCACAGTTAACCATGGTTTGGAGATGTTAAAATTTTTTAACTGAGTTGATCAGAGTTAACCATGGTTTGGAGATGTTAACATTTTTTAACTGAGTTGATCAGAGTTAACCATAGTTTGGAGATGTTAACATTTTTAACTGAGTTGATCAGAGTTAACCATAGTTTGGAGATGTTAACATTTTTTAACTGAGTTGATCAGAGTTAACCATGGTTTGGAGATGTTAACATTTTTAACTGAGTTGATCAGAGTTAACCATGGTTTGGAGATGTTAACATATATTAAGTGAGTTAATCAGAGTTAACCATGGTTTGGAGATGTTAACATATATTAAGTGAGTTAATCAGAGTTAACCATGGTTTGGAGATGTTAACATATATTAAGTGAGTTAATCAGAGTTAACCATGGTTTGGAGATGTTAACATATATTAAGTGAGTTAATCAGAGTTAACCATGGTTTGGAGATGTTAACATATATTAAGTGAGTTAATCAGAGTTAACCATGGTTTGGAGATGTTAACATATATTAAGTGAGTTAATCAGAGTTAACCATGGTTTGGAGATGTTAACATATATTAAGTGAGTTAATCAGAGTTAACCATGGTTTGGAGATGTTAACATATATTAAGTGAGTTAATCAGAGTTAACCATGGTTTGGAGATGTTAACATATATTAAGTGAGTTAATCAGAGTTAACCATGGTTTGGAGATGTTAACATATATTAAGTGAGTTAATCAGAGTTAATGTTAACCATAGTTTGGAGATGACCTTGTGTTGGAACGATTTCATCGCTGGGCCAAATATTAGGCTGGTTGCTGAGCCACACCACCCCCACACCATCCCCACACCATCACCCCCCACACACCACCCACACTACCCTACATCAACCCCCACACCACCCCTACTCACTCCCCACCACCAGCACCCACACCCACAGCAACGCCATACTCACCCACTACCCCTCTCAAATCCCCCACCCCACACAAACCCCACACACACACCACCATATAACTCTCTTACAGCCCCATCCAGCGAGCGAGACTAGCACCTACTACACACACCCCCCCCACCTACACACACTCCACTACCCCTCCCCCTCAAATCCCCCACCCCACACACCCCCACACTCCACACACCCCCACACTCCACACACCCCCACACTCCACCACCCCCACATGACAACAACAATATCTCTTACAGCCCTATCAAGTGGGACCTGCACCTACTACATTACCCTGAATAAAACCGACACACTCTACTGCACCTGGGGATGTTGCAGCAAAGTTGTCTACCCTTGCTGTGGGATACCTGAGTAAGTCGTTTTTTCCTTCCAAGTCTTGTTAAGGCTAATTTCGACCGGAGTAAGTCGTTTTTTCCTTCCATCCAAGTCTTGTTAAGGCTAATTTCGACCGGAGTAGGTCGTTTTTTCCATCCAAGTCTTGTTAAGGCTAATTTCAACCGGAGTTGGTCGTTTTTTCCATCCAAGTCTTGTTAAGGCTAATTTCAACCGGAGTAGGTCGTTTTTTCCATCCAAGTCTTGTTAAGGCTAATTTCAACCGGAGTAGGTCGTTTTTTCCATCCAAGTCTTGTTAAGGCTAATTTCAACCGGAGTAGGTCGTTTTTTTTCCATCCAAGTCTTGTTAAGGCTAATTTCAACCGGAGTAGGTCGTTTTTTCCATCCAAGTCTTGTTAAGGCTAATTTCAACCGGAGTAGGTCGTTTTTTCCTTCCATCCGTCTTGCTTAGGTTATTATCGAAACTCGAAAATTCACATCGCTTTTTATCCACATAACGCCATTGGGGGGGGGGGGGGGGGGGGGGGGGGGCTTGACATTTTCACTTTTGGTAGCGCAGATGAAAGTGAGGTGGGGGGGGGGAGGCCGAAGTTAAAAGAGTTTAAGTATATATTTCCTATATAAATTATATATTTTTCTATTTTACCCAGGGTGGGGGGTGGCAGTGCTCCCCAGAGATATGCCTGAAGAAACTCTGATCTTTGTTTATGACTTTTATTTACTGTCTTTAAAAATGACTTTTAGACATTGCCATATACATGTAGTTACGGACGTTACGATTTTCCATATAGTTACTGATGTTTACAATCGGAATATTCTTACTGACTTGTAGATATTGATTTCACAATTGACATGTGGGTGTTTACCAATATGCCAATATGTTACTCACCATCTCAATATGTCATGTGTGTTTACTGAAACTGTCATTGTCACTCCATATCTCAATATGTCATGTGTGTTTACTGAAACTGTCATTGTCACCCAACCTCTCATATGTCATGTGTGTTTCCTGAAGTGACATTGTCACTCCACAACAAAGTCACACCAATGGCGGCCAACTAGTATTTGTTTTTTCTCTCTAGCTGGTTCAAATACACAGCAATCACCCTGGCTTCTATAGTTCTTGTGGTGCTGCTTGTTCCGCTGCTTGTTGTTCTAGCTAGACGTTTAAGGAGGTGAAGGATGACAAGTGGTCAAGCTACAGGTGCTCTGGGGGTGGTACCTACAGGTGAGTTCAATACTGGGGGGAGGTGAGTTAACAACGGTGGCGGGGTTAATCGTAGGGGTGTTAACGGTGTAAAGTAAAAAAGTAAAGTTTCCCTTTCAAACCTGACGGTTTATGGGGCAAGTGAAGTAGAGTTCACTTGTTTCTGTGACCTCGGCATATGAAGAGATAGTGTGGTCAGCACTATGCCCAGCCGCCTTTACTTTCCCTAACGTGAATTAGGTACCCATCAGAGTTGGGTGGACTCAGGGACGGTCTACTGACTTGAACCCGGATTCGAACTCGATAATAGCAGTCCAGCTCTCTACCGCTAGACCACTCCGTCCCATAACGTGTTAACGGTGAGGGAATGTTAAAAACGGTGGGTGAGCTATTAAATATCATCCTTTCTACCAGAACAGTTTTATGTTCTTTTGTTAACTAATTAAGATCGATGCTATAGATAGGTTAGGATGAGTGTAGCGAGAGTAACTGTAATATTGTTTGATATACCTTTTGCAACCATTTTCAATGTAACAAAATATAGTTGAGTATCAGTGAGGCAAAAATAGTTATGAGACACGTGTATGTGTGTACCATTGTGACAAATGCAGTTGTATTATGTAGCATGAATTACTGTACCATTGAACGTAAAAAAAAACTACAATATTTCAGACAAGGACACACAGTCCAGTTCTGGTGATGCTAAATTGGGCTACATTAATACAACTTCCGGTGTGTTAAACAGTGAATACACGAATACACCTTAACACCATTGGTTACAAGAAGACACCTTAAACATCATTGGTTACAAGAACACACCTTAACACCATTGGTTACACAAACATACCTCAATAGTTCAACACTTGTTCCTGAGATACATTTGTATATCATTATTAAAATATTAAATTTTATATTTTATGAAATATGTATGTCTATGTCATACCCAATAAATTAATCTATTTGCTATATTTTTGGATATTATTGTTTATGTCATAATTAATTAATATTAATGTACATCAATAGACATAGCACCTCATACGTAATGCAACTGAACATTTTTTTAAATAAATATATATATTTATTGTAAAAAAAAAACATCTGAATTTTTTTTAGTGATTTTGAAGCATGTATGAATAAATGAATGCTGATCTAAGTATTTAGGGATGAATAATACGTTTCTAGGCATATTAAATAATTTTCGATATAAACTTCTAAATTTTATTTTTAAACTTACTCTGCGATACAGTAGACTCGTGAAAATTAGTTCTAAATTACTCATTGGACGAAGAATAGACCAAGCCTTCTAGATGACGTATTAGAGTATTTCAGACATTTAATCACAAGAACGGGATTCCCCGTTGTCTAAAAATAACAAAAAAGAAATTCGAATATGGCTATGTTTTATCTGTGATATCTTCTCACTGATAGTGTGATAGGTCTGCTAATCTGATTGGTAGCGAAAACTCCGTGATTACGGTTCAGTGGTTCTCAAAAGATAAGCAAGTAGCACAGGCTACAGAATGAACCATAGCAGTCACTGACCAAAAGGATTGAGATTCTCTGTTTTGAGCAGCCGTGTCGGTGTGTAATCAAGGATGATAACGGCGTGTAATCGATACACGATCATTCATCGATTAGAAATCGTTACATCTAATCACTGTAGTGTTTTTAATGTTTGTTATGAACTTTACTTGGTTAGAGTTGGACCTATATTAACTGCTGTAGAAAATGGTTTCCCCATACCCCTCCCACCCCTGTTTCGTTTAATTGACTACCGTTTTAGTCGCTGATATATATATATATATATATATATATATATATATATATATATATATATATATATATATATATATATATATATATATATATATATATATATATATATATATATATATATATATATATTAACCACATTGGAGGCTATATTTAATCACATCCGATTTTTATATCTATAACAACCCCACTCCCCCCCCCTCCCCCATACACACATACACGTACACCCTTGTAAAGAAAGCTTCCATATATCTGACTACACGTGCAGCATGAGAAGTAGAGTCATCTTGTATCTTTGACATGTGAAGTGATTATTTGGTCCTTGCCCCAGCTTTCCCCAACTCAGGCCGGGTATTCGTAGGAGCTGGGTGGACTCAGGAACGCTGGGACTTTAGGGCCACTGACATCCTTGCATAGTCCATAAGGGTTTCTATACCTTCCCTAGCGCAAGTCAGATACTGTTAGAGCTGGTTGGACTCAAGGACGCTCTAGGGACTTGGACCCGGATTCAAACTCGAGACTTCCGGGCTAGCAATCGAGCGTTCTACCAGTCGACCATGCAGTAAAAATTAAAAAGAAACCTTAAAAACCAGGCAAATATTCCACCTATTCAGCAATGGTTTTGTTTCTAAAATATATTTTTTATATATTATATAATTATTATGTTTGGTTACAGTAGCACTAATTCATATTTTTAGATTGAATTAATTTATTTTTAAAATTAAGCATTAAAAGACCAGGTCGATTAATGACGTTTGCCTTAAGCCCAAATTTTCCAACTTTATCTGACCTATTTCGAAACCGGTGATAAGAATGCAAAAATAAAACTCAAATCTTATCAAGAACATCACTGTGTTGAAAGTTATGGCCCTTTAGTTGTGGATAAATGTACATTACTATTCAGATCTTTAGTCGGAAAAGTTTCATAGAGAATAGACAACACACAGAAGAGAATTAGTTTTTTAGTTTAGGGGCAGGATGAATCCTTTAATTTTCATTGGTTTATTTTTAGCTGTGTGTAAGTTGAAATGTTTTTTATTTTTTATATTTCTCTTTTCTTTTTCCCTTTCGTCTTATTTTAAAATAAATAACGGAGACCTAGATCTAGGTTCGAATTGATTATTCATAAGTCATTCAGCTTCTGTTGACAAACTTTAGTTTAGGGGTAACTCATGTAAGGATCTAGAAATTCTAGATCTATGTGTCTGTCGTGATTACGTAATAAAGTTGTTCTTAACCTGGGTTCGATCGAACCCCAGGGGTTCGGTGAGACAGCCTTATGGGTTCGGTGGAGGTTAAGACATGCACCCGACTCATTTGATTCACGATTGGGTTGTCAGTGCGGACCATAAAACTATATTAAGAGGCTTCGGTGAAGAGCTTATGAAAATGGTGGGGTTTGATACCTCCAAAAAGGCTAAGAATTACTTTATATATATATATATATATATATATATATATATATATATATATATATATATATATATATATATATATATATATATATATATATATATATATATATATTGCGCATTGTTGCTAATCCGAAAAGAATTTAGATTAGGCTAGTTAACTAGGGACAGCAACCCATCCAGAATAGAATTACCGAAATTACACTTGAGCGGAGTTTCCTTCGCCGATTCCTGCGATACATTTGATGCTAAATTGTTTCGGTAAAGTCTTGTCCAGTGTTTCTTCCAGACTTTTTTCTCCGGGGGGGCACTTGAAATCTTCGGGGGGGGGGGCGGTAAACTTTCTTCGGGGGGGCGGACACTGTTAAAAGTATATATTTTCTATATAAATTATATAAATTTCATTTCGTTCGGGGGGGCGGTAAAAATTTTTCGGGGGGGCTTCGCCCCCCCAAAGAGATGCCTGGAAGAAACTCTAGTCTTGTCCCCTGGGTCTATCAGCTGTTGGGAGAGAGGGGCAGCAACTGGTTCTTCTCATCTTGCAAGGCGCAGCCACCCAGTCTATGGAGACTTAGGCGGGGGAGGTGGAGGGTAAATACATATAAGGGTTGTATTTATAACCTGTAAGGGGATCGTTATCGTTCTTTTATGAATACCTGTACGATTTCTCCAGTGTAAAATACAATAACTGACACAGGGTTCAAAGTTCAAGAATATTTTTTTTAATTTGCTATATACACAACTATCTACTTGCTCCTAATCTTAATTCTACTGTCCGCTACTATCCCACACTACTCCTATCTAACTATCCGACTATAACTTCCTACTTAACTATCTACTCATCAACTGTAAGCTAGCTAATCCACTTTCTGTAATTTACTTGTATCCAAAACTCGACTCACTCTCAAACTGTCCGTGACTTGCAACCGATCAGCTCACTTGTCATTGGTTCCTACCTTAACCTATTTCAACAACTTGACCAATCAGATTTCACATTCCTCCTTTCATTAACCTATTTATAAATTTGCCTAAACGTGCGTCAACACAAACGCATTTTTTTTTTTTGCATATACGGTGATCGAGGTTGTCACTTCCTTTGTGTATACAGTAAAAAATACTGACCGTCTCATGTTTACCATCATGCAAGGCTTTCTATAATAAACCGGGAGGGATCTCCTCTAAACTTTCTCGAATATTCTTATATATATAAAAAAAGGGGATAAGAACTCGGGCTAAAGACATGATTTTTAATCCATTTTAATTCTTAGTTTTTAAAATAGAATAAAATCTCGAAGAAAAAAGAATTGCACACCAAGTGAACGCCAAATAAAATGTGCATTATAGTGCGCAATATTATTAGTACTTTATAAATTTACATTAGTTTTTTGAGAAATCGGAAACAGCGTAAATTACTACTTCCGGTCAACGGAAATTACTCAAAATTTGATAGAAGGTAAAGAATTATATCTTTTACTTACATGTGAAATTTCATTTATCTATCTGAAATAGTAATCAAGTTATAGGCTTTTGAAAAATTCAAAGTAGAATAAGTACAACTTCCGGTTATCGGAAATCGCTCAAAAGTTGATACGGATCTACGATTTTGATAAAATACTTCTATATGAAATTTCCTCAACCTAGCTATAACGGTACTCAAGTTATCTTGTTTACACACACACACACACATACATACATACATACATACATACATACATACATACAGACATACATACATACATACATACATACATACATACATACATACATACATACATACATACATATATACATACATACATACATACATACATACAGACATACGGACAAGATTGCAAAATTATGTTTTTCCGACTCAGGGAGGTGTAACACGTCGAGATTTGCAAAAATCTCGATTTTTTTTTTTTTTTTTTTTTTTTGCACGATTACAAGACTTTCTCTATTCTTCGTTTATACGAGGAAGTAAAAACAATACGTTTTCTTCTGCAGCTGTATCTGGTGAGTACTGCACCTACCACCCCACCTTCAGCACGAGTATCACTGAGTACTGCTACTGGGGCTGTTGTTATTCATACATCTACCCGTGCTGTGACACGCCTTAGTAAGTTGTTTTGTTGTTTGTTTTATTTCATCATTAAAAAGTTATTCACATGCAGGGGCGGAGCTACCTAAGCGCCAGATCCTGTGTTGCGGGGGAGGCCCAAGCCGTCTAGAGGCCCAAATTCGACTAAAAAAATGTATTTAATTTTTGTATTTTTTTTTCTTTTGTATAAGTTATTCGTATGAACAAATTTTATGAAGAAAAAAATGTATGAAAAAATAAACTAGGTTTCCTCACCGTTCCGTTATTTTAAATGTGTGATTGTTGTGACGCTACAGTTAGGGTTTAGAGTTTAAGATTCTTACATTGTTTCCCTCAGCTATGCCGACACGCCCTTTATAGCCGGCATGACGGTGGGCGCCGTATGTCTATTGGTGGGGATAATCGGAGCATGCGTCAGGAGCCGGAGACGTGTTCAGACGACCGTTCAGTACACGGCACCTGGCAACCAGCAAGTCTTCTCAACCAGTAAGTTGAGTGCCACAATAGTCCCCCAGCAGGACCACGACACTCCCTCAGCAGCGCCCCAACAGTCCCCCAGCAGCACCCCAACAGTCCCCCTGCAGCGCCCCAACAGTCCCCCTGCAGCGCCCCAACAGTCCCCCTGCAGCGCCCTAACAGTCCCCCAGCAGCGCCCCAACAGTCCCCCAGCAGCGCCCCAACAGTCCCCCAGCAGCGCCCCAACAGTCCCCCAGCAGCGCCCCAACAGTCCTCCAGCAAGGCCCCACAATGTTTCTCATCAGCACCCCAATATTCCACCAACAGCATCCCCAATGTTCCCCAACTTCGCCCTAACTGTCCGATGAATACAACTAGCCGATCTCTAGAATTTTCACCAAGCAATGTAGTTCTGCATCCAGGTGCTTTAAAAATGTTTGTTAATACTGAATGATGTAGCGCCCCTAGAAACTATAGATGTAAAATATTCCACATTTAAGTTTTTTAAAAAATAATTATAATATTTATTTGAGTTACAACAACCTTGCTAGTATTACTTCAATCCTGACTAACACATTGACTGCATATTTTTAACGAAATTCCTTTTTTAAGTCTCAGTTTTTATTTTATCTTGCAATCCAGTCTGTTTGTTTATTTTTATGCATTGATACTAAAAAGCATTTGTTTGTATAACTTCTACGACAACAATTTGTTTTAAAATCTGGGTAAAGAATTTAAGGAACCAGATAAATTTTTCGAATTGTTGTTGAAATTGAAAAAAAATATATATATTTAATTTTTCAGCCATGGCATCGCAGGTGAATTCAGGTGTTGCTAACACAGGCTACGTGAACCCATCCGCTGTCAACACAGGCTACGGGAACACATCCGCTGTCAACACAGGCTACGGGAACACATCCGCTGTCAACACAGGCTACATGGGCCCACCCGCCTACAGCACAAACTACTCTACTGCTTTCTCCAACAGTGGCTACACCCACACAGCCTAACAGCCCCAGCATAAGAGCCTACACGCTCAATTCAAGACAACATATAAGAATGTACACAATCTTGTAAAGACAACATTTACCAGTTTTAAATACTAAAGAACAAAACGAATAAATAAAATATTACATAAATGTGACAAAACATTAAATACTCCGTAATTTTGTTTTCTTTTTTCTTTTATTTTTATTTTCTTTTTTATTCTAATTTTTTTTGTGTTTTGTATTTATTTATTTTTATTTTTTATTTTTTCATTTTTTTTTTTTAAATTTAATTTTTTTCTTTTTGAGCAAGTAAATGTTACTACAACATGCCTACTTCAATTTTTTTTTCGGTGTTTGCCTCTATGATTTTTTAAAAAATCAGAACATATAATTTTATATTTATTCTTTTATTTGGTGATATATCAAACATTCCCATATAACATCTGTATTATCTAGTAAACTGTAGAGGTAAGTAGGCAACTTGATAAGCGTCCATGTTTTTACTGAATTCAGCAAGTGTTATTTTTAAAAAATAACAAATAAAATGTAACATATAAACGCTTTTTGCATTTATTTATTTATTTTAATTATGCTTTATTTTCAAGTTTGAAACTTTGTTTTATTAATTTGATCTATTCCCCAATTTCTGCAAAGTCATGCTGGAACAAAACGAATATTTTACAAATTAACATTTTGTGAGCAGTAACGCTAGTAAATTATTTAATAACAATGGTATTGTAGTTCCTTAAAGATTTCTTTTTAAAAATTCGCATCTGCATTCCAAGAAAAGTAGCTGTTTGCATATATATATATATATATATATATATATATATATATATATATATATATATATATATATTATGTGTATGAAAAACGTAAGATGGGATAGGGTTGTAGGACCGAAATTTCCCATGTTTGTACACATAATAATTGTGAAGTAGTCCAAGTTCAAAACTTTATTTCGTGTCTTTTAGGCCTCATACGATTCAACTTGTATCTTAAATCAACAAAACTCTTCCTGGACCAGTTATTAAAACCCACATCTGTTGCACAGTGAACTTGGTATTTGCCCACCCCTGAACTGTTTTAAATGGGGCTCTTTTAGACTAGACCCACTGAACGTAGGAACCTACCAGTGGCGTAGCCAGGATCGTCTCAATGGGGGGTTCCAATTTTTACCCGGGGACAAACTTTCGATTTGCACCCCCCCCCACCCCCCTCAGACTTTTGATTTGCACCCCCCCCCCCTCTCAAACTTTCGATTTGCACCCCCCCTCAAACTTTATATATATACCGAGGGGTCTATGGGAGGGTATGACCCCCGCTAACCCCCCCCCCCTGCCTACGCCACTGGAACCTACACTCGCATTTTTGACAGCAATGACAAGTTATTTGTAAGGTTTTTTTATGATAAGCACAAAAATTGCTATAGATACTCGTTATACTTAAATCACACGACAAATTTAAATGATAGGGGTGGGCTTGTTTTAGAAGTAAAATACGTAAATGTGATGACAAAAATAACTATATTTAAAAGTAAAAAAGTAAAGATTCCTTTTTAGACCTAACGATTTGTTGGGCAGATGAAGTAGAGTTCGTGTTTCTTGGCCTCGACTTCTGAATGGATAAAGTGGTCATTACTATGCCAATCGCCTTTACATTCCCTAACATGAGTTGGATACCCTTCAGAGCTCGGTGGTCTCAGGGACGTTCAACTGACTTCAGCCCCGATTTGAACTCTAGATTTGGTTAGCAGTCTAGAGTTCTACCTCTAGACCACTCAGTCCCCATAACTGTATTTAGAAGCTAGGAAATAGCCATGGGTCAAGCATTTGAGAGCAGAAACAAGAAGTAATAACCTATCAAATATCGTGGCCAATCAGAAACTACAACACATCTAGTCTAGACTCCAACCCTGCCAATACGCTCCAACTCAACTGACCCCTACCAATACACTCCAGAACAACTAACCCCTACTAATACACTCCAACTAAACTGACCCCTACCAATACACTCCACCTCAACTGACCCCTACCAATAGCTCCCACTCAACTAACCCCTAGCAATATCTATCTCCACCTACTCGCTACACGTTCGAATGACCAACCGCCTTAACGCTTCACTGATCAGGTAAATGTGTGCTGAATAGTAAGAGAATTCAACAAACAAATAAAATAAGGATTCAACATTACAACACTATCAGGCTATAATGCACACAACCACGCCACGATGAAACTGAAACAAAACTTGCTCTGAAAATATTTCAAACAGAAGAGGAGCAGTACCAGACAGAGGCGTGAATTGTAAAAAGTACTAAAAAATATAAATTAATGCTAAGTTTATGCTGACATGGAAGGACATATATGTTGACATATAGATGAAGTCGAATGTAAATTGTTATTGCAACAGTTTCTGCAACTCCAACAGACAAATAATTGTGATTTTTTCATACATATTTGAAGTTCGATATGTCTTACCAACTGTCACCCCTCAATCCTTTAATGTGACATGGCTTCAAAATGTACACACAAACAATAATAGTGATCGGGGGTGGATTGGCCCGCCGGTCTACCGGAAAAAATTCCGGAAAAAATTCCGGTAGACCCCAAGAAAATTTTTTCGATGGGCTTTAGGAAAGGTGCAGTAATAATCCTATTCGTGTTTTGGCTTTTAAATAATAATTTGATTATTTCTCCATATTAAAATTTCCATTACTTCTTACCATTGCGTAAAATTCAGGTTTTGGTGGAGAAAAATAATGCACATAGAAAATTTTAATCTGGGGTTGCGGTCCTTTGAAAATGTCCCTGGCCTATTGGACACCACGAGTCCACCATTGTTAGAGATAGAACCCGGCTGGATGTGCTTTGTGTTTAACTTATCGTTCTTGGTACCACGTCTCCGCCCCTCCGGAGTTATTAAGTTGTACTTAAAAATGTATCTGTTCTAATTAGTTGCTAATTGTAATGAAAAAAAGCAGTGTCTTGACAGCATATTTTGCAGCTTTTCGCCTTGGTGTCGTTACAATTGGTGTCATTCTCACTTAATGGTGTCACCTCACTAAATGGAGTCACCCCCATTAAATGTCACCTCACAAAATGGTGTCATTGTACTAAATAGTGTTGCCTCACAAAATGGCGTCACCCTTCTTATGATGCCACTCCCACCACGTAATGTCACCCCAACCACTAAATGGTAACATCCGGTACGGCCCAAATCCCCCCCCCCCCCCGGGTGATGTGACGCAACTGGAAAAGCCAGCTTCTGTGTGTCTCCTGTATATATTGGAGGTACCAAAGACGTGTCTACCGCGGTTCCAAGCAAACAAAAATTGCAAACTTCCCTCTTCCGTCTGTTTACTAGTGTACATAATACGAGACAAGTAAACTTTATGTAGGATTTAGGCTAGATTTTTTTTTTCTTTTAATAAATTGTGGGAATTTTAGTTGAACGTTTGCATAAGATTTTTTTATGTTGTATCTAAAAATAGCATTTGAAAGGATGGAAAATGAGCATATATATTTGAGAGCTAACGCAACTAACCTTGATCGGGGTCTTAGTGCTTGTTGTGTAAGGATTTGGTTTGACAACATAATCACCCCGACAGTGTTACTGGTACTCTATCTTTATTGTTTTTCAATCAATTAAATTTATTAAATTAAACCAAAAAAATAACAAAAATATCATTTTCAAGATAAACACATAGTATTAACTTGTTTTAAATTGTAGACAATATAGTACAGCTTGTAGAAATTGGATTACATTGAATATACAAATGTGTAAATATGTTTGTGCTTGTCATCAAAAGCCAGCTTTAAAAAAAAACTCTTTTGAAATACTATCAGCTAAAATGATTTATTAGACTAAGTAAATTTCTTTTATTTTTCAATATGTGGTTGCGGCGGTCTTTAATTTTAGCATTAATATTTTTTAAAATATTAATCTTCAATAGTTGTTTTTTTAAAACCCGTTTTTCCTATCTTATTTTTTTAAATCACGCATTTATCTTTTTTTTCAGATCTGCAACAAAATGGCAGCGTTCAATGAAATGTGTTGGAACACTTTTCTCTTGATCATGTTCGCTGGGGTATCTACACGTACGTAGAAAACAACAAACGTTCTAGTAGAAACTATAAGACATTAAATCGTTGGAACATGAATGAGACGTGTTGACCACCGCGGGATGTAAAGTAAAATTCCCATATTGGACCTGGCGGCCCACGGGGCAGGTGAAGTAGAGTTTACCTGTTTCTGTGACCCCGGCCATTGAAGCCATAATGTGGTCAATGTGGATTATACAGTCAAATGCTTGATCTAGATCTTACAGTTGTTGTGACTATACGTCTCTTACATAATTTAATAACATGGTCTCTTACATCAAGCATAACACTCTCTTACATCAAGTATATAAATGCCTCTTAGATCGTGTATAACACTGTCTCTTACAGCTGTATATAGTAAGGTGTGTGAATACTACCCCAGGTACTACTTTACGGTCGAGACTGAGACTGAGGACTGCTACTGGGGCTGTTGCTACTCGTACAGTTACCCTTGCTGTAGTGAACCATAGTAAGTTCATAGGTCAACTTCGTAGGTCAACTTCATAGGTCAACTTATGCATTTTATTTTTACTTTTTCAGAAAAAAAAAGAAAACAAACACACACACACACACACACACATATATATATATATATATATATATATATATATATATATATATATATATATATATATATATATATATATATATATATATATATATATATCACAAAACATGACATCTCAAAGCGTCCTGTTATATAACATTTTCCATAAACCAACACCTCTGATATAGCTCTCTAACCCAATGATGAACCACCCTTTTCCACCTTCGTGTTATTCAATGCGTGCATGATCTCTTTCTCTTTATATTAGATTTTAATTTATATATTGTTGGGACACGGTGGTCGAGTGATAGAGTATAAGATAAAACAAAAGTCTCGAGTTCAATTCCTGGCCTCGATAACCTCTCATTCCCATAGTGGTATCCCATAGGACTGTGTTACTCCATAGGATAGTGCTATCCCATTAGACAGTCTTATCCCATAGGATAGTGCTATCCCATTAGACAGTCTTATCCCATAGGATAGTGCTATCTCATTAGACAGTGTTATCCCATAGAATAGTGTTATCCCATAGGATAGTGTTACTACATAGAGAAGTCAATATATATATATATATATATATATATATATATATATATATATATATATATATATATATATATATATATATATATATATATATATATATATATGTTAGTGCAAAATACACATATATTAACCTAATTTTTAAAAAAATAACCATTTTGAAATGGAATTTTTTTACAAATGTGTTTATTTTATTCACACAGTTATGCCGGCACTGGATTTAAAGTAGGCATTGCCGTGGCTTGTGTGGTGATAGCTGTCGTTGTCATTGGTGTGTTGATCAGGTACAGGGGGCGTGTCCTAGCCACCATCCGGCAGGTAGCACCAGCCATGGCCCAACAGGTGGCCCAGCAGGTAGCACAGCAGGTGGTCGAGCAGGTGGTGGTCTCAACAGGTAGGTAGAGAGAGAGATGACATTTGAAGAAATACGTTCATGACGTTTGAAATAACACATTGATGACATTTGAAGAAATACCTGGGTGACATTTCAGTGAATACATTCATAACATTTGAATACGATGATGACATTTGAAAATATGAATTGATGACATTTAAAGAAATACATGGGTGCTATTTAGAAGCATAAATTGATGACATTTGAATATATACATTGATGAAATTTAAAGAAATACATTGATAATTTATGAACTCGAAAGTCTCAAGAGGGGGGAGGGCACTGGACACAGTGCTGACCACACTATCTCTACCAGTGGCGGATTAAGGGGGGTGCTGAGGGGGCTGCAGCCAGGGGCCCCCGATTTTTAGGGGCCCCCAAATTTCCTTTTTCAATTATAGTTAATTTCCCTTTAAAGTGATATTTTGGGGTTTTTTGTTTTTTGTTTTACTATAAAAGCCAATGTTTTAATAATTGAATCACAAGTTTATTTCACTTTTTTTTAATCAAAATATTAAACTCGAGCACACATTTAGTATAAATACCTGCCCAGACAGGGTTTGCTTATAACAATAAATTTGGTTGATTTTAGAGTTAAAAACACAAACAGCGGTCGAATTCTGACACATAAATGACATGTATCTGGTGTAAATACTGTATGATTTAAACTTTTAAAAACATTTATAGGCCTTTACTTTTAGTGAACGTTAATATCGGGTTTACAGGCCAGGGATGACGTTCTTTAAATGGACGCCAGTGGAAATTCAACTTTTTGTGGGCCTCATAAATGGATGACACCTAAGAGCTTATACCGTCCTTACTGTTTTTAGTTGGGCCTAGTGTAACCTCTGTATGTTATTAATAATTTCCTACATAGAGTGGATTGAAATTCTCTTTTTTCTCTTCGCGTCTGCAAGCAAATACGTGCCAACAGTCTTTATCGTCTGATCTATAACGACATAATATTCTCATGGACATTTATATTTGTTCAATGTTAGTCTGCATTTCCAGCTTTCTCATGCCCAATATAAATTCTTGAATGACAGTTCAATAACTATCGTGACACGGATATACCGGCTCAGGAGTTTGACTCCCATTAGCCTCTCACCAGGCTTTACTTCCCCCCAACAACAGATGCGGGACATCGTCCTACCGTCTGGTACCCGGCTAGTTGATGGTCAGAGGTCTAAAACTTCTACAGGCCTAAAGTAAACAGTCATATATTTAGTACTACTGACGTAGCGGATGGATCTCGCCTCTCTGTGTTTTGTTAGTATATGTGTCGTGGTAGTGGGTGGGGGCAACATATAATCATGCTAAAAATGAGTACATATTGGTTAGATGTTAGGGGATCGGCGTGGTCGAGTAGGTAAAGCTCGTGGATGCTTAACCGAAATGTCTGGAGTTCAAACCATCGGGCAGATGAGGCTCGTTAGCTGGGGATAGCCACTCTTTTAGGAGAGACAACTCCAAAATCAAACATCTGCTGTAGTTTGTTCTTGGTTGGACAAAGGCTATGGAAACAAATTAAAAAAGAAAAGCGGGCTAAAATCGGAGTCAATGGTCTCAATGGCGCCTAACCAGTTGACACGTATACCTAATTGTGATGGAGGGGATCCCTTCCAACACAACAATTAAGAGCGAAGAAGAAGAGAAGAAGAAGAAGGTTTGTATCCAATTTACCGCTCATTGAACACAATTGACAGCTTTTTTTTAAATTAGCAGTTTTCTAAATATATAAGTTATAAATAATCCATTAATATCTTGAATCGTATGCTGATTAGGATATATATATATATATATATATATATATATATATATATATATATATATATATATATATATATATATATATATATATATATATATATATCAGGGGCCCTCACAATGTTTCAGCCCGGGGCTCCGCCCAAGCTTAATCCGCCCCAGATCTCTACATATACCGAGGTCACAGAAACAGGTGAAGCTTCATTTACCCCATTGACTGCCTGGCTCGAATGGGTCCCATATGCCAAATTGGGCGGTATAAATTGTAAAAATAAAAATAATAAATAAAGCGTAGCATGAAAATAAAAATGGTTTGAAAATAATTATTTTCAGATTAGCCCTGACGCTGCTAACGCTGGCAACATGCTTAAACTACAGCCCAAAATACGTATACGTTGGTTTGAAACAGAAGATAGATCTGTATAATAATTGTTTTATAAATACTCGAGAGGGGGAAAATGGAATAAAATGTTGGATTAAACTGTATTTTTTTTATTTTTTAAATGTTTGCTATTGTTGTATCTTACTTTACAGCTTATAAATAAATGAATTATGTATTGTTTTTATGCCAATGTAATATTTTTAAAAATTAAACCAAAAAATATTGTTGTCATTTTTTGTCTTATTGGTAAATATTTGAACAGTGTACGCTATACTTTAAATGTTTGCTATTGATGTGCTTTACTTGACAGTTTATAAATATATAAAATATTTGTTGTTTTCATACCATTGTCAATTTTAATTGATTTAATTATTACTTTCATGTGTATAATTTTATTTATAAATATCCGTACAATGTACGTTTCTAATCGAGATGAATATGAATGAAAGAACTGGTGAAGGACGCCCGTCGAATTTTTAAGGGTTTTTGCTAGTAATTTGTTCAAAGCTTTGAAAAATTAATAAAATCTGTAATTATAAATGCTTTTTGTACTGTTTTAAATTTATTTTTAAGTATTTTAAGACCAGCTTCGTCTTCTGCTTTCTGTGACTTTTTTTTATCCGAAGAAACTAACTTAATTTCATCTTTAGAGGAATACTGGGATATATCATTTCCATTTCGGTTATCGCTTTTGTGTGTTATATTTCTACGATAGCCGCTTAGCTTTTTTATGCTACCACAAAACTGTTGTTGATTATATGTAGTCATATGAATAAAGTGAATAATTAAAGAGTACCTCATTAGGCTATATTTAAATATTTTAAGATATATATATATATATATATATATATATATATATATAAATATATATATATATATATATATATATATATATATATATATATATATATATATATATATATATATATATATATATATATATATATATATATATAGCCTATACTTTTTTATTTGGTGGTGGGGGGGGGGGTGTGACACCATGAGGCTCCGCACCGGGTGACACCCGACCTAGCGACACCACTGACCACTAGAGCACATCGTTCGTACTTTTTAGAAATTCAGTCAAAGCCAGTACGTACAATAAGCCCGAGCAGAGACAGTTTAAGAAGAATCGTCATTATAATTTAAGGGGTAGGCTCAAGAATAAATAAAAAAACTTCTTACTTAATTATGTGTGTATCTAAGTTAAAGTACTTAAAGGAAAATGTGTCCATGCACCAAGGACTCCTCTGAAAGTATGGTTGCTATGGTTGAAAAATACAGCCTTTTGTGGAGGTCCCAATTAGTGTTTCTTACAGACTTTTTCCTTGGGGGTGGGGGGGGGGCGGCACTGATTATTTGGGGAGGGGGGCGGCCAACATTTTCGGGGGGGGGGGTAAAAATATGTTTTCTATTTTACTAACTCTAATAGAGTCCGCTGGCTCTAGAAATATTTTTTTTTCATATTTTCAAAATTTGGTATGGTGAAATTCCATTAAATAAATAACTCCTGATTAGATTGATCAATAGCGACCTTTCGCCTTTAAATTTAAAAAAATAACGTAGTCCTCCTTGCCTGGGCTTCTTCTTTATGACCATCATTTGACATATTTAAAAAAATATACTCTAGATCTATATCCGTTTATAAATTTACAAAGTTTGAAAATATTTTAGAAAAATAAATATTGTCAGGAAATATTTGCCAAAATAAAAAAAAATTAAAAATAATTTCATTCTTCGGTCTCTGAGCTCAAGGTAGTCCCCCTTTGTAAAGTGTGTAAAAGGGATTTTAATTATCTCCCCAGAGCAAGAGGTATTAAAGATGGCAGCTTTGATGATTGTTTACAAAATGATGTATTCGTTCATTTGTTAAGTAATGATGATTTCTGTCATTTTTATTGTATTCATTAAAAAGGCTGCAACTTAAGGAGCAGTGCCTAAGGTGTAATAGGTTGACCGCTATCATCACACCCGACTCCTGCATTCAAGCTTGTGTCATGGGAAAACTAGATCTCTAGATCTAGTCTAGATCTAGATTAGATCTAGAATTCTAGATCTAGAATTCTAGATCTAGATCTAGAATCTAGACTAGATCTAGATTCCTAGATCTAGATCTAGAAATCTAGATCTCTAGAATCTAGGTCTATATCTAGATTTCTAGACTAGATCTAGATCTAGCTAGAGATCTAGGAGATCTAGATTCTAGATCTAGACTTCTTCAGTCGGTAATCTATCGTTTTGGGTACGTAACATCGCCCGCGATTTGTAATGTGAAAAACAGGTGACTCCTTAAATTTTAATAATTATTTCACATTTTGAGGAGGATTTATGTATTAAAAAATTCAAAAATGTTTCCTTGATTCATTTATGTACCTGTTTTTAAACAATTGAATTAAAACTTTTCCGTAATAAATGAAGACTAGCGATGTTTCCAACAGATGCAACCATGCTCATTTACTATAGCAGCCATCTTGTCTAAGTTTAATTTTTATAAGCTTTTAGCGCCAGATTCAGGGGGAAGCCACTCTATTTTACAAATGGCTGCTGTTTATATAGCAAATCTTGCTCTCAGACACTGCTGTTTAAAGTTAATTTCTGGCCTATATCGATATATTTAGCCATTGATTTAGGTTTATTATTCATTTATCTATAATATTTGACACAAAAGTATGACAATATACTTCTATTAAAGCCTTGAAAATGAGGTAACGTTTTCGTACATAAATAGCCACGGGCGATTTTACGTACCCAAAACGATAGATTACCCTTCAGTCTTGTCTTAGAACTTCTCAGTTTCTCGCTTTAGTTAGTTTTTACTTTACTAGCCGAGACTAGTAATGTGAAAAAAAGGTGACTCATTAAATTTTAGTAATTATTTCACATTTTTAGGAGGATTTATGTTTTGAAAGTTACAAAAATGTTTCAAAGTTTCATTAATGTAGATGTTTTTATACAATTGTATTCGGCTAAAACTTTTCAGTAATAAATAAAGAAGCGATGTTTTCATCAGATGCAAACAAACACATTTACTTTAGCAGCCATCTTGTTTAAGTTTCTATTTGGTAAAATTATAGTTAGAGATTAAGGGGAAGCCACTCTATTTTACAGATGGACGCTGTTTATATAGCAAATCTTGCTAGCAAACACTGCTGTTTAAAGTTAATTTCTCATCTAAATTGATATGGCTGCGGCTATTCGTACTTAACTACAAATAGCCCTATGAAGGCTATTCGTACTCTGACCAATCAGCGTGAGGCATTTTTTCTGTGATTCTTGAATTCCCTTTTTCATCATTCACATGCAGTATAGATCTAGAACTAATTATTTTTTAGATTTCCCTAACCCTCACCATTTAAAAAAAAAAAGAAAAAAATAGAAATAAAAACTCTGAGCCTAAGGGAATTGAACCCACGCCTCGAAAACAAACTAGCAAATGCACAACCACTTCGACCACCAGAACAGTTACGATGAGACCCAAAATCTGAATGTCATACACAAACTAATAAAAATAATCATGCACGCATGCGCAGGACAATGAATTTAAAAATAAATTTGATTGGTCGGCTAAAAATAGCGAAGTACGAATAGCCTTCTAAGGGCTATTTGTAGTAAAGTACCAATAGACACTCTCATTGATATATTTAGCCATTGATTTTGGTTTATTATTTAGTTATCTGTAATATTTGACACAAATATATCGCAATATACCTCTATTAAAGCCTTAACAATAATGAAACTTTTGCGCATATTACTAGCCTCGAACGATTTTACGCACCTAAAACAATAGATTACCAGATCTACTTCTACTTACTTACATTACTTACCTAATACTTACTTCTTAGATTTCAGTTTTTAGTTGGTTAAAGTTTTAGAATATTTTTTGTAAAGCTTTAAAAAAAATTGTTTGGTAAAACTGATGTTTTACCAGGGCTTCCAGAATGGGTCACAACACCTCTAAGAGGCCCAATCTGTGTAATAACATTGTAGACTATAGAGATTTTCTTAAATTTTGTGAAAGTTGACCTGGACAAATCATTAGAATAGATTTGATCAGGGAAATCTTTGCTGACCATGTTAAATATTGCAACAGCAAAAATTTGACATAATGGTAGAGGGTTTTATTATATATATATAATTCTAGTAAGCCTTTTTAAAAAATAAAACTGTAGATTGTATTATTATAAAATTATTATATTAAATATACATAACATCCAAATATTCAATATATATGGGGTTCTTTTTTACTATGATACTTATGAACTTTTATGTCTCTCTTTATATATAATCTATCTTAATTTTTTTTTAACTTTGTTGAAGAAATATGCCAGGATCCACTGAATCAGCTACCAGTTGTTTATTTTTCTTGTTACGGAAAACTTTTCTTGATTTTCACAACCAGTCTTATCTCAATCCTTGCGACTTGGAGAATGTCAGCAGTGTCTGATCCATTAACGCAGGTAAGATTGAGAATTGTTGCGTTATTTGTCAACATGGGTAAGTTTTAGTCTTCTTGTATAGCCCTACAGTTACAAACCACTTTTACATCATGATGGGTATGTGATGTACTGTACTTGATTGCTAACAACTGGAAAGTTGTGTTATAGCTTAGGTTAGTAGGATGTACCTAGATTCACTTAATCGCCATGGTCACCCAACTTGAGTTGAATAAAAGTACTTGTCACATTCTTATTTTACTGCAGAAACAAATAAATTTTACTTTATATGCAATGTTAGAGACCAGGTTTTATTAAGGTATTTACTACAGCGCTGCCATGCTCATCTATATATAATTCTCTTCTGGGAGACGCTAGAAAACAAGCTGTAAACGCGCTCCCTACCATCCCCACCCCTACATGGTCTTAGTGAGCTGTGGTTCACGCTATGTTTACCTTCGTGGAGTCGGGTTTAGTGACGGCTATTAGGGTCAGATAATTTAGTTTGAAACTATTTTAAACGTTGGGGAAGGGGGGGGGGTTATGGTCCTTAACGAGCTACTTATAGTGTTTTAAAGAAATATTTTCAGTGTCAGCGTTGCTACTGTCGAATTCACAAATTATGAATTACTGAAAAGTAGAAAAAACAACAACTAAATAGCTGCGTATGTTATGTCGCGGGCCGGCTCGTAAAAATTAACATGTCAATTTAGCATGTTTTGATTGAAGATGTTATGTCTCTAACAGAGCCCAGAAAATGTGTCTGTCTCCCCTGCTATCCCCTCCCGTTTAAGTGGTGACGGCAGGCAACTCCCCAGCATTCCAAACTCAGTGCCATTCACAGCAGGCTCACAAAGTGCCAACAGGAACAGCAATCACGTGTTGAACAACAGGGGGAGCAATGGTTATGGGCCTTTTTTACAGGAGTATTCACTCATGGCTGAATAGTAAGAGTTGTGTGTTTGTAGTGAAAGAATCTTCTACAACCTATATATTACAAGTTATTTCATATTGACACATTAATTTTTTTTCTATAATAGCTGCTCAGTCTTATTTATTCATGTCATTTTAACTATTAATTTATATTTGAAATTCTAATATTTTTTCAAGTGGAACTGATCAGTTTTTTCAATGGATAAAATAGCACTTTAATTGTATTATGTTTTTCTGCAGCAATCTGTTACAACAGAAAAAGATTCAAGGTGTCTATGTAATGCCATGTGCAAAAACTCCCTTAAGTAAGTTCAAGATGTTGGTGATGCTAAATTATCAGTTGTGTTATTTAGGAAACATTTTAATGTATTTTTTTAAAAGTCAAACCCAGATAATTTTCTCAACATGTAGAAAATGCATTATTGATTATCAAGCTCACTGAATAAATTGTTATCATTATTAAGCATACTAAATTTGTTCAACTTTTTTTTTTCAGTTTGGAGTGGCTTAATATTCATACGACAAGGTTTATATCTTGGAGGCGCGTTTAGGTTTTCTCTCACCATTCCAGATAATTACCCTGATGGAGACTGTCCTGTAAGAATTTCTTGGTCATATCATAGTCAAGTTACTTTTGAAATTTTTTTCAATACATGTTTACAATTTGAATTTTAGATGGTTAAAATGTGGGATTTTATTGTATTCATTGTTTATTTTTCCCTTTGCAGACATTTGTCTTTGAGTTCCCTATATTCCATCCATTGGTTGATCCAGCCACAGGAGAGCTGGATATTAAAAGAGCTTTCCCAAGATGGAGGTAATTTCATCATTTTTTGTTATTTACAACAACGAACGATGCTTCATTTTAATCCACTTTTCCTTATTCAAGTCCAAGTCATGAACGGGTTTGTAGGGCACCTGTCAAAAGTAAAAGATGTTGAGCATTTTGCCAACTAAATCTTTTTTAAATACTAGTCACATAAGTCAGGACAGGATTTTGATTATCGATTTATAACTAAACTTAGAGTTGGCTGTAAATCTTTCAATTCTCGTCTAATGTTTTTTCAACATAAGTTGTCTGCCTTTCTACCTTGGAACTAAATAGATTAAAAAGTAAATAAACCGGGAGTGATCTCCCCTAAACTTTCTCGAATATTCTTATATAAAATAACAGGGGATGGAAACTCGGGCTATAGACATGATTTTTAATCCATTTTAAATACTTAAAGTTTTAAAAATAGAATAAAATCTCGTAGACAAATTAATTGCACACCAAGTGAACGCAAATAAAAAAAGCGCATAATAGTGCGCAATATTATTAGTACTTTTAAAATTTACATTAGTTTTTTGAGAAATCGGAAGTAGCGTAAATTACTACTTCCAGTCAACGGAAATTACTCAAAATTTAACAGAAGGTAGAGAATTAGATCTTTTACTTACATGTGAAATTTCATTTATCTATCTGAAATAGTACTCAAGTTATAGGCTTTTAAAAAATTCAAAGTAGGAAAAGTACCACTTCCGGTTATCGGAAATCGCTCAAAAGTTGATACGGATCTACGATTTTGATAAAATACTTATATATGAAATTTCATCAACCTAGCTGTAACGGTACTCAAGTTATCGTGTTTACACACGGACAGACACACACACAGACACACACACACACAGACATACGGACAAGATTGCAAAATTATGTTTTTCCGTATCAGTGAGGTGTAAAACGTCGAGATTTGTAAAAATCTCGATTTTTTTTTTTTTGCACGATTACAATACTTTCTCTATACTACGTATATACGAGAAAGTAAAAAGGTGCAGTTACCACAATTAGTTTGTTTATAGTGTTCAGTGATATAATTACCTAGATGATTGTCTTGTTAAACTAACACCACCTGTCCCTTCTGTCCGTAGAAGAAATATAAATCACCTCTGGGAAATTGTGCAGTATGCCAAGAAAGTTTTCTACAAAATAGAGACCAAATCAGCATCAAATCTTGATGCAGCTGTTTTGTAAGTAATTATTAAAATTGAATGGGACTGGGTTGTTATTCAGCAATGATGTATTTTTTACCATTGTAAACTTGTGGTTATATCACATATTAAATTCAGAAAAAATAAAATTACTATTATCCTTGTGGAGGAAACTTAAGTTTTAAAAAAATAGAAATTTAAATTATACAATCATCCAGTTGAAATGGACAAATAATGTAAGAGCTTTAAATAATCTTATTTTAATTAAAGTAGATTAAATGAAATAATGTAAAAAAAAAAATTTCCCCACAGATATGAACAAGATAGAGATGTGTTCAACAGTCGAGTGGCCGAATCCTTAAAGCTGTCTAAAGACAGGCTGTATCAGCCTCCTAACCTAGATGACCCCTATGCACTCAGGTAGTATTACTGGCTGTTTCTTTTATTAGCAATGTGCAGGTTTAGCAAGTTTACAATAATATTTAGGGATGTGGTTGTGTTTAATGAGTCCATCCAGATCTGGTGGGTGCCTAACTCATGTTAGGGGAAGTAAAGGTGGCTGGGAAAAGTGCTGACCACACCTACCCTTCATATCCCGAGATCAAGAAACATACCAGCTCTGTTTCATCTGCCCAAGGGATCTAACAAGGAGACTTTACATTCAGCACAGAATGCCTTCAACATTTTGTTTTATTTTCCGCAGGTTCAGTCCGTGGAATGAAGCCATCCACCCAGATACCAAGAGACAGATGATTCAGTCATCACAGGTGAGAAAAAATACATTTTCAATTTTTTTTTTATCTGTTATTTTTTTTTAGTTTAGTTCAAAACACTTGAAGAAATTTTTTTTATCTCATTTTTATTTTATTTTGGGACAAGTGTTTTTTTGGCTTATTATTTAGTCCTGTGTACAAAGTTAGAACAGAAATCCCTTGTTGTTTTTAGTTATGTTTTTTGTCAGTTATTATCAGCACGGTGTAATCTGATATTTCTCATTGTGAATGTGTTGTGGGGTTTTTTTTAGATTATTTTGATTGGTGAAGTAGTTTTAATCAGCTAGTGCATACTTTGCTGCATGATGTGTGTCTATGTTCTGATTTATATTTTGTAATATGTTAGATTAATTACAAGCATGGAAATGTGAAGTGGAATATTTATTTAACCTTGGCAGAAGAGGGGTAGTGTTTTTTTCCTGTTTATTTTACTAAACCATATGCATTAGAAAGAATGCTATATTTATCTATAACTGAGTGTAATAAGTAGAAATTTCAATATGCCAAAACTCATTTCCAGTTATTGTATTTCTTAATTTGGTATGAGTTGTAATTCAGGTTTCAGTTTTTATTTTTTAATTGTTATTCTTTTTTTCTTTGCACAAATTAAAAAAATACCTCTAGAGCTTTATTTCTGATCTTTATTTTTATTACTTAGCCTTTCCCAATAGTAATATTTAGGCAACAAAAAAATTAACAAGGGGAAGCAATCCGGTAAACGTAATTTACATGTTTAAAGTCTATTGCCTCCCTTAGACCAATAAAATTGATATTGGTTAGAAACATTATTTTAAAGGTTTTTTCCATAATCTTTGCATTTTCATTTTAACCATAGAAACATATACATGGTCTAAAGGTAAGTAATGGTATAGATTTTTTTCAGACTTAAAAGTCCTTCTATTGGACTTAATACCCACCTATCCCCAGTGTTGCTGTATGTAGTTTCAAAGCATGGCATGTGCTGTTAATATTTGCTTGTTTTTAATCACTGCTTTGCTTTCATTCAGTTTGCTAGTGTATAATAAATAGCTTATCGCATGTCTGCTTTTAACATTTTATACTCTACTCAATGTTGTTTTAGTTCTATTTGAACATGACTACTTAAATTATGAAAATGTGTCAGTGTTGCCCCTTAAGTTTACCATAAAATTATTATGGCTATGGTTCACAGCCAATTAGCTAGCATGTCTTAATTGCATATAAATTTAGAATTCTAATCAATTCAGAAATTATAAACCACTGACCCCACTTGTTAGTTATAGAATGAGTAAATCGGAGGCACCATTAGTAATATGATGCTGTCAGTATGGTATTGTAAATCTAGAACAGTTGAATGGATCAAATAACACAACAATATATCATTATGAGAGGTAGTAAAAAAAACATAGTTACCCTTTTTAACCTTACAGCCCATTGGGCAGGTGAAGTTGAGTTCACCTGTTTCAGCGACCATGAAGTGAAATTGTGGTCAGCACTATGTCATCAGTTTTATGCTTTACCACCTAACCACGCCATGCCTAAATTATGTAAAGTGCTTGTGAAATAAAGTGTTTCAACAAAAACAGAATTGTCTCTACCTAGTCTATTCTGTCCCCATGTAAAGTTTTCTTTCAGCTCTGTTGGCATACATAGAGGTTGAACCCTTTTGGTTTATGTGTTCAGTGCAACAGCTTTTATTTCCCCCAAATCAGGCTAGGTACTCACACTGAAGCTGGGTGGACTCTGACTTAAGACAGAGAAACTAAAGCCTTTGATAGATTGCAGTGTTAGGATGTTATTCTAAAATTAAGCAACAACACATCAGTGATGGGTGGATAACACCAGCTTTACAGTCACAGCAGTACTTGATTTATGCCCTGGTGTAAGGCAGCTGAGCTAGTCTGCCCTGTTACAGATTGGAACTATTTATAATCACAGCCGGACTTGATGACAATGATATAAACTTAAAATATTTATCATGAAAATGACAATGAGTTGTAATTTACTAACAAGAGATGTATAGAGATATACTAACATCACTAGAATATTTAGAACTCATTGAGGGCTGATGTTTTACACTCTAGTCAATGCTCATATTTTACACTGCAATGACATAAGATCTTTACATTTTCAAGGCCATTTTAAA
This sequence comes from Physella acuta, assembly GCF_028476545.2. Lineage (NCBI taxonomy): Eukaryota > Metazoa > Mollusca > Gastropoda > Physidae > Physella > Physella acuta. The sequence continues at coordinate 61,732 of NW_026731572.1, forward strand.
ATAAGGCTGTTTAATTAACTTGAAAAGTTCATTGAAAAATCAACTACTGCAATATTTTTGCATCTTATCCCAATAATGGCTTTTGTTTAAAATGCTTAAATTTGTGACAAACTTTTCAAGAGCCAAGTTAATTTCTTTTATTATAACATAATTATATATTTTAGTCCTTTACACTACTTTCTAAATCTGCCAGCATTAAATTAATTCATACTCTTCTAATAACTGTTGAAAGTGGGTCCTCATATTGATATTGAATACATATATTTTTTGCTGTAGGTTTCAAAAAATAAAAATTAAATTACAATTAGATGGTCATTTTGGGACTAAATTAGTTTTTAAAAAAAAATTTCAGTTAGTGGAATCACTTAAATTCAACTTAAATCGTTATCTACTTCTACTTGTTTACAAACTTTGATTTTTGCACATAGTATTTCTGATAGTTAAAAATACTATAAACTGAGTACTGTCCCTTGTATCAGTAAAGATGAATTGAAGGCTGTGTATGAACAGAATTGGAATTGATCCAACAAAATTTTAAATCTTTTAATAGACATTCATCCATTCTTTGTTATTATTTCCAGAAGCAGTCCAACGATGCCGGATCAGCCAATCCATCGGATCTTGGATTAACATGGATAGAGTCTGGACAAACCAAAGTTTTTACCCGTGACGAGTCAGGCAATGCATAGCGTTGTTGTAGGTGTGGTTAATTATTTCTTGCCGTCAGTTGTGAACTATTTTACCTACTAGATACATCATTCTCAGTGTAAAAATATCCTCCTTTAAACAGCAGGTTAATTTATCTACTACCTACAGGGATTGTCAGTTGTTAGTTTATATCTGGGGCATTTTTTTACCTACTAGCTACATCATTGTCAGTGGAAAAAAATCCTCTTTTAAACTGGGGGTGAATTTGTTTATGTACTACCTACAGGGATTGTCATCAGTTGTTAGTTAATATCTGTGGCCTACAACTGTTTGAGAGGCTTTTGTCCATCAATTGCTACCCATTCTGTTTTAATTAGTATTTGAGAAGTTTAAAATATCATTAAGACAAAAGAGTTATTTCTTAAGCAAATTACTCAGGTAATAATTCTGATGTATTCATCTCTTATATGGTCATTAGAGCTCTGTTAAAACTCTGTAACATAGTTGATCTGGGTGTGTTTAGATGAGGGCTGGTCATTTGAGTGCTGTTACAACTTTAGTAATGTAACATTAGGTGATCTGGGTGCATATAGACAGGGCTATTTGAGTGCTGTTACAACTCTGATAATGTAACATAGTTGATCTGGGTGTGTTTAGATGAGGGCCAGTCATTTGAGTGCTGTTACAACTCTGGTACTTTAACATTAGGTTATCTGGGTGCATTTAGACAGGGCTAGTCATGCAGGCTGTGATCAAACATAATTAGCAGTCAGCCAGGTGTCACCTGAGTTCAAAGGAGAACCAATGTTTTATAAACAAATGGCCATGTGGCTCCACGCATGTTTGCTAGTAAATACATTAGTCACATTTTTTTAAGTTAGAAAATTAATGATGCTGTCATCAGAACTAATTAGGTCGCTGAACTTAACATGATTCCACCTTAATTAATGGTTGTTCACGTACGTAACCCCGGTCCCTGTGTCATGTGAGTCGTCCACATTCAGATCCTGATTTTGTTTTGTCCATCTTATGTCTGTATGTAGGTATACAAATTGGTGGGTCTGTATGTAGGTATACAAATTGGTGGGTCTGTATGTAGGTATACAAATTGGTGGGTCTGTATGTAGGTATACAAATTGGTGGGTCTGTATGTAGGTATACAAATAGGTGGGTCTGTATGTAGGTATACAAATTGGTGGGTCTGTATGTAGGTATACAAATAGGTGGGTCTGTATGTAGGTATACAAATTGGTGGGTCTGTATGTAGGTATACAAATTGGTGGGTCTGTATGTAGGTATACAAATAGGTGGGTCTGTATGTAGGTATACAAATAGGTGGGTCTGTATGTAGGTATACAAATTGGTGGGTCTGTATGTAGGTATACAAATTGGTGGGTCTGTAGGTATACAAATTGGTGGGTCTGTATGTAGGTATACAAATTGGTGGGTCTGTATGTAGGTATACAAATTGGTGGGTCTGTATGTAGGTATACAAATTGGTGGGTCTGTATGTAGGTATACAAATAGGTGGGTCTGTATGTAGGTATACAAATAGGTGGGTCTGTATGTAGGTATACAAATTGGTGGGTCTGTATGTAGGTATACAAATTGGTGGGTCTGTAGGTATACAAATTGGTGGGTCTGTATGTAGGTATACAAATAGGTGGGTCTGTATGTAGGTATACAAATTGGTGGGTCTGTATGTAGGTATACAAATTGGTGGGTCTGTATGTAGGTATACAAATTGGTAGGTCTGTATGTAGGTATACAAATTGGTGGGTCTGTATGTAGGTATACAAATTGGTGGGTCTGTATGTAGGTATACAAATTGGTGGGTCTGTATGTAGGTATACAAATTGGTGGGTCTGTATGTAGGTATACAAATTGGTGGGTCTGTATGTAGGTATACAAATTGGTGGGTCTGTATGTAGGTATACAAATTGGTGGGTCTGTATGTAGGTATACAAATTGGTGGGTCTGTATGTAGGTATACAAATTGGTGGGTCTGTATGTAGGTATACAAATTGGTGGGTCTGTATGTAGGTATACAAATTGGTGGGTTCATGACCAGGGCTAAAAGGCTATCTGGTTAGCCATGTTGTGACTTTAATTAAATTCATAATAAATTACCAACTGTCTTATGAAATATAGATTAATTTTAGTCCTGTAGTTTTAACTCTTACTTGATTATCAACTTTTTAATAATAGTGATCTCCCTTGCAAAGCACCTTTTGGTTTCTATGCCAGTAGCTAGAGTGATGTATTTATTATATTAAGGAGCTACAGTGTACAATTGAAAGCTATTTTGGTGTACAGATATATATCAAGTTTGACACAACATGCAAATTGATTCAGTACCCACACAAAAATACACTGGTTCCAGATTTTAATGCTATAGTTATATTTTCTTGTGTTATTAACAAAAGAAAACAAAGTATGTTATGGATTTTTCTTCTGTTTACAATATACTTTAATGGTGTATACATACTTTAGTAATTTGGCATGGTGAATAGAGTTTGATATAAATAATTTTTTTGTCATTTTAGTCATATATAAGGCCTGGTGTGTGTTTTTGCTTAGTGCACAATCACCCTGATGCTAGCACTGCTATAAGCCAATGACCATTTCTGTATGTTTTCTTGTTCAGCACAGGTAGCAAACCTCCTAAGTGGCTTCTTTGTATTTTCTACTATCTTTGGCAAGTAACACTGACCAATTACCTGGCCTGTAGTTATATATTCTGACCTCTGACAGCACATGTGATTGACATTAAATATTTTACTAAGACAAGTGACACACAGTTACATGTCACAATGCATAATTTGATGTTGTGGGGTATAAATGGTGGGTCTATCAGCTTTGAGATCAATTGAAATTCTGAATGAATCTGCTGTACTTTCAGTTTTGTACCTATAAACTTTGGCGACCTAAGGTGGTCAGTTATTTTTCATAATCTATTTACATTTATCTATGGGCAGACTCACTTACCTTCGCCCCTCAGAATTAAATAACATATACATATTTATCTGTATGCAGGTACAGATATTTAAGTATATACAAGGTCATTGTGCCACTTGGGCAAATCACCTTCCCAGTGTTATATATAATACATTTGTGACCCTCGCCTTTAAGATGGAATGAAATGCTTTGCATCTTGAAATGTTTTGTTCTATAGCAGAAAATTATTATAAATAAATTAAATCCCAACGTATATATGCATACATTTGCGATGCAAGTTTTTAAAACAAATCTAACTTATAAGTCTCCTAATTTTCCTTTAAAAGTTATTATTTAATCTGCTTAGTGTAAAGAGGCCAGATTATAATATCAGAACTTTTCAGTTGCACGTATTCTAAGCTATTATTCTTAAAATCAGCGTTAAAGTTGTTTGAGACCAGCAGAAGAAAAATCAAATAAACAATTTTTGAGGGTCACTATGTATAGTAGATCAGTGGAGACCGCTATGTACAGTATATCCGTGGAGACCGCTATGTACAGTATGTATGTGAATGCCACTGTGTATGGTGTATGTGTGGTGATGGGACATGGTACCATGTTATTTTGTTCATTGACCCCTCAAAAGTGCCTTGATTCTTATATGCATATGTAACCTCAGCTAGACTTGACAGATTCCAACAACACTTATGCAACTATTTGTCCCCGCTATCATTGATTCAAAAATGAATTAAACTTTCTTTATGCATTGAATTATGAACTATTTATAGTTTGTATCTATTAAATGACATCATTTGATGTTTAGTTCAATTATTTTTTTTCCAGTTGTTCATGCTTGTTTAAAATTATTTCACTGGTTTAAATTTTGTTTTATAATTTTATAATGATGTTGTGTTTTTGCTGTACTTGTGAATTCATTTCTTGGTTTGCTTTTTAAGCTGTGTTGTGGGTTGTCCACACAACTTTCATTTTAGCAGTCGATATAACTTTCCTTGAAACTGGCAGTCAAAGCCTAACCTTACAACTGTACAACTGTATGTTCTAACAGTTTTTGGCTGTATGAAGATATAAATATCCCTTTTTAAAAATTTTGACTAATTTTTAAAATTATGGTGTATACTTTCTAAATCTATTTCCATTACATTTTTATAGCAGTTCAACTCCATTAGCGGATATGGCTCAAAAGTGAAATTACTAATCTAAATTGTATGATGCAAGTAGGAGGGGATTGAGAATAAATAGAAACTGAGCCTTTCTGTACATATTTTTCTATAAATTTTTCTGCTCATCAAAGATTAAACATAAATAAAACTATTTGATACATTTAAACTTTTTAAAATTATCTATGTATATGTTTATACAGAAGCTATATTGTATACATTCAGCTTTGTTGAAGGGAAACTACTCTAGTCTTGCAAGCAGCTTACTGAGTTTTTGCACTGTGTAAACTTTAAAAAACTTTTCTATTGACTTGGTAAAAGATAGACAATTGATAATTTTAAATATGTTTAAACAGAAAATAAATATATTCAATTGTTATGTTTTAAGCACTGTTCCCAAAAAGTTTATTTGAATAAAACGAGGATATTTTGTCCTCTGTAATAATGCACTTAATTAGCCAATAGTTCTGCTCCCTGAAATTAAAACTTGTGACATGATTTTACATTTAGCACATGTTTGTTTCTAGCATGTGGTTTGGATACCCAGTTTATTCAAATTTTGATTTTTAAAATTTTCCTGAATGATCTGCTATTTTATTTTTTTTTGTAGTGAAATTTTCTTGGTTGTGTACCTGTAAAATAAAAATGTGATAATCTTTAGAACAGCGCCTATCAATTGTTTCATGTAAGACTATGTACATGTACATTTTTTTTTTCTCCCACATGGCACAATTATTTATTCTTGTAAGTTCAATTAAATTTGACTAAAATAGATTTTAAATTTAAAATGATGATTATTAACTTGGTCAATAAATGTTCTTTTAGATTAAGTTTACCATACCTTTTATAGAAGATAAAGTCATTATATCTGTCTTGTTTATATTGTAATTTGACTTAGATAGTTTGGTTAATATTAGAGACACTGGTTTAATAAGCCTTGTGTAATCCCTCTCTCCATTTGAAGACATTTTTCTCAGTTAATGCTTGTCCCAATACACTGTGATTCTAGTTTGAATAAGATATTTTTGTACATTTTAACTTTGATCTAATAAAGGCATTGAAAATTCTTCTTGCTGTTTCTTTTCTTACTCAAGCTCTAATACAAAAACGTTTCAGAATGAGCAGTGATACTATAAAAATAAACCAAACACAAGTGGGAAATCATAAAACATTTATTTATATTATAAAGGTAGAACATATTATGATTAGGGGATTCAGCTTTCCTTGATGAAATTATTCTTGCTGTGATAAATACAAGAAGTTTTCATGTACACAAAAGATATAGAAATGCAACTGTCTCGTCAGACAGCTTATATACTCTTCAATTATATACATAGTTGTACATAGAGATTACATGAATTCATGACAGGACAAAAAAAAACAATGTATATATTAATTTAACAAGGAATCATTTTTATCCATCATAAACTTATACACACTTACAACCAGTATAGGTACAAGGAGTCAACATATATCAGAATAATCATACATGCAAGTAGTACATATGGTACAACCCATTTAATGTCATCATTCATACATGTAGTAATATACGTACACATGTCAACGCATAATTAAATATTAATACAAGCAGTTTTGTTACCAATAGCCAACACATAAACATATCACCCGCATTTTTTTTTCTTCTGAATTATTCTATTTATCATGGCACCTATAAAGAACAAATTTTAAATTAAACTGCTGTTAGCAAAAGTAACAAACATTTGGGCATAATACTTGAAAATGGTGTATCTAAACATCTAAGAGGTTATAGTGTTCTCATTCCTGCTTAAAATTTTCGCCTGTCTATCTTTGTGTTCTTTGTCCAGATGCTATAATCAAGGGAAACAACTAATGAGATATCGTTCAGATTTATCTTTTCTTGATCAGATAAAAAATTTTAAAAGGCGTGGTCGAATGTGGAGCAGCTCACCAGGATGTGAAGTTTGTGCATGTAGGTCAACAGCACAACCTCTGGCGACGCGCATCTGATGTGATTGGGTTTCGTTAGCTTTGGCGGATTTCAGTTTTTAAAAAAATTTAGCGCTAAACGAGGTTGATGATCACTCCAAAGTGACACTCTGAGAGTGAGATAAAAAGCTTTCACTAGCTCTGATACAAGAGGATCTAAGATATGACAAGGGTACAGAGATCTTATCTAACCTAAGGCGTCGGCTTGAGAGGTTGCAAGTAGCGGATTGTGAGTTTCTGCTCCACCCACCCTTCACTGCTAGACGATCATTTCCTGGATTACTTTGGCGCTCGGCTCTCAAGCGTGATGTACACTAACATACTCAAGACCAGTGCTTCTTAATCTGGGTTTGATCGAACCCCTGGAGTTTGGGGGGGGGGGGGGGGGTCAGTCTCGTGGGTTCGGTGGAGGTCAAGACAAATTACCGAATCATGAGATACGCGATCTGATTTTGTTACTGCGAAGGATAGGTCTATTAAGAAGAGTTGGTGAATGCGCATATGAAATTGGTGGGGTTAGGTACCCCCAAAAAGTTTGAGAACCACTGGTCTAGACAATCAAAACCTTTTAATGTCTAGTCATGGTAAAGGACAGCGTTTGTCGTCTAAAGATTTTAAAGCGGCAAAAATAGTTTGTATACTTGAATCCACCAGTGTAATTCAAGTGGGAAAAAAAAGGAAAATTATAATTTTCTAAACAAGCATGTTAAGTAACGGGTTAGTTTGAGTTGCGGAGAGGGGGTGGGGCAGGCGGCGAGCGTGCATTTTTTAAGCATTTTTATCACTCACTGTCCCAAAGTGTGGCTTATGTACACAACGACGCGTGGAACGGATTAGAGATTTTTACATTCATTATCGCACTAGATTATAATTATTTGTTAATGGAATGTAGCCTGGGACGAGGAGCCCTAATATCCCCACCCCTCCCGCCTCACACCCAAATCCTGATCGTTAAGTATATTCTATCTGTAAAATATACCGCTCCGATTAATAATGTTCTCACAGAAATGAAATATTTGAAAGTAAATAAAACTGGTTGCTAACGATACTGTTTAGGAAAATGAATAATGGTTAACTACTGTTAGTATATGGACATGAACGACCAATTGTAATTTTAAGTATCAACTACTTCGTAAAAGCTGAAAAAATACTTGAGAAAACTGTTCAACCCTAGTTGATACATGGCGCCACCCTTTTTAAGGAGGGGCGAAAATGTTTCAGATGGCGACTTGTTGTTTGTGTGTGACTAGTGTACATCATTTTATATTTCTGGTTTACAAAAATAAATTTAAAAATCAGCTTATTCGTTCAACTATAGTAGATTGTATCAAACGTATATCAGTACCGCTACGCTAGACTTTACCATAAGACAAGAATATCCTAAGCCCTAGGCCTAGCCCTGACCCCCAACAGTGATACCGGTGGGGGAAAAGATGCTACGTGTGTATATAAAACAATAATCAGAGCAATAACAAGTCAATAACAACCAAATGCCCGGGACATGATTCAAGACGACATGGACGGTGACTTAAGTGTCAGTGATGACAGTACAAAGACAGTTAAAAACATAAAAGGTTGGGGGGGGGGGGGGTAATTCAATAACTTATACAGCATGTTAAATACAAGCCTATGAAGGCCAATACAATTTTCTTTTTATTTGTACATGGACTAGAATAGGTTTGTTTATTTACATTATTCACACGTGTTTACAAGACACGATATGGCACACGCCATCAGTAGAAACATTGAGGAGAATGGCTGATATGGAATGCATGGTTGTCAAAAAGTATTTTTAAAAAATTACATCAAAACAATCTGGGGGATCAAATGGAGGGGTGGGGTGTAACATCTACTGTAGCAGACAGCGGGAATGATAAGAACACCAGTTGTGTGGCTGGTTTTAAAAAAACAAGATGACCTAGGTAAAGGTGTATCAGTCTATTAGGATGGCTTCAAGGCTACTTTAATGTAGTCTTGTGAGTTATGACAGAATGGATGATCTGGTTTGTCAGCCATTCACCACCAAGTCAGTAAGCCCGCCATTTAAATACGAGGAAGTCACTTGCTTGAATGACTAACCTAAGCCACGGGGCACAGCTCAGACCTAACACACGGGTCTGTGTATGTGATTCACACCTTGCACACCCAGTTTCAGCCATTGCTATTTCCATGGCGACCAGATGGTGTCGGATTTCCGGATTTTGTCACGTGGTGGGGCTTCCACTTCGGCTTCTATCGGAACTGGATCCTCGGCATCTACCTCCACCACATCCACCACATCCACCACCTCCACTTCTACTTCCTCTTCTTCGTCGACTTCTGTCTTCGGCGGCTCTCTGCAAATATAAAAAAAAAAGTAACTGTTAGAAACTTGGAAAGTACAGTGACTGTATATTTCTATTGTGTATGTTATTCTAGTATTATAAAAATGTACATTTTTAATCACGTTGTATGAATGCACGTTTCTTTTCAGCAGCTTTTCTAGTCGACGTATAAATCTGAAAAGTTAATTACTTAATTGAGATTTTTTTTTCTTTCCAGCTATATACTACAGGTTATAACGTCACGCTTCGGGTATTTTAACTGTGTCAGTTGAAGCTTCAACCTCGGCAGTTCCTTACACACATTTAAAAAATTTATTATTCGTGTGGCCTTGAGAAGTTAACATATAGAAGGAATGGAAGAACCGACAAATTAGACCGAACAAATCATAGGAGAGGCAACTAGGATAGGCTCTAGGCCGAGCACTCGGTAACCGCAGAATTAACCGCATCTGAAATCATCCATACAGCCGCTGTAAAACCCATGCTTTCGAGTGGAGCTACGTTTTTGTACTATTTTAAGAGCTATGTTGAATACATAGTTATCGCTTCAATCATAGACATCAGAAATGTACTTTTAAGTTTGAAAAGTTTGGGACAAATGCTTTCTCAACTGTAGCTAAGGGTCTCAAAACAAACTAATTTAATTATATAAACATAAATACAATGATATATATTAAGTATACCAGAAATAAACAAACTTTTGATTTTGGTAATGTGTTATGCATCTCTACTAAATAATAACATTGAAAAATTTAAAATAGATGAAAGAATATATTTAAATGCCTCTAATAAGTTACGGTCAATTTTTTAACTGATTGACGAATTTTTATAAATATTCAAAGGAGGCTCTCTTTGACTAAAAAAATATTTAAAATACCATCTTTCAGTCAAGTAGTATGTATGTCGATTCACTCTATCGTATTTGTTTATCTTACTCATAAGTTTGCAGAGAAAACCTTAAGACAGAAACAATCTCCAACATGAGGGCACCATAATAAAAAAAAAAAAGGGTGGGTTCTGATGGGGTAAAACATCTGGGGCTTGTGATCCGGTATGGGAAAAGTCAAGCTGGAACATATGAGAGCCAACGATAAGAGATAACCACCACGACGTAAACAGACACTTGGAGTTGATGATCTCCCCTCTGGACATTTCTCATCTGTCACAGAGCAAGAAAACAGCGGACCCTCATCACTTTCAACAAAAATCATTAGCACTTGGTCAACGACAGGAAGGAAAAAATGGGAGACTTCAATTGCCGTGCCCGTATCTATAAATCTAAATAAATGTCCGCTCGTCCACGGGACTGAGAAATCAGTGCACATTTAAATATGAACACATTCATTGCTGCCAGGGCAGTTTTATTAAACAAGGGTGAATTTCAATTTTAACATTGAAACTGCATTCGTTTAGTTAGCATGAAGTTAGATTACAATTTTTAAAATTAAGGAATGAATTTAAATTTACATATTTTTTTGTTTGTTTTAGGTATCAAGCGGCGATTGCAATTGGATAGCAGGCCTACTACCCTAAATGGTAATGCGGTATTTAATAACGGAAAAGTAAAGTAAAATGATTTTATATGTAAGCGCAACCGGCACGTTAAACTAAAAAACGGATGACGATGAAAGAAAATTTTGTGATATGGCTTTGTAAAGTGGCAGACAGGAGAAGCAGTGGATGAATGCAATGAATGAATGAAAATTTGAAATGATCCAACAGTTAAACCACTCTTCCGCGGGCAAGAATAGCCCACTTATTTATCTCTTTAAAACCGCTGACGTTGGAGAGATCTTGTAGACAAAGAAGACAGCTCTATGAGTTTAAATGTGGGTGCAGCCAGAGAGAATCTTTAGATGCTAACCACAAAAATGGTACGTAGCATTTGGAGGGAAAACGTTGAATAGAGCGATATAGAGTTGAGGGGGGGGGGCGCACTTTTTCAATAAGGTGGGGCACAGGAATTTCCTAACAGAGTCATTTTAAAACACACACACTTGTGCACATACACAAACACACACACAAGGAAAAATACCCTCGGGTCATAATAAACTTTCGTTGCACCAAGCCCAAAAAAAATATTCTTTTTTTTTTACATCGAGTCCTTTCAAAAATATTTTGGGAAAAAAATAATTAGATACAGCGATTTAAAAACAAGATGCAAATAAATATATTTGGCAAATGGCAAACATAACACGTTTTTTAAACAACAATCCGCACCTAATAACCTTTTTAAAAACTGGCGCGCTGAAGTTAAAGAATGGCTGTTAAAGATCACTAAACCAAACGGGGTCTGCTACTTAAGAAAAACTTTTGTCTTGGTTAGTCAGGCCGTACATATTTAAATCAGCAAATCTAATCCATTAATCTATCTAATCACTATTTTCATTGATCAGTGGGAATGGCTGTGTGACTAATGCATGTTAAGAATTAACAGGGGATAACAACTATAGCTTTAAAGTTATAAGATAATGTCTAAACTCTGCTTAATCGTGTAAGTCATTTTAAAAAATATGCAAATTATAACTAAATGAGTAACCAAATCAGGGATAATGATCTTAACACGTCCTACAATGTCTAATTTTATTTTTAATTTTAAACTAGTAGATTTGTTCTTCACACTTTTTTTCTCTCTCCCAATTTTTCCCCCCTCTAAAGTAAACACAGCCCCCCAAATCCTGCTGTTGTTAGCGACACGCTTGGGTGAACATTAAGCTTCAACACGTGCGCTCTCGCTCTGCCCTCGGTGTGAATCGTGCTGGTAGTTGGTCTCGCCCTTTAAAGATATCACGCCGCTAACGTTGGGGGATTAAACTTTTCAGAGTCTACACTACAAGCATTGCTTCAATGGCCAGAAATATTACACTAACGCTGCAGAGACTAATACCAAGTTAACGACCCAATTCTTTTTTGTTTTCATCTGTCACCTAATGACAAGACGATTTTTTTTTAAAAAAAGGATGATAATTAGAATCTCCTCCCTGCGCGCGAACAATGAGAAAATGTAGTAGCGCGCGGCCACCTTTAAAATTCGGGTTACTGGCGATAACCTTGACAAGCAGGCGAAGTAAGGGTTAAGCCCGAGGTGGCGCTGGCGACTAGACAGCGGCGCGCTGGCGTTGGGACGGGGCTTAACTTTGATGCACGGCTGTCACTGGTTCAAGTCCTAAACGGCCATCAGCCTCTACTTGTACATTCTGGCCGTGGAGGGACGAGCGCGAGGTGAAGAGATCCCCTTGTCAGGGCCGGGCTATATTAGAACGTATTGCCGGGAGAGGGCCAGCCGACGGTCGCTAATCAAGCTCGAGTGCATAAGGTCATGATGCCAGCGCCGGCCCTGCTCTGGGAGTCACTTCCGTCACTGCCGAGGTCGTTTGTCATTAGTTCGTGCTGCGATTGCATCAGTAGCCCCGTCATCGGGGCATGCTTCCACGCTGACAAATTGAGTGCTGTTAACTGTTTCAATGTGCTACACGTCATCCATGTACTTCTTTTTTAAAAAATATTTTTAACTATGTATTTAATAAAAATACACAAAATAATTTTAAAAATTGTAAAGGGAAGTCATGCTAAAAGAGAAATAATAAAGAAGAGCGATAAAGGCGAGTAGTGGGGGCTAACGTGGAGAACATAAGCCACGTGCCCCAGTACTGAAGAGTGGCCGGAACAAAAAAACGTGCCATGTCCGATTGTGGCAATCAGGGGACACCGGAGAAAACGTCGGGCAGGCTTCGAGTGAGAAGGTCATTAGTGGAAGTCAACTTTCACGGTTCGTTGTCCATTCAAATCATAACAGGTCACACTTGAGCCAAATGTTCTAGTCACTGCCACTGTTTTGTGTCGGGCTTAGCGTCCCGCCCTAACCCATGTAATCCCGTACTAACCACACAAAACTTGTGCTACACAAGGGGAATCCGGCTACTATAGCTACTTTAATCCTTGGTCCACTCGACCAGATGATTCTACAGTAAACTAATGGTATCATAATTTAAACTAAACAATAGCTTCTCATGTAATAACATCTTTACAAAGACACCCCTTTAAAATGTAAAACATTAAAATGTATGCCTACTAGAACACCGTCTATTAACTTAAGAGATATTTTGTAGAGACTTTGATTTAAGTTTTTCTATGAAGTAAAAAAAAAAATATTAAGAGGACTTTGAGGGAATAACAGTACTCTAGCGGCGCCAATTGTCTAATATCGCTTTTGATATTTCCACAGAGAAAACAAAACGTATTTGGCCAACAGTGGAAGTAAACGTGCTATAAAACCAGTCAATCAACCAGTCCATCATCGTTATTATCGAAGTCTGATGATCTGTGACCAGAGATTTTATTTGAACATTTGTCAACTGAAGCGGAAAAAAAAGCCATTGATCTGTAACAGCTTTGTTACGTCTCGCCACCAATTTACTACGTTTGCCGACGGGACCTTTTTTTTTTTTTTTTTGAGTTGCTTCGCCCTTGACAATGAATTCAAACTCAGCAGTGCACAGGTGTAAAATTAGGTCTTACTCTGCAAACATACACCACAAAAGACCAATTTCACGATTGCACAATATAGCTTTTCACCGCAGCCCAGGATGTATGCACGGAAATGGCAGCGTACTCGAGCGGATTGCTAGAATAGAAAGCTCGTGACCATTCTCCGGCGATGAAAAGCTAGCGGGAAGAAACTGCCAGTAGACCGCCAATGTTTAGAGCCCCAAAACGTTTTCATTGCCACACAAGTGTGCTCAGGGTTTGATGGACGCTGGCTCAAATCTAAATGAATTCTTGCCTCGTTTAACTTTACCTTAAGTGGTTCAGAAAGAAAAAAAACTTTCCAAAGCATTTCAATTTATTTTCTTCAGTTCATTTAATTGTGTACACAATGTGGTTTACAGCAAGTCCGTGTCTAGAAGTACCGCGCAAATCAATGAAACCCGATCAGTCAAGTACTCGCCGGTATATTAACTGTATCGTGGAATAATTTTTCATAGAGTTCCCATCGATATGTTCATTGTTTCAAAATAATTGTTGACAGTTTTACACTTTAAAAGTGTACAAGCTAAGGGCTATAATAAACAAGCATAGAAATAATAACTATTAAAGAAAGTTACATTTACTGACGTACTTAAAACCCCTACCCCTATTACTTTTTGTTCCACTAATAATAAAATCAGAATATAAATTTTAAATAAGTAGTTCAATCCCTTACCCCCTATTACTTTTTGTTCAACTAATAATAAAATCAGAATACAAATTTTAAATAAGTAGTTCAATCCCCTACCCCCTATTACTTTTTGTTCAACTAATAATAAAATCAGAACGTAGTTTAAATAAGTAGTTCAATCCCCTACTTTCCAGTAACCTACTTCCATTTCCCCCCACCTCAAATGATACAACTTGTATAGAAAGTCTGAAACAAAAAAAAAAGAAGTAGCAGCTCCTGGTCCCCAACCAGAGTGAATAACGCTTACATTTTTTTCTACTACCACCACCAACGCGTGTCAGCCTTACAAGCTGGTCTGGCGCTGCTTGAGTGAGTACTAATGCACGGTGGGAACCGATAAGAAACAATACAACAGTCACGCACCGGGGAGGGAGGTAGGCGGGCCTTGTTAGATCAGACACCGGGTCCCTCTCGGGTGGTACTACTTCTTTATGGCGTCCTGGCCTTTTCATCTAAATAAAAGCCTGTATAAAGCGGACGAAACGTTAAGAAAGACAGATCCTTAACCTGAAATCTCCGGGATGAGAGCATCTCAATGCTGACAATAAACTGTTTCACGGAGTAGGTTGATCGCTGTCCTTGGAGTACTTAATCTTCTACAGTAATAATGATGCGCGTGCTATGCATACCTAATACAGCATGAAGGGTGGGGCGGCTGACACAAAAAAAAAAAACCGACCACTGTGGTGCACTCCACGTGGCACTTGTCCCGAGTTTAGTACATTTAGTTTACAACAGGCCCGTGTCAACGTATTTGAAACGAGACTGTTAACCCATAATTTTCTGGCACTTTGTTCCATCTGGTGGAGGCTGTAAGACAACTCGCACCTTTCGCTGAAAGCGCCGTGTGCTCGGCTTCTGTACACCACCAACTTTCTACTGGCTCACATCTGGCTACGGTTCACTGACCCTGCTCATATTGTTCGCATAGTTTGTAGGACCATATATTTAAACACATGGGTACCTATGGGTGTGTACGTAAACACATCTTGTGGTGTATGATGGCACAACAGTAAAGTCATCTACTTGATGACTCCTAACAAGATAGATAGCATTCAGCCAGCTTAGATCACGGACAGCAATAACAAACTACAAGAAATTATTGGGTTTTTGACTGCTTGTTGATCTAGCAATTCTTACACATCAGAAAGAAATACGTTTAACTCATTGTTATTCCCATACATCTATCTGTTTGCATTTTGTATCTTTATAATAAATTATAATCCAAAATTAACTCACGGTGTCTCTTAAAACTTAGTCTAGATACGGTAAAATTTCACAAAGTAAAACAACATTTACAAAGAGCGTTCTTAGCGTTCGATCATTTGAACGGGCTATTTTTGTGTTTATGATTTTTTAAAATAATATTTCGGGCTGTTAAATTATGCATTTAAAATAATTTATTATAATGTGTAAAAATTAGGTAACTAATTTTTTTTTAAGTTTTCATTTGTAAGTTTTCAGCTCCAGTATGTATAACTTACGACTTATGCGCCGATATTCTCATTCTTAAAACATGTTCTTTTTTATAATTATGATCTACAATACTTTTTTAAATTATTCGATTTAAATTTAGCCAGCGATATACTGGGTTGTTTTTTTTTTTTTTTTGTTTTTTTTTTAAATTCAGTACGAAATGACAATGAAGTAAGACTTTTGTAACGGCCATAAATATAATAAAAGACTGCTGTGACTAGCATTGTGTGACTTTTCTCACGACTCGTAGTCAATCACAGAAAGTAATGAGGGAGTGAGAAAACTCAAATTTTCCCTAGAGCTGATGGGTTCTTTCATGGAAAACATTATTAAAACATGTTTTTACAAGCTTTTATTTAACTCACTTCCTCTGTCGTCAGTCTGTCGACAGTCTGTCTAGACGGAAACGCAGGAGTGAAAATTCGGACAGTTCTACTTGACCGACACGATTCACAGTTGGCACGTGGGTCAAGACATGAAGACAATGCAATCTGAAACTAAATTTGACTTAATTGGATGCCTAATTGATTTTTTATGAATTAATTAAAATTTGGACCGAATTAGTAGGCATGTCTAGCCAACCACACCACACGCGTCATCAATAGCTGCGCCATCACGACCACGTAATGGCTGCGTTCAAAAACCATTGCGCGCCTACTGAACGTGATGTTCAGTAGGCGAGCAATGGTTTTTAGTCATGTAACTCTATTGTAAATAAAACATGTAAAGTACTGAAAAAAAAATTCATAAAAAACGTTTTAATAACAAGCTTTTATGTAATGATGCACTAAAAAGTAGAAAATAAATTATAGACTACTATTTAAATAACTATAAAGAAAAGCGTGGGTCACTTTAGTATCTATTGGATACCTTTACTAATGTTAAGGAAGACACCCACGCTTTTCTTTATAGTTATTTAAATAGTAGTCTATAATTTATTTTCTACTTTTTAGTGCATCATTACATAAAAGCTTGTTATTAAAACGTTTTTTATGAATTTTTTTTTAGAATTGCTTCTAATGTAACGCGGATTATTTTCAGTAGGCCTAGGTAGTTTTATATTACTTATTTGTAGCACGGCTTTTGAGTTAAATGTGTTAATATAAATTACGCAAAATTTTATTCATATAATTTTTTTTATAATTTAAAAAAAATCTGAGTTAATAAACCAACTATCTTATAATAATAAAGTTTGAGTAAAGCTTGAAACACACAATTCCTCGCCAAATTTTGTTCATATGATTTTATCGCCAGATTTAAAAAAAAAAAAAGAAAGAAATTAGACGCCACATTTGAATTTGTTTTAAATTAAAATGTAATTGTCAAGGGCTAGATCGGAAATGACCTCGAAGCGACCTAATCACAGGTTTGCCGGTTCCAAGACGGACAAAAAAAAAACGGGATGCGTGATGTCAGTCGTCAACGGGCACAGAGTGGCCGTCCTTCTTGCGTTCGTAAAAAAATAATAAAAATCACCCATGGCGTCTTGTGAGCTCCCGGGACAGTCGTTGTAGAAATGAAGAATGAATAAAATACGACGTTGTACACAAATAAAAGATGAATACGGAAAAAAAATGCAACGAGGTGGCGATAGGGATGCGACCCGTGCCTAATCTTGTGCTAAGACTCTACCGGGGTCTGCTGGACATGCGCGAAGACAATAGATGTCACGTGACCCCCACGTGGCACAGTGGCCTCCCTTCTCGTGTTGTGAAAAGAAAAAAATAATGAGAAATGAGGGGTACAACGACGCCACTTTTTATTGGATGAATAGCTGGACTGCTTGCCTTATTTTACCCCCCACCCATCTTCTTAATAATTCGATCAACCCCCTCCCTCCCCCTCATCTCCCCCCAGCTCCCCTCTCTAATTCCCCACCCCCTTCCTAAAACATTACAAAATCTCTTCCTTAATCATACATCGTCACCTTGGGTCGTGCTTTAAACGTAGAAAGCACGCTATTAAAAAAAAGGAATCACCCCCTTTTTTGCCATGAGTTATCTCCGCCAATCATAAAGCTCTGACAATACTGGCGAATCCGCCTTGAGAAAACGAGCAGGCGATTGCACGGCTGTCAACCAGTTTCTCAATCAGTGATCTCTTTGAGCACGTCCCTCGACCAACTCCACCCACTTCCTTCCTCACTATCTCAGCCATCTCTCCATTTACTTCACATGTACACTACCCTACCGCGGCCCCCGCTCTCCATAACTCATCACTGATGATACTTTAGCCCGGACCTCTAATCGAATCCCTCCTCCCTCACCCCCCTTTTGTCACGGGAGCCCCTTGAGATCCCCCTACCGTCTTTAAATTCTCAAAAAACAATGAGTCGAAGGGAGAAAAAAAAAGAAAGCACAAATGAGCTCAAAGACAAGCCATCTCATAACGGTCCATCTGAACTTTGGTGCCATCTGGCCTGTAAGGTCGACCCTAGAGGACATCTTGTGTCTAATCTCGCGACAGCCGTATAAGGACATTGACGGCCCGCCAATTACTTGGACTCCACCCATTACATTTCGCATGTTCATTTGCGTAGTGGCCTGCTTTAATTTGCTCTCACCATTTGTTTACAAGCTCCAAGTTGTGTACGTTTATAGTTAGCTGGATCATACAAATGTTATTTGCAGTAAAAAATAATCTGTTATCATTTATGATCTTTTAGGAAGAAACACTTTAATTAAAACGCTATTTAATAAGAAATGGCCAGCCTGACGTGGATTTAATTATAATTAATTAATTTCTGAGGCGAAAAGACGTTTAGAATTGTCTCGTAAACTTCAGATATTATGAAGCGAAATTTTTATTTTAGTTTAAGAAAGACCTAGGCCTAGTACTCTCATTTTTCAATTAATAATCTATTTTCTAATTTAGTATGTGGATTTAAACGTATGAAAATTGTGTCTTTGTGGGGTTCACATAGGCCTTGTCTTTGTAGTTTGTAGCCTAATCCAATTTTAAATAAAAGCCTTTCCATTCTTTCGCACGGCCTATGAAACTCACTTTAAGAGATGAGATGAATAGCCCCTGTCTTGAGTACCTTTCATAGTCTTAACCTTTGAAGCAGCCATCAAAAAGTGCTCAAACGCATTGTACTTCAAGTCCGTATCACGTGCAAAGAAACCAGGTCACTGCTATGTGACCGACGAAGAAGTGCCGACGGCAAACGAGAAACTTGAGCTGTCACTATTTTCCTATATCAATTGTAAAGCTAATTTTAACAGAGAGAAAGTGGATATAGGCAATATAGAAATGTGTGTATGTATAAATTAATGTATTTAGTTCTTTTAAAAATGACAAACCGTGTTATTTAAGAACTCACTCCTGATCTGTATGTAGCAAAATGTGTTTGTCTATTTAGCTTTTATAATATTAAAATTAAATATTAACTAATTATCAAGATAAAATTCTCTTATCTTAGTGACTGTTAGAACAAATCTGAATATTTTACTAAAGTGTTTTTAAAAATGTGGAAAAAGAATCGTGTTTAATAGATATGTAGCTTATATCATTCATAAAATAATTTTAAAATATTTCCAATGAAACAACAATGTTAATCAGCTAAAACGGTAATTAAAACTGGGGATAATACTAGTTTTGCCTGCCTCTATTATTTCACAATATTAAATACCGTACTACATTTCTTTTAAATTTTGTCAACCAAAGTAACACGTTTATTATTAAATCATCGATAATAACTGGAATATATAACTAATCCAGTACTCTAATGACGCTAATCAATGTAAAATTTTGTCTAATATTGCTATCCACACTTGTATCAGATTCAGATTAATGTAATCTTTAAAAGAAAAGGGGAGGAGAGATTAAGAATTCATGTTCATATTAGAATCGTTAAAGAAAAAAATGGTTTCTATCATTTCCCCGTACTATACACTAGAACAAGATCAGTGTTAAAGAGTGCAACTAATTAACGTACTCAGGTGGGACCGAACAGTTGTGTTTATTCGTGCCATGATAACTTTTTTTTCCCCCGATGCCCCGTACCGAACACCTCCCTCATTCAATTTTACGTTTCGAAGCTGTCAAGTGAACTGTGTTCAATGCATCTTCTTGCCCCGGGCTTCTCAGGGCAGAAAAAAATGGACCGGGAAGGGGAGGGCAGCGAGGATGTGGATAAAGGGACTAAATTCTTTTATCATGGGTGTTAGTCTAATTTAGTGCTCCCGTGGCCCCGATTCTTCATCTGCAAACGTCACGTGCCCTGCTCTGTTAGTCTTGGTACTAATGTTTATTATAAGATTGAAAACTCTCAATGGCCGGCTCTAAAGATGTGTGTTTTTTCCTGGTCTTTTGCTCTTTACTAAGAAACTAGTACATTTGTTTACTGACTGTATGCCATAAAAAAAGAAAAAAAAAAGTATTTCTTTCTTTATTCTAGTATTTCATTTTATCTAAATCTCGGTCACGGTATTATCCGAACTGCCTTACGCATATTTTGAAAATAAATCAAACAGTTTAAGTTTGATCGCATAAATCAAGTTAAACATTTTCAAAAAATTGTGAAAGAATCTGGAACAAAGCCGGGCATTTTTCATAATTAATATTTCCCCGGAGGCCGTCAACAAGCAGTGCATGCGTTAACCAGGTCAAACATCATGACAGTCCGCCTAAAGGTTGTGCCATATTCATTATCTATTCAATTTGATAAATTTGCCCAGAAATATTAGCCATTTGAAAACCTTTTTAAGCCGGGGAACGCATGTCGAATAACAGCTTTCGGCGATTTTCTGGTAGTCTGGGGCCGTCCACGTTAACGGGAGACTTGTACAAAACCTAGCAAACCGGTAAATTTTACATGACACTTTCTTCATAGTTTGGAGGGTTTTTTTTACATTTAATTTTAAATAATAAAGTAATAATGAGTGGGTTGAAGTTTTGAAGATTAAGAATGTTGTGAAAAAAATACCTTCAACTAAATAAGGCAGAGGTTTAAAAGAATATATTAAATGCTTATAATGAGCATGAGAATGCGTAAGTTTAGAAATATGAAATCAACTCTTAAATCTATACAGATGCTAGGCGAAAACCATAAAAATTTACTATTTTTTCCAAAGATTTTAAAAGAAAGCACATTACAAATTATTTCGAAGACAGAGCATAACGTCGTATTATTTTAAATTTAAAACATAGGCAAAAACTTAATTTTTATGGCTCTTTCTTCTTAAATTTGTGAAGAAAAAATATATATGTATTGGTTATGTCTAAAGATGTGTATTTAAAAAAAAAGTTTACATGCTGTGGGAGTGAGGAAAAAAAACGGATACAACAATATAAATGATGAATGTTTCAGCCTCCTAAAATCCCTTCTGATTCCTGGGATAATTCGAGCCGACAACGTGGAGGCCACTACTCGCACCATTGTCTCCCCGCCCAAATCCCCTTCGAGTAAATGTTAAGTGGCGGGTTAAGCCGATGACAACCAATTGGTGTGAGCAGTAATGTATTGGCCACGGCCGGACGGATTAGGGGCTTCTCGTTGGACGCGAAAATTTGAGCATGTAATTATAGATATTGTTGACACAAAGGCGCACGTTCCTCCAATTGTGCGCTGTTGTCACCTTATGGTGTCCCGGGCATATTGTTTCCGACAAGGCACGGTCCGCGTTGTGCCCAGATAATAATATGACCTTAGAGTAGCCGTGACCGGTTCTTCATTTTTATCTGCTATTAAATTTTTTTTCCAACCCACTGGATTTTTTTTCTTTCTTTAAAAAAAAAAAAAAGAAAGCTCTGCCGTATTTATTAATTGTTTTTGAATCCCAGAACTTCTTAAACAAGAAAATTATATTTTTAACTTGGTACTTTAAAAAAAAAAAAGTTGTAAAATAAGACAGTTGCAGCATATCAATTAGCCTTATTAGTGAGTCGAAACCTGGACTTGAATTCTTGTATTGAAAGAGAGAAAGAAGAAAAAAAAAATCATCTGCGATAATGGTGAAACAAACGGGGAGTGAGCGAGTTAAAAGATTGTAATCTGGTGGCCCAGTCCTCTAGGGTGGAAACGGTAACTACTATTGTGCCGGCTAGCTACTGCCGTGTAAGTGCTGGTATTGGGGGATGAAATACTATGTACCCGGTGGTTGTGTGCCTGGAGCACGGGTTGAAGAAGAACATATTTTATTAGAGAGCAGGGTCGAGGAAGGGCGTAATTTGGCCTAATTTCACGGCAAGCGAGTCACATAATGAAAGGCTCGAGATCGCGTTCCGAGTGAGCGACCCGATGCAGTTACACGATTGTGGAAATCTGCTTTTTTTGTGTGGAGGTTCTAGGTTCAAGAGTCAATTAAAGGTGCTGGAGATGTGGAGATGAGCTGGAGAACTTGACGAACATCCGGTTAGTGAGCGCGCATTGTCTTGCCCCGATATGGGCAAGTGAGGATGAGCGAGGGGGCAATGATGTCATTATTTCGCGTCCCATCTTTTTTTTGCATGGTAGCCAACAGCGGAAAGAAGAAGAAAAAGACGGGGTTAAAAAAAAAAAAGTTTCTAGAGATGTTTCAATCCTGGCAGTTTCCGTCTCGCTAACTCCACTCAAAGCCCAGTCAAATTGTCAAGCAGAGGCATGTCCAATTTTTTCAACTTTTCATATCAACCGAGTAATCTTGGCTATCGAAAGGACTCTAAATCACATTTCATTAGAGTAGTCTTAATATCTTCACGGCTCTTTCTTCCTCAAATTCAATAAGCCTCGAAACATCTGCTTATAAAATGTTTAAAATTACACTTTAATTGTGTAATTAAAATGAGATATTACGTTCTCATTTTTATAAAGATTGCAATACAAAAGCTAAAGTAAATGTATATTAGTATTGTGAGTAAATGAGCGTTATATTTTAACCAACAGCAATTCAATTAGCTAACAAAATGCACATTTTCACAGAAGATAAAATAAATATTTCAGGGGGAAAAACTGTAACGCGGATGTGAACCTTTTGCACCAAACAATTTACCCGCCCCGCGTGGCCTTATTTGTTACATGTAAATACATAAACATCGAGTCTTGGTTGAAAAAATAAAACAAACTTTTTAAATTGACACTTGTAATTAGCACACACGTGACACTAACGTCACAACGTGAGCAGAAGTTTAAGAGTTAACCCCGAGTCACGCTGTCTGATGACACTTGAAAACATGCTAAAAAGTAACAATAACAGTAACGTTTTATCTGACGATATTTTTTTTTTAGGCCAACACTTATTTCTTCATTTAAATGGCTTCACGCTGCAAAAGAAATTAGAGCCACCATCAAACTGTCAAGATTATTGATCGCCAAGAATTTATGCCATTAGCATATGAGATGTTTAAACTCAACATACAACAAACAACGATTATGCCGATTAAAATGTTGATTAGCGTGATGATTTAAAATACAAAAATAAAAACTCAAACAAATCGCCCCCGATGTTTTGATAACCTCCATTCGTCATGAGATAGCATAAGAAGTAAGACGCGTTTACGAAATGTATCAGGACACTTATACGTTCGACTATGTGAGTTAATTGAATAATGCTTCCCATGTACATTAGGGCGGTGGAAGATCACATGGCTCATCTGACTGGTCTTTGACATATGTTAATCAAAGCTTCCGGTTTTCTTCTACAGGAGTTTGCCTGGGTGGATTCCACTGGGAGATGTGGGTGTAGCTGATACAGCTCTAGACTTCCTTCATGTTTACACTGAGTAAAGTACACAATTTTACTGATGGCATTAAAGTGCGTCATTTAATTCGTTTATATTTTCCAGCGGTCAAAACAAAATGTTGACCGACAAACAACCTGTAAAAGTCAAGCACGTGTAAGCATGCATGATCGTATTTTGTTTGTTACTTCACAGTCATCGGGATTTCAAAAGTTTTACAATGTGGTATGCATGTTGCGTCAACATACTATGTAAGAGTGCACGAAGGAGGAGATACGTAGGGGGAAAAAGGAAGGATTTGATCAAAAGGAGGGGAGGTGTAAAAAGGAGTGAGTTGGAGATGAAATGTAAGAAAAATAGGGAGAAAAAACTAAAATGGAAAATAAATTGTTGCAACAAAAAAAGTAATTGCCTACAGGATAGCTCATGAAATTTCCAATTACGCGGGGCACAAAAAATAACAGCATCGTTTACCACCTCAATTTTTTTTTTAAATATAAATGTTGTCACCAACTGTAAAGATAGCTAAAACAGGAAAATGTTTAAATTACAGTTACAAACGTTTTACAATCGCTGTTGGACAGAATGTCTGTTCAGCTATAGTCAATCGATTCCTCAACATGTCTATAATTAATGAAAATTACTTCGGCCATTGAAGGCGTCTTGCCAGGTATCTCGCCAGGCTGTATTTCACGCGAGAATAAAGAAAAACCAACTCCAAGGCCGCCGTGACCTGGGGGAGACCATTGTCAACACAAAGACTAACGCTTTCTAGACAGGTCACTTATTGCTAGAGACCTCTTAAGTGGGTTTTTTCAAACTTGCCAGTATTTCACTTGGTCATAAATACTGCATTGGAACATGGACTGTTTCACAACAACAGAATGTGTGTGCCGGAATCGGGAAAGCTGTTATTATAGTCGTAACCCAGCAAGACATTGTATTTGTATTTTTAGAATTTAGTCGAAGAATATAGTCATTGGCCGTGGGATTGTCTGGGAGATTTTTGTACCACTAAGGCACGGCTCCTCCAGCAACTTGACGTCGGTCTACCGCTGGGAGTCAAATTGGAGAGTTGGTCATGTCGCGGGCGTCAAGCACGTCAAGTGTTTTCATCAGGCTTGTTCACACTCTTCTCATATTGGGACATGGACACAGGGCGGCACGGGGGAGAAGAAAGATGCACATGCACATGTGGACCGGGGGAGGGCGGTGGGGGAAGAGCTGTCTCTTGGTCAAAAAATGAAATCCAAAGAAAAAATAAAAAAAATAAGAAGGAAATAAATTAAATAAATCAACGCGTCTTTTTCTACTATAAAAGAAAAGAGTCTCCGCGTACATTAAAATAAGCATACACATATTATAATTGAAGGTTTTTTAAATAGATTTTATTATGCATTACCCAATTACAACTAAATGAATCACATGCCATATATAACAGACAGCAGACAGTTAACTCTAGAGAGAAAACATTAAAAGATGGTATACAGTAGTAAACGTATCAACCATGTTCATCCCCATAAACTTGCCACCTTAATTTTACTTTAAAATATAAAAACCCTTATGTGTGGCTGGTACACCGTCTGCGTCCTAAAAAAAAAAAAATCTCACAACGCGATTGACCCTCATTTTAAGGGTGACTTTTTTCCCCCCAAGTGAGCAAGTCTTTGAATAACTATATTAAAACTAACAAAGTGAGTGGTCAGGGTTCATAATAGCCTACGGCGAAATGTCCAGCTAATTGTGTGCGCCTGGTGTATTAAAGCCCACGTTTCAGGGATCAGCCTCTAGTGGCGAATGTGTCGGACCCCAATTGTCCTCTCGTGTTTACGCGACCCTAACGTGACTTGTCCACTTTATAGCCCCCGGTCACTGGAGGGAGGCCCACAGCTTGTCCAATATTTCACAACAATAGTGCTCTGTCGAGGCAGATGGACGGTCCGGCAAAATTGACCAATGAAATGAATACGGAAAGCATGTTCGGCCAGTACCCCGCGATTTAAAAAAAAAAACCTGAGCACAACGTTCAACACAAATTACACTGGGATAATAATAAGATTAAAAAGAAACGGACAGCCAGTCGTGGTTGAGATGTGACCCTTGAATCAAGTCTACAAATTCACTGGTCCTTAGAGCAGATAATATCCTCTAGGAACAAAAAAATCTCATTCATGTTCAGATTCAATGCTCAAGTGATGTTTAAGTATAATGCGTTAGTGACCCGGTACTTATGACCCAAAGCAACGTTAAAAAGCTCTAAGTGTGAGCCACCAGATTGCTATTGCTTTCATTCGCTTCGATGGTTATCTGGCTCAAGCGATTGCTAAAGCGGTCCTAGGTCCCGAGTTACTTTTTTCAAAGAAAATGATAGGCCGACTATTGTTCACCCATGCAGAAAGATATAATTTTTCATCGCAAGAATGCAGAATAGGTCACGTGACTACAGGGGAGATAATTATAGCTCGGCACCAAAAATTTTGTGAATGTGGAGTGACGCTCCTTTCGGTTTCCAAATTATTAAAGTAAAAGGATGGATGCTTATCATTTGAAATTCTTTTAAACTTCTTCTTTCAACCAAATCCACGGTATAAAAATGATGTGTTGACAAAAACTATAGATGCTCTACAATAAAACATTCAGTCTACAGCTTGCGCAATCTACAGGGCAAAAAAAAAAACGAAAGTAAGACTTGTGGTCAATAAAACTTAAAAGAAACTATTGAAGCAATGATACCATAACAAGCGTGGCTGAAAAAAATTCTAGGTGATTTAAAAGAAAAGAAAAATCTACCATAGTAGGCCTGTATATATTTTTATTAACCTTGCGTGACTTGGATAAACTGGCTGCCGATGTCCAGAAGGCGACTTTCAAAGTGGGTCGGGCTTTGAAATTTGAACACGTGACAACGGTTGACCAGTAATGCTGACAGTCTATTTCATTAAATCTCCAAAAATGGTTAATGCTGTGCCGTGACAACCGATATTTAGGTGAGTGGCCAGCGTGGCCGTTGACAAGTGGACCGTACCGCCGCCAATGTTATTGAAACGTGCCAAGCATCGCGCCCACCGCCTCTGTGTTTTTGCTGCCTTCGCTTTTAATCGGTCTCATTCTTTCACGACAAGTCGCTCCACCCCATAATATTACTTTAGTTTATCTTTCAACCCTGGCTTTCTTCAATCTTATTTCGTGTTTTAAAACATCTTGCCACGCGACGGTGGCTCGTCCTCTGTTTCGTCAACAAAATTTAAGTTAATTTCGTTTCTTTGTTCCAGAATTTAGAACACTCTGGCTTATTACATTTTATAGTCCCTAACAACATCAACATAATAATTAGATCGATTTGTTTCATTTTTTTTAAAAAGACAAAGCACATTTTTAAAACATTTTTATTAGTATTGTATTTAGAAATGTTTTGTCTATTTATAAAAATGGTTACGAAAATGTAATGTAATTGAAAAAAGTATAATAATTTACTGTTCGCTAATTCTTTTTGAATAATATATTAGTTGTGAAAATTGGTTATCTTATTGAAAAGCAAGCAACTAATGTAAGCTACGTGTAAAACGAGAAGGATGTTTTCAAAATATAGAGCCACTTCCGGCCAAACGTTACCACACTTTACATGTTATAGGATAAACCTTTAAAATATTAGCCAGATTTTATTTTTATTTTGACTAACTGAACTTGTGGAATACTGTTCTCCTGTGTCTAATTTTAGTCTAATGAACACATTTGTTAACAGGAAACAATCAACTAAACTAATGGCTATTTTTTTTTTCAAGTACGGCTAGTTTCATAAATATCGACTGTCACACCTCAGTGACAGCAACTAACGTAATTGAGAGCCCATTCAAATACATTTTTAATATTTTTTTTTATTCTTTGAAGTTTTTATATTTTCATTGTTTTCTGGAGTTCCCCGTTACTTGTCTGTTGGGTTTGTTGTTAATCAGGGCACCGACGGGCACTTTTACCCGCGCACTCACGGGCTCAAAGCTGCACCTCATTAGAAGATTACGGCGTTTATTACAATAAGCTTTTACACTACCAATATCAGGTTGACTGAAAGCGGAATTTTCGCTTTGATTCACAACCCCTTACACGTGATTGGAGACTTCTATTCAAGGGGCGATTATTTCATGCGCAACAATTCCTTTCGACAAATAACACTGAGGCTGGCCTAGAGTCAATCCAAATTGAGGAGGAAAAAAAAATTTTATTGACATTTTCCTTTCGCGAAACTTTTTTAACCAATTAAATGCTGAACTTAAGACCTAGGCCAGAGCTTTTAAAATGGCCATTAAGCACTCACTTTTTTTTTATTGAACTTCATACAAATACAGATTACAATTACAGGTTCAAAACGGAACATTTTTAATAAACCGAAACGCCTGGTGTCATTTACTAAATGCTGTCCAAAAAAAATATTTAAAAACGAAGAAAAAAAAGCTTTAAAAATGCTGCCATCAATAAGTTTTCAATACATAAACTTGGCAATACATAAAATAGTTTACACGGTATAGATCTATGTGTTGGTTTATTAGGCTCGAAATTTTCAATATAATACTAATAATATAATACTAGTTATTGTGAAAGGAGTATAAGTTTATAACGCTTCTGTAAATGAAAAAATTAAAATACTATTTTACAAATATATTTTCAAACATAATAAATTAAGATAAAAGCATCGGTATAAATAATTCTTATATTGTTAGTATTTATTTTTACTAAGTATTTTTTTTAACTCGGTGTATTGCTTAAGTATTATGAAATGAATAAATAGCTACAAGCATTAGTGCAGGCTACGCTATACATCAGGCAACAAGCGAACGGCGTTAAATTGTAATCTCTCGCCAATCTTTGTGACTCAATGTTTATAAGGCAAAGGGGAATGAGAATTGCAAAGTAACTGCTATCTCATCTTCAGCAGCGATCAGCAACGGGGAAAGGAGACGGGCATTCGGAAGCACTTCAATCATCTTGGGGGCCCGAAAAAACAAAGACGGACAACTCTAAAGGTTAACAAAGGCAATGGGACGCGACTCTAAGGTTATCGGAGCAAACGTCAAACAAATCTCGAGCAGTGGAGACTAGCAGCGAGATCATCTGTGAATTGGAGGCGAAAACTCAATTTATTTCGGGGGGCCAGCTCGTTACTGTTAGCTCATTAAGAGGCCAATCAAATTAATGAACATCGCATGACCCTTTTCTCCCCTTGGATGGAAACTTAAATCTTTTTTTTTTTAATTTTAATCTTAAAAAGGGCGAGAAAAGGAAGATTATCTGATACTGTTACTAATTCACCTCGCCCACCCCTTCTTTCAAGTCAACAAAGCCGCTCTGCAGTTCAGAGGGGGGCGTGGGGGGTTGAAGCCTGTTTTATTATTTTATTTTTTAATGGAAAAGGAAACCGGTCAGGGAGCGTGAATGGACCTTGGCTGTTGTGGAGACTCGAGGACGGGGATAATAATTAAGTAAACTTTACAATGCATCTGCTGTGAGGAGGGAGTGGGGCTAGATTCGCCGAGGATCGCGAACAGGTTTGGCTGGGTGGTTTATAATTTATCTCCCCGGCCTCTACAATCTCCCAAATTGGAGAGGAGATCAAGTTATAGATGCGACTAGCTCTGGGTTGTTTCACCGCTCAGCCCTGCCTGGTCCCGGGGACCGTCTACTATTACAGAGTTTTATTTAGTCCCGGGGCTAACACTTGATTATACCGTGATACTGCCCTAATAGTCGCTTGGTTGTTTTTTTTCCACTATAGCAATGACTAAGACTAAGTCTATAGTTTGTACGACTTTTTTTATAAAGATACAGCTCGCATATTATACAAGACCTTCAGAATAAAGATTAAACACAAGATACGAGTATGTAAAATCACATGGGAAGATAAGTGAAGAATCTACTTCTCTTCCCTAATTTTTTTAAAAACAAGTTCAAGTGTGTGGAGGGGGAGGGGGGGGGGGGGGAATCGGATAATGCTAACTAAGCTTCAGCTTCGTCTAGAGATTGTAATCATTATTTTTTTAAAGCAATTTTATTTCTATTTACTCAGTGTAATCCCGTCCCATTGTCTAAATTTAAATATCTAAATTACATTGATAAAAATATAATGAATTAATATATTCACAAAAAAAAGTTAATAAAACGCAACATATCTTTGCACAGGGAAAAAAACTACATAAAGCAAAAACGGATTCAATTGTAATAATTTTACATCTGGAGTTAAAAGTTGTATTAAAGGTATAAAATATTTTCTTCATTATTTAATTTTTTATTTTTTTTAAATCAAGCCAGCTGTCTAACTGAGACAACCCAACAACGAATTAACATCCATAGTATATTTTATGATTTTTTTGTAAAAAAAAATAAAAATTAAGACGATGGTTTCTTGAATGCACCGTGAACATTGACGAAATACAAGTGTAGGGTAGTAGTAGTAGGCTACTTAAAACCGAAGATCCCCGCGTCGTGTTATCGCTAGTGGTAGCAAGAGAATGTAACAAGCATGCATGCCGGGCCGAAGACTTACTTGTGCTTAGATCTGTGGTGGTGGTGACCGTTGGCGTGAGACATGTCCGATATTTGAGTCGGCAGCTTCATCTCAGAAAACATGAACAGGGGCTGTGGGCATTTGCGTAGCGCGCACGTTAATCCGTTGCTGCTGATGTTGTTGCACTTGGTTGTCAAACCAATGCTGCAGACGTCTTTTCTGTGCCGACTTTTTCTCCGGGTCCTGGCCTGTAGATAGAAAAAGTCGGGGTATTGGAACGAGTTGAAGATCAGCCCAAAGTAGATAATACGCAGCATCGTAATTCTCGTCCGCATCGGTTACATCTATTTTAAATATAACGCACAAAAACAGGAGTCAGTACTGTCGATGGTAAATCCAAATTAAATTAAATCCAGTCTTTGGGGGCTGATGTGTGTAGAAATGTAGCCAAAAACTGACGTGGTGTATGCCAGTAATTGTATGTGATTAATAACATCATGTAAAAGTATTGCCAAATACGTTTCGAATATATATTTGTCAATTCTTTTGTTAACCTGGGATCGACATAATTATAGAACGCTTGCTTTCATTAATCATCGACGAGGGTAGAAAGCGCGCATACAAATAGCTGGTTATCCTCTGTAATGTCGCCCAAGTGTTTGAAGTTGTATAATAACCAGAGAGACTTCCTACTGCTGGGCGTTGTAATATAACTGGCGTGGGAAGATAATGGTACCAGGCAAAGGTGCAACATGCCACTACGACGATATCCGCTACCTAACACAAAGTAATTATATACCTTACAGAACAAGTAATACAACGTGTTATTCCTTCTATTAAAATACTGCATGACACAAGATTAATTTAAGGAGTGTTAAATGTGTACTGACAGAAAATATTAAACTTGTTTTCAAAAATAAAAACAATTGATCAACATAATCATTCTTTTAAAGAAAACATTTTAACCAAACTATTGTTTGTATTAGCCAAACCATACAATTATTGTTAGCTAGTATGATACACATTTTCGTACTTTTCTGCAATATGTTGTTGAGAAGGTCTCAACCTGTCTCAATGCGAACACAAGACGAGGTGGGTGTGGAATAGTTTGTGCTTAAAAACAACCACGTGTGGACCGGAGCTATTATTTTTAATTAACTTAATCATATAGAAATAATGCCATATTCGTATACTATTCATAATATAAAGAGAAAGTATTGAATTGTAATAAGCATTAATTAGTTAATCTATCAAAGATGCAACATAATATACCAATAGGTAAAGTACACATGCAAGCAAATGCAAATTGGAGTGATTAATGTATTAGTAGTTAAACAATATGCAGTTGTTAGAAAGCAATAATTATACAATGGCGTGTAGATAGTTTTAATATAAAAAAAACCAAAAAGATTTAACAAAAGATGTACACGAATAAAGTCATTTAGAGAGCAAGCCAATAATAAGAACAGGAAGGTTATATTAGTTATACACTTCATCCAAAACTAATGATCTGAGTCGAATATTGATTGACACTAGTGCTTTTACATAAGAGGGAAGTAAATATATCTTAGCCCATGTAAACGAAGCCATAGTATTTTAATTAAAGTGTTAAAGCTGTAACAGCAAAGAAGTAGGCTGTAGAATATTTATTACCTTCGAATTGTACTTGGTTAGTTATGACGTTTAGGTTACTGAAGCTATTTGTGACTATGCATACATAAAATATTACTCAACATGAAAAATGTTAGGAAAACTTGCTTGCATAACCCTAAGAGTTAATTCTAATCATTGGCTAATTGCACACTGAAGTCCAATCGTATTCTTTGCATGATTTTACAAACTTTTTTTTTAATTAATGCAAACTGATTTTTAAATCACACCCTGTGTTTTAACTTAGTTTAACAACTTCATTGTCAGACTAAAGTCTTTAGCATTGAAACAATGTAAATTCTGTTCAGGTTTAATCAGGCAAACAATGTCCCCCAAACACACTTGAACTAGCTCTAAGACACGGCAAACACCCACACGACAGCTTCAACAAGTCCGCTGTACGTCGACATGACCGTTTGATCTTGTGTAATCGAAATATAATGACATCAGACGGTTTGGTTTTTTTTTCTTCTTTCTTTCCCCTCACTAGTCCTTCTGCTTGTTATGATGTCACTTGCGCATTCTCAAAGCATCCGCCGTCTTGCTGGAGGCAAGTAACCCCACAAGACCTTAGTTAAAACCTCGTTACGACTTTTTCTTGGCCGCCGAAACCAAAGACGTGAGGACTACGTATTTCCTATTCACCGCGCGGAACTATCCCTTTCGGCCATCACAACAGTGCCAAACGCCGGGTTCCCGGACACAATTGAGCGGACGCTTCTACCCTAACCCTCTGACCCATAGCCCCTGAAAGCGACTCCCACGGACCAAATCTCAAGAAAACACCAAGCAGCCCAATTGTGTATGACGCCTGTCTTAGCACCCCGATGGCACGCGCCGCGGACAATGGGTGTAGGGAGACAGACACTTCCACCCTATCAGTTTTCAACACCATGAAAGTAGGGCGACTAACGAACGGCCCGTGACTATGACTATACAATCAAGTAGTTAAGTCGCCTTCGCTTTTTAACTCCGGACAATAGTAAAAAGTGAAATTGGTCATGAGAGAACCCCTTCAGATCGTCATAATAGCTTTAAGTGTTTTGCAAACAAGCCTCTGTCCGAGCTGTAGGCTTCTGCATCGAGGAGCTCACAACAATAGGGTGAATAGGGGATCTGGTCGAGCTGGGCACTGAGGTGTTAGGAATTAGTAACGATTACGTCGTAATCAGGAAACACTACACCACTCACGCTCGGGTGTTCGTGACCTCGGCTTTAACCCGTGACCTTAAGGCCAAAGTCAGGTGCGACTCGTCATCTGTGTATGACACGAGACGTGGCCAGTCATGGCCGAGACTCGGTTTGTTCTTTTAAAAATTAATTCTTCAACGTCACGGTTTTTTTTATTCTTAAAAAAAAACATTCTTTGAAATGCAAAACAAGAATTATAAAACATTAAAAAATTGAGATTTTTTTTTAAATAGTGACCATCGCTACCAATTGTAAAAAGGTGTTTTTGTTGATGATGATTAACAAGGATTTGGCTAGCGAAAATAGCCATCTGGAACTGACGTCTCAAGTTTTTTTTTAAATATCAGTTTGAACTAAAACATTCTAAACTTTACCCTTCAACTCAACTAAATGTTTTTTTAGTGTTTGCCTGTCATCTTAAAGAAAGACTGAAGTATAGTTGACCAGAAGAAACTAGAGAGTTAACAGTTGTAGTTCTAATTTTAAAGTTTACGGTTGAGGTATATTCTATTTGTTGTTATAAATACACATTCATTTTTAAATGCATAACTTAAAAGTGTTAAATTATTTTAAAAATACTTTTAAAATTATGAAAAAAACTTAATGAAATGATTAGTAGGAATAAACATAAGATAAAAATAAATAATACAAATATTTTAAACTGAAATATTAAATGAAACTTAAATTTGAATATTCTGATTTGAGTGCGATAAATTTAAATTCAATCTTACAAAAATATTAAAATTGTAGATTTTTTTTATGTATAAGCTATCAGAACAAACAGTAGGGGTTGTATTTTAAATATATTTTGTGATTATATAAATTGTGTAGGCCTAATGTATTCTCTTTTAGATACAACTATTTTCTGTCTTTAAGGAAAAAACATTGAATTAATACATGTTTAAACTAATAAATAAACTATTCCTTTTAATGTTTCTAATTATAAATATTCATGCAATATGTATTGTAAGGTGTGTTTAAAACCAAGTTAAATCGGAATGAGAAACTGAGATTATCCCAGCAATCTCACTGCTCAGTCATCTCAGCTTTAGTTAAACCCGGTTAGTCCATAGCCGAAGCAGACACGAGAGTGAAAGGCCAAACAGCCTGAGAGAAAATGTGTTCATTGATGGCTTCTGCTAAATGATTGAGGGAACAAATTTTCACTACGTGCGCTTGCATAAATCAGGCAACTGATTGTTTGTGTCAACACCGGGGTGTACCCTGAGCCACCGTAACCCAGGCGGTGTTTTCTTGGCCAGGCTAGTTTGCATGCATGACATGGCCCACTATTGTGTTTTCGGATAGTAGCAGACATTTTTTAATGACGTTGAAAGCGTGATAATTTTTGTATCAATATTTAAAGTTGAAAAGTACCTCGAGGAAGACTGTGAACGCGTCTTTTTAGTATTAGTCCGCCGCTTCACTTTTCCCCCTGAACTAAATATACATGTATTACTAAACAAGTAGCATTCGAGAACACACACATATTAATTCGTTTGTTATTAAGTGGTTGGGATTAATTTAATTTTGTTGACTAATTTTCGCAATAATCTTGTTGCTTTCAATTTTTATAAGATGTAGCCGATGACTACGCAGGTTACGCAGCCCAAATTTATTTTTTAACTATGCAGCTTAACAAATGAGAAATATATTTTTCTAAACCGTAAATTTTAACAATAATTGAACAATTTTTATTGTTGACTAGGCAAGTAGCCTAGTCGTAGGCCTGCATTTTCATGAATTCAAATATTTACGAGTGACAATGTCTTTCATTCAGACACACACAAAAAATCAGACAAAGAAGGAGGCGTTAAAGTGTTTTAACGTGGAGATGACGTAAGCCCTATTAGCAATTACAATGATGGCTTCACACTTAAACGCCAGGCCCTTAAAGCTAATAGTAAATCAAATACAACATCACTAATATAACTAGAACTAGATCCATAAGATAATTTAACTAGAATGCCAAGTCCAACCGTTAACCTTTCTAATGGTAACAGCTATCGCTTTTAAAATCAATGCGTAAGTAACAGTGGAAGTGTGCGAGGGGGAAAAAATGAGTGCTTCATTAGCAAAGTAGCCTCACTCCATCCGTTGACATTGCTTTTGAATTATATTTAAAGTCCCCATAAACCAAATTCAAATAGGGGTCCATTTGGGTATTCTAACGCTCTTATCGTAA
Source organism: Physella acuta (assembly GCF_028476545.2). Lineage (NCBI taxonomy): Eukaryota > Metazoa > Mollusca > Gastropoda > Physidae > Physella > Physella acuta. Next base: position 96,662 of record NW_026731572.1, read on the forward strand.
GGACACGTGACCGGTGCAAGGCTTGGACATTAAAAAGCGGTCCAATTTTCACGGGCATTTTCCCGCCTCGTGCCTCCGTCATCACAGCACATCGAATTCTGTTCTAAGAAAGCAGAAGTGAGGTTCATCTTCTCTGCTAGATCGAAGTGATATTTTTTATGAGTTTGCCGAAGCACGATAGTCCTTTAGAAAAATCTGAATATCAAAACAGAAAGGACGTCGCGACCAAGCACAAACTACTTTGAACGCCGTAGGATTCTCCATTGAGGAGGCGGCGCTGGGATGGGAAAGTAAACATCGCAGACAGTGCAGCGCGACTATGGGCCAGATTTACGATCATCTTCTGCCCAAAACAACTGTTAAAATAACTTTGGGCTTTGTCGCGTTCATAAAAACGGCTTAAAAACGTCATAAATTTTGCAGCAATCTTTGGGCAGCTGGGGTCCCTGTCTTGGCCATTTTGTTTTTTAAGAAAAAAAGCGTTGGCTCTGATATCTTAGGATCTTTATTACGAACCAGCCTGGGCGGTGTTTGCTTGCAGATTGGTTGAAACAATAGGGGTCATCGTGTATGCGCAATTCTCTAAACACCGTCGACTCGCGAAGAGTCAGAAATGTTCAGTACTTTTATTGCCATGCAAATCATGACCCTCTCGATAGAATGATATAACACTGTTAACTAATCATTATAAATTATACCCTTCGCGTGGACATTTATAACAGTCAAACAAGTTTTAAGAAAAAATTAGAACATCGGTATACATTGGGCGGGACACACACACCGGCAATCATTGTGGGTGGTATTCGTTTCTAGAGAATGATTCATGTTTATTTCTGATTGTGTAATAAGCCTTTTCTCTTTTACCTCAAGAAAGCGGATGCAACAAAATATACATTGATTTATTTTCTTCCAAGAATTAAATTTCAATTATAGTGACAACGTATGATTAACATTTTATTTAGGCACTTAGTAAATACCAAATTAATCTATGTTGTAAAAGATGTATCATGTATTTACTAGATCTTTGAAGATTTAAATTGTCAGATGTAGTGTTAAACAACGATCCATCAAATGAATATGTATTACAAAGTACAAAGAAGTGATAAAGGAAGGAGCACAACAAATGTTTTGACCTTAGATTTAGATCTACGGCAGAATGAACAATGTACGCGTGTTTAGGCTCTTATTTTTCATTATTTAAAATTAAATTGAAATATCTGTTTTTAGAACATTGAAACGCTTAAATGTTGCTTTCATTATTCGACTGAACTTTCGGTTAAAATAATATAAAATCTTTATCGAAGAATATTCTTTTTACAAAAAAGATTTATTAAACTAAAATACCAAACGGTAGCAAAAAAAAATTTAATGGATATTGCACTCACCATGGAAGGAAGTTTTGTTAAGTGAGATTAGTAATTTCTTTGTCATAAACAATATGTTAAATTGTATTTATTTTAAACATGCGTCAGGCCTTAAATGGCTGCTTTTTACCAATACCTAAATTTATTTATAGATGTATCTTAGACGCAGGGCTCTATACAAATAGGCACACAAAAAGTGTTACATTATATTTTTAAATCTAAAGCTTCTAGTTCTAGTATTTCCATCTCCAAGCATTCTAAATTGGTGGCTTTAAGTATCCCATAACATTTTCAAGTTACTCTTACACCCGAAAGTGTTAGCCGGCAGAGAAGCGTGCAAGTGAATCACATCGGAGAGGTCGCGTAGAACGCCAACGTTAAACTTAAAAAGGCCTTAGAATGCGGGTGTTGATAAAAGATAACGCCACATTTCAAACTACGACATCCGTATTAAAAATATACCCCGTGTACTAAAATGCGTTGGTGTAATTGCTATTTTTTAAAGTTTGCCGTTTTGAATAGAACATTATTTCTGACATAGAACAATTTTAACAATCACCGCCTTCCTAAATAAGAGCCAGCCTAAGTGAAACGCATGAGTGGGTGTTACATCGTGCAGTATAATTGTAGCTTGGTAATGGGAAACATGCTGTTACTGGTGATTTCACCTTCGGGCTGTGCTCGGCTGGTTTTTTGGGTTGTACATTATGTCACACACCTGGAGGATTTGGAGGTGGGGGAGTGTGGGAGGGGAAGAAAGGTTCACACATTTCTGACTAGGTGTGTGGAGAGGAAAGAGTTCTAAAGATATGAGGACAAATAGAAAAGAACTTCCAAAAACACTAATTGTTACCACTACCGAGCCTAAAAAAAAACTTTATTAGAAATATTAAGGAAAAATAAAATTAAGTTGAGAAATGAATATTTGTCTTTATCAGTCAATAATTTTTGCATAAGTAGGCCCAAGGTCTACATTCGTAGAAATCGCGTACTTTTTAAGCGTCATATTTATTCGTTAGCCATTTTGTGTGGCAGTATGACCGTTTAATGAATAGGGAAAGGGAATGCGTGGAAGGAGAGGGGAGGGGGCGAAAATAATAAAGTTAATATTATTATTATGGTATGTTGTTTTTTTTTTAAATATTCTACTCTAAAGGTCTTTTCAACGTTCTTTGTGATTTTTTAAAAAGCTCTAAACGAAAGACAAGTACTCCCACACGTCACCGCGCAAGTTGGCATTCATTACATTTTAGCAAGGCGTGTAACTCTGGTTTTATTTTTGAAAGAGCTATTGATTTTCGCCATGCAGCACCGCTATGTTAGCTTGTTGCTTGGCTAACTGCTACTACGCATGTGCTAATTGCACATGCCCAGTCTCGTTTTCGCAGTGGCGGTAAATTTAAGCCATGCATTCAGACTGACTTCTTGTTTATAAGCTGTCTGGAATGGTGATAGTGATAAACAAGAGATGCACATATTTTTTTGGCCTAGAATTATTTTTGTCTTAGAGATAGGCTCTAAAAGACACCTAAATAAGAGAGGCTTTTAAAAAATAAAAATAAATAACAAAACGTTTAACGACAATGAAAGCTGAATGTGTTAGTCAATTGAACAAAGAAAAACAAAAAAAGAAGTGTAACTCGTGCTGAACTGAAGTTTTCAAATTTACTTACTATTTGTAAACATAATTCATGTATAATTTTATAAATAAAATCATTAAGTAACATAGCCAAAAGTGCTAAACAAGACATTAACATAAAAAAAAATTTAAAAAATAAAATCAACTGATATTGGACCACAGAACAACCGTAGAAGTTTTTAAAAAATTGAAATGTATAACATTTAAAAGCTTGTGGTGGATATTTATAATTAATGAAGGTGTAAAAATCATGCTTAGGAAGTAAAGTAAACAAGTCGTGGTTATGTTTTGTAGACTAGAAACACTCACTTTTCCCTGCCCACATTTGTAGAGATAAATATTTGTGTCCACAATACCATGCAGTCCATTACAGAATTCATTTTAACATCAAGCACATGACTATCAAAAGCAATTATCAAGTTATCACAAATTATTTTTAATTTCATTTATCGTTTGCTTAGAGTAAAAATAGGTACAAATTTATGAACAACAGAAACTTTAAATCTTTTTTTTAAGATTTAAAAAAAAATAATTTCAATGAATAAAATAAATTTTATACACAACCAATAACATAAGTATAAAATACGAACATGCTTAGCAAGCCGAATTTCTAACATAGCTGCATCAACTACGTCAGATACAAATCACAAACGAAATCAAAATAATAATTTTTTAAACTGAAACTTGAAGCAAACAAAAAGAAGTTTACAACAGTAAATAAGCAACACAGACAGACCACTCATGATATGAGTGAATAATTTCACTTTTATAAAAATCAGAGAGGTCTGGTGGTTTTTGTTTTCTAACTTAAAATCACTGGATAGAAAAATGTTAAAATTGTACAAATAAATAAAGTTTCTATAAAAGATAAATTTTATTCTGTTGTATATGTAAATAGATCACAGCTTTACCGGAGTTATCATATTAATACTTTAAATTCTGTGCAGGCTTTCATTATATTTACACAACCATTTTTTTTTAATAAAGCAGAAAATTTCAAGAATTATCAGGGTGTTCAGCATACATCACTTTAGTACTAATTGTTCATTATTAACATTGTAAGGACTATTATACAATAGTTCTCTCCCCTTCTGTGATAAGGACCAGATTTGACAAGATGGGCTGAAAAGACTTGACCCCTACAACAAGCAGGGCAAGTCCTTTGAAAATAAAGAGTGAGACCAATTCTAAAAAGTAGGGTTTGGTGCTATCAGTTACTGAGACAAAGGTAAAGAGCTTTTACTGGTGAATGAGGGTCATGAGTGGTCATGAGAAGAACTGTGAGGGTGTTCTGAGATACATAACAATGCTTCAACTACCTCAGCTTCAGATGCTGCTTGTCTTTCTTGCTCTTGCAGCCTCTGTCTCCGTCTCTCTTCAAACTCTTGCACTCGTCTGTTGTTTTGTTCTATTTGTTCTCGTAGTATTGCATCTTCAACCTGTAAGTTTAACAATGCACAAGAAACTGTTATCAAGACCATTTAAGATGAGAAGTGTGGCAACTGTCTGTCTTGAGTGAACAGTGCACACGTCCGTTCACAGATTACATCATCATGCATCTGCTCCCTTCGATGTTTTTTTGTTTCTGGTCCTAAATATGACCCTAAAAAATTAATTAAAGCTATAGGGGGCTCTCTACGTGGCATGTGCCGGCCCCTATCTGTTAAGACCAGGTGCTGTCTCGAGATGCACATCATGTTGCCTCCCCCATTTAGCATGCTAATCACCCAGTCAATGTAAGCGGAGATGTTAAGTCCAACAACAGGCCCTAGAAAGAATCTGCCCTGGTGAAGTGTGTAATCGAGTAAATCACCTGGTCTTTTGTCTGTAATTAAAATAAATGGCACACGTGATGAATATCGCACCCACTGCACCATTATATCCTATGGATGATGGCCAACAGCTGAGCAAGTCAGAAGGAGCCCTGGTACAATGTGCACTTTGTGAGTGCAACCCCACCCCTTAAAAACTGAAGAGAATGATTAAGGAAAAATGACATAATCAGCTGCTATTCTTAAAGAGTGTGAACAAAGCACATTTATAATTGGTTCCAGCTTTGTGAGGATCACAGAAAAGCAAAGAAAAGTGGCATCTTGAAAGAGCATGTGCCAGCTAGAAGGGGGGACATTTGCTCACAGCTAAATCTCAAAGCCTGTCTTATGAATGCTGGCAAATAATGTAAGACAGCTGAGCTTGAAGCATGTACCCCACTAAATATTGATTTTTTTCTTTGTCTTTTTCCACCTCATTGTCTGTTACAAGTGCAAGTTGCTTGTGAGGCCCAAACTCAGTTATGAATATAACGGAGCTCACAGGGGCTACGTAAGACAAGCACTTGCACAAGCAGTGTCTGGGCTCTAACTTCTTAGTGCTTTCTTGTGAGATTCTAAAGGCCATTCTTTGTTTGTATTTTTGTCTTCTTTAATGGCCATATTTGTTTTTAGAAAAAATAAATCTTGGCAGATGGATGGCTTGGAAAAAGGAGGTTTTTTTAGAGTCTGAAGAGGGCATGTCATTTAGGGACAATTGTACATTAATCCTCACTCCTAAATTGGCATGCTGCATGTTTAAAGTAGACTCATTCAGGGTTTTGAAATATTAACATATGGGTTGCAATTACATGGCTTTTTATGCAATTGTTGTGTTAATCAGATTGGTAGAGGCTAAAAAAACAGTTGCAGTGGAGAACAACTTAAGGTGGTTCCAAATGTCTTTTTAAAACTCTTTGTCCTAGGATTTATTTTCATCATCAAAGGTTCAGATTTCCTTGTTCCCTGCCAGTGTTAAGATTTTTAAATGTCTTTTAAAGAAAATACTAAGTTACACAAAGAAAATGTTTTTGATAAAGAAATATTTAGATGAGATAATTCAGTTTGGCTACTAAAATTAGTTCTCATTCAAAAGGAAAAAAGGGCAATAACTCTGCCTAACTGCTGCACATTTAAATTTTCACAAAGAATAAAATTTAAAATAAAATTCATTGAAAGAAATTTATTATTTAAAACCTACAGCTTTCAAGAAGGCTGGTCAAAACAAAATAGTCTACTTTCATACCTTGCACCTGCTTAAAATATTTGTATAGCAGACTTAAAATGTAACACAACAATGAATTTAACTGATATAGTATATTCTTATTCTTTCAAAGTATGTCTTGATACATGAGAATTAATTAAAAATTTTAACTAATCAAGTGGTATGTAATTGGAAAAAATCTTTTATGATTAAATAAAATTTAAAGATTGATGCAGCTTTACCTTTATTTACAAATGAAGTTTGAATCATTTGTTTTGTTTGAATCTTTTTACCTTTTTAGTAAGTAAAATAGCTTAACTTCTGACATTTTAATATTGTAATGTACACAAAATAACTATTAATAAGTAAAAACCATCAATAATTGTCACAACACCCTTACACACCCATGTCACACACCATCATTGTTTTACTAACAGCAATAAAACATGTTGTGAAGACCAGATGTTTTCATTTTTAAAAATTAAATATCAAAATAAATATATATTGTGTTTTTATGGGACAACATAGCAAATATTACACCTCTTTATAAAGTTATATTTTACATTTACTCAAATTTGAAAAGCACATTCAACTTAACATTTAAGCCCCTAGTTTACCAGGCAAAAGGAGCATAAAATGAAAGCTACAAAAGAAATCCTTTTTTAATTCTTGTTATACAAAATGATTGTGTTATTCAGATCATATTGAAATAACTGAGAGAAGAAAGAATGTACTTACTTCTGCTCTTTCCTCATCAAATTCAAGGTAGCCTATTCCATCTAACCGTATCAAGTCTACCCAACCTCTCCAAACAACACATACACCATTTAAAATAAATTGAGATTTTAGATGAACCTGAAAAAAACAAAATTTTCCAATATAAAAAAATTATGCTTTTTACAATGATGTATAACTTCAACACACAACATATGAAGCTTCAAATTTTTAACCAATGGTCAAAGCTATTTGCACATCCATTTGGTTAAAATAAATATGAGGTGTGTGTGCACCATGCACATTGCCTTTATTACATACTTATTGTTGTGAGAACATGCAAAACATTAAGAAATATCACAATTTTTAGTTTACTATTTTGACTCTACCAATTTATACTCTGATACAAAGATGAAAAACTGTTTTGAATAATATTAATGCATTATTTGTTCTTGACTGAAAAATGTAAGATTTTAATGTTCAAATGCTGTATGTCAATATATATATAAATTTAAAATATCAAGTTTGTTTTCTAAAATCATATTTTATATTCTATAAGTCAGTTTTTAAAAATTGCAGTAACTGTTCAAGTTCAAAGAATTTTAAAAGTGTATTTAATTAAATTAAAAGATATCTCAAAGTAATAATTTTTAATCAGCGTTTTAAAGTAATATAATTTTTAGACTTAATGCCTACAAATAAATGAGAGAACAATACATTTTTATTTAAGCAGTTTGTAGATTTAACTAACATGCACAGTTTTTATAGAAGAAAAATTATGGCTCTATATTGATATTTTTTAAAGATCATATTGATTGAATGACATGCAACTTAACGGATATTGAGATTATTGTGAATAAGCACTTGAAACCCTATGTCTAATAGTTTCCGTGTAGATAGTACAAGATATATTTTATTTTTTAACATCTAAACTAGATACTAGTAAATTAAAGCATGTTACTTTCCAGCATATACGTACACACACACATATATATATATATATATATATATATAGGCCTATATATATATATATATATATATATATATATATATATATATATATATATACCTATATAACTGAAATATTGCATAATATGTCAATTCAGAATTTAAAAATCAAAATTTCCACTGCAATGAAACCAGTGTCAGACTTTTTTCTCCGGGGGGGGGGGGGGGGACACACTATTAAAAGTATATATTTTCTATATTAATTACCTTTCGTTCGGGGGGGGGGGGGCGGAAGATTTTGCCTGGAAGAAACTCTGAATGAAACTGAACAACTGACGCATGGTAGACTTTATCAATAGTATTCTGTCTCCTTTTAAATTTTCAATTCAAGTCTATGCTTATTTAGGTCTATATCTAGATATAATCTGATGAATAACTTATTTCTAAAATAAAATTATTTAGGCTAGATAGTTAAGATAGCCTGCAATTAGTGTAGGGCAGTGTAGTAATGATTTTCATTCTACTTGATGAAAGTTTGAGCCCTGCTTGGTTCATTTCTTGGTTTGATCATAGGGTTTTTCATATTTGTTTTTAATTTACTTATTAGAATTCGCCATTATTATCTAGAGTAGAGTTCTAGCAAGTCTAAAAGTCTAGAATTTGATTTTCTCAGTAGATTCAGTAGATCTAGATTAATCTCAAACTAGATCTAGAAATATTCATTGTTTGTTGTTATTATTATTAAAATAATGTTATGATAAAATATAATTAGATCTTCTAGGTTCTAGATCTATATATTGATTAAAATTAAGATCGAGGTAGGGCCTTGTCTATTTTACTTCCTTCGTATAGATCTCTACCTCGCTTATGTAAACATCGTTAAATAGACCCCACTAATTTACAGGGGAGAAAGTCAACAGAGAAGTGAAGTCAATCAGTGCAGAAATCAGCAGACGACATGGTTGGCTTGCCGAGCTTGGCATCATTAGTGGGCGAAACGAAAAAGTTATGTTTAGTTAAAACTTATTTTTAATTGCTCTACTTTAAATATTTTACTTTGATGCTTTTAAATTTTCTTACCATGAGCCATCATTATTTTAAAGAATATAGATCTAGATCTATTAATTATTAAGAGTTAGATTCTAGATCTATAGTCTACACTTTGGATTTACTTCGGAGTTCTGCTAACATTTAACTTTGTTTAGTGGACTTATCAGTTTGCACAAACGCGGTAATGCGACTTCCGGTGCTTACCATCTAGGCATAACACATAGACGCGGGTAATGATGCGAGCAGGAGCATAGTGTGTGTTGGTTTTTTTTTTTTTTAGCCTAATTTAATTTTTAAAAATTACGTTAGCCAACAAGCGGTTCAATAACTGTGCTACGTAAACCTTAGATCTAGAAGCTGGCAAATACGTAGTTAGCCACTTTATCCAGAATCCACAATCAGATAAACGCATAGGAAACTTCACGCGGAATATGTTAGTCTCATACGAAATTTAAATCTTTTAACCTAGTCCTCCCTCTTACTATAACACTCCATATAACCCTTACTATAAGATCCATTGAAAAATGATGTTATTTTTGTGTTTATTGCCTTATTACCGGGTTGAGTTAAGATTACCGATAATAAAAAGCTACTTTTACCAGCAAAAAAAAGTTTTGGGGTACTCGCTTGCATTACAAGTTGGGAACCATTAACTTCAACCAAGGTCGTTTTTACGCGTGTTTGTAAAGCGTAGTAACCCAGCTACGCAGCTTGGAAAGGGGATTTCCTCTGCTAAACTAGGGCACGGCGCTCAGCTGACTCATAAGGCTTGGAATCATGTAGGTATAACTTCTAAACGGTGGGTTCGCGGTTTCATTTTTCGAGTGGGAGATATTTATATTTTTTTGAATATATATATATTCGGCCTATATTTTATTTCGGCTTTTCGGAAATCAGGATCTAAAGAACTAATACAACACACCTCATTTAAAGAGTGTTGATCCATTAAGTCTTTGTTGCGTAATGATTCCCTGTATTACTAATATCAAAACCTTGGTTCGTTTCCCCTGCCAAAAATTACCAAATAACAATTAAAAGGGTGGTTCCGTATAGGTTTTTAATCACAATGTTTTATGGCTTCGGAGGCAGTTCGTCGTCGGCATAATTAGTTTGGTCCGATCAATTTATACAGTGTCACTGCATAACGCCTTTTTATTCGAGTCCGTTACCGCTAGCGGATTAAATTGGCTCATTATATAATTATGTTTCATGTCTATTAGGAGAAGCGTGCCGGGGGAAGATGCGCCCGAGACAGGTAAATCTTCTGCCTTGAGAAATCAACAAAATACAAGCGCGTCCGTTGTGCGCGTTTAAATCTTACATTGTTGATAATCCCGACGTCGAGGGGGTGTGGCTAAACGCGGGGTGGGTCGCGTTCACCGGTTCAGGTTCATGTACTGCGACATCAAACCACGCGTGGGATAACGGCTTTATCCTAATCGCCTACTTAGTGTTTTTAACATCTACTTTGTTTGCGTAATCCCTTATGCTTTATAAAAAAAGGAAAGGAAGAAAGAAAGAAAATTCATTTACTCTGAATCCTCATCTCCCCCAATCCCCCCTCCTCCCTAGCAAACAGGACCACGCCCCAGAATGAGATACCGAATTAACACCATGTGTAATTGACTGGTTGAGTTTTAATCCTAACCGGTGTTTGTTATTTGAATTATTATGTTTCTTGTTAAACCGAAAGAAAAAAATTCTAAAATTAAATGCACATGTGGTACTAAAAAAACTTCCTTCCTACACCATAGAGTGCCTTAGACGTAAAGGCGTTTTTTATATGAATAAATGAGCAAACATGCCGTCTGCTAAAGGCCTACTATACCAGACAATTTGGATGAAAGATATTAGAAGACACTAAATTATCGATTTTTTTTTTTGGGTTTAAATATTTTGTTAAATAACAATGGTTTGATAGATATGGGCCTGTATTTTTTAAATATTTTAAAAATCCACCTGAATAAAGAATAGACCTAAAAAAAACTTCAGACTTTTAAAAACTTACACTCACTTTGTAAGTATATTATAACACAAAATAACTATGCCTGAATACGAAAATAAAATATTAGTTCATATGCCTAAAAAGTATAAATTATATTTTTTTTTCTTGTGTGGGTTTTTTTCTTGGCATCTTTTTTTTCAAACTACTTTTGTTGTAATAAATAGGCCTACAGCTTTTCTGTGCTTCACTCAGCGATTTTCATTTCAGTCTATCATCCTATAGACTATAGACTCTGACGTTTTTGATAAACCATTGATCTTATATTTTAAGTTTGAAAGGTATTTTAAGAGCCTATGAAGGTCTTTTTAGAAATGTAAACACGTCTACAGTATATTAAAACATGCAGTATTTTAAAAATCGATGTGCTTATTCTTTTAAGTGTTGACAGATATGTTAGAAAATATCATATGTAGGCTTAAAGAGCTTTGTTCTTCTCTAATGGAGATATATTTACTGCGTGCTATAAATAGTTATTTAAGGGTAAATGAATGTCGCAAGGTGGCCCAAACAGTGACTAAGGTATCAGAGTGCTCTCCCCTGTAAAGTTGAGGGGGTGCTCGCCCTTGAGGAGAAGGGAGTGCTATTCGATGCTTAGAATGCTAAAGCTGTTAGTTTGGGCTGGGGTTGTGTGGATTTTTTTTTAAATAAAGCGTGTTTAATTACCTTTCCTGGCTCCACGTCAAAGTTAACAAAGTCCCGGGTAGGAACCCGATCCTCGGCCCGCTCTGACCACGAGTTGGCGGCGAAGGAGAGCTGTAAATTCGTCCCCGTGCTGACAAACGCCTGTGAAAATTGAAGTATTTTTATCATCAATTTGTTGATAACATTATATAATTCGGAACTAAAAGAAAAAAAATATTCGATACAAGTCATACAAGGAGCTTGCTACCCTACACATCATGGTCTCTTGTCGGGCCTGTTGTATTACAACGGCTAAAGAGATTACCATATCTAGGGCTAAGAATACAATTTGGATCAGGATTAGTTTCTTTCAGACATCCCTCCGCACCTCCCTTCCCCCGATGAAAAATGTCCGAAAGAAACCCTAGATATGATAGTGATTATTAGCAATCAGTGTTTCTTCCAGACTTTTTTTCTCCAGGGAGGGGAGTAAATTCTATTTCGTTGGAGTGGGGTGGGGGGTAGACGTTCTTCGGGGGGGGGGGGGGGGCACCGAAGTGATGCCTGAAAGAAACTTTGTTAGTAATACCAACAAAATCAACTTTGGTACACACGGATAGCGTTCATGAGAGTGCCCCATAATTTAACACGCGACAAGGGCAAAATGTTTGAAATTATGTAAGAAACTCACTTCGAAATTAAATTTAGGGGGAAAAAACTTTTTTTTTTTCTTTCCACAAATAATTTTAAAAGAATATTGTGTTTTAATATGAGATGATATTCGATGTATGCTTTATAAAAATGCTTTTCGCGCTTGCTTTTTTTAAATTAAAAAGTATATTAGTGATAGACATAAATATGATATTAACTTCGAAATGTAATGCATGATAAAAATATGGGTTTTTGTTTGTATTTTTAAGAATCTTGTTGTATCGTGTTTAATATGCAGTTCAGTTCAATTTTTTTTTGAGATCTTCGAGTTTCTATTAGACTGGTAGTGGGCGAGGTTTAATTTTTTTTGGTAAAGTTTATGCATTATAGTTATAGTCAACGTGTTATTGCGCCTATGAAAACTTGACGTACAATACTCCACGAATAGGTTGCTATGTCGGCTGCGTGTTTACATAAGATAATCATTAAAGTAGACGTAGTAACCTTACAGGTGACAGAGTATAATCCTTGTCTCGTTTAAAGATGTAGGTCTATAATCTATAAGGCTCTGTCTCATGGCTTAATTAAACTTTGTGTTATTGGCCATTTTAAAATTCTAACTCCGCTTCAGAAAAATTGTATGTGTATTGAACATTATTCAACTTTTTAAAAAATTCTTAGATTATTATATTTTATCATTGAATTTATTTAAATAATTTTCCTCAATCTTTTTACAACCTGCATTATAGACCATTAAATAAGAAATACTATTTATTGGCCTATATTACTTTTATAAATGATTTAGATCTAGATTTATTTTTTATGTAACCTGCTTTGCTTAAAAAATTTTGAAAAATTAAAGAAGCAATTATTATTATCCAGATTTAGTTATGTTTGACCTTAATCAGATAAAAAATAGATTAATTTTTGAAGTAAGATAATTGTCTTACATATAAAATTTCCTTTTTTTTTCTTATTAATTTCTTGAAAATAAACTGATTGGCAATATTCTTGTACTATAACTTTCACTAAATGATTTCCCATTAGAATTTTTTTTTTAAACTATACTAATTCATATTTTTAATTAATGCTTAAATTCCCATCAAATAGGGAAACGTACGTTATATGAAAGCAAGCAATAATAATTAACTGATTCTATTCGAACAGTAGAGTTGTAATTAAAATTGAAAAGAGACCATCCGGCCAGTGGAACGGATACGATGTGTGGACACAGTGAAACGATAACTAGAAATCTAATTAGCTTTTTAACTGCCACTCTCGTTAAAAAGAATCTGTATCATTAGATGCGTAAATTGCTGTTTTATAGGGACCAAGAGACAACACAATACAGAATTACGGACGAAGTAACCTTCCTCGAGATAATAATAGAGTAAATTAAAAGGCTTTTAAGGTCAATTAATTTTTCGTCGAGTTTTGGAGAGAGAAAAAACATAAAATTTACGGTAAGTTCTGAGCCTACGGCCTGGGGGAAATTTTCTATTTTTACTGCGACTGTGTTTTACACCTCCTCAGAATGCCAGAGTCAATCCTGCCACGCCCACGACTAAGCTAATGTGTCAGTCAAGCTTGTGATCGCTTTGTTGATTTTAAGCCCTATAGCCTTTTTTTTTTCATCTTTTTTTTTTCCTTTATAAAGTTAGACTACAACGCTAATCGTTTGTAACTTGATTGACATAACTATTGTGTGTGTAAAATATTTCATTGCTTTGTAGAATTTTTATTAGTAGGATGTAAATTAAAGGATTGCCTATAATAAACGGCGGGGCGTGGTCATTGTGATACCACATTTGCATAAAACTTTTTATCAAGAATAGCATATTTATACAGCGATGACATGAAATCTTATGTCTGTAAAATAACTGATTTATTACTTTCTCGTATATACGAAGTATAGAGAAAGTCTTGTCGTAGCTTGCGACCGCCCCCCCCCCCCCCCCCCAACAAAAAAACACACACACACACAACTTAGTTTTAAAATATTACAGAAAATTGCGGGGTTTATTTTGTTTATTAATTTATTTATTTTTTGTCTCGGTGAAAATCTGGTATAATAAATTCTAAGCGTATAAATAACTATAAAATTAGTCGAAACATTTGGTTTCAATCTAATACGAATACGTTTTGACATATTTAGTTGTTTTTTTTCTTTATCATTTTTTTTTCAATCCGCAAAGCGGTGAACTTCAAAAGAAAAAGAAGCGGAGTTTTCAAGGGACGTAACCTTTAAATTATCTTTATCAGATTTTGTATAAAGAGTTGCATTCATCCGTCTATTGTAAAATACACGAACCAAGTTCGCGTAGTGATGAATATCGGTTAAAATAAGAATGTCTTTTGAATAAAGAATTGTTCAAACCGATTTAAAGAAGTTGTAAAATATAACTAAAAATTAGAAACATAGTAAGCCAAATGAAATACATTAAATTTTTTTCCAAATTTGTTTTTTAAAAAAAAAAAATAATTTTAAAAGAGACATATTTCTAAAAAAAAATTTAATTAAAAAAAAAGGGATTATAGATCTACATTATCACAGTAGATTAAAAAAATTCAATGACACTGCTATTTCAAACGATGTAATTCCAATACCTCTGTTATTTCAATCTCAGGTTATAATATTTATAATTTAATTACATATTTGGCATTATATTTCATCTACAAGCGAGGGTTCAAGTTTTCTACCCGATAACTTAGACACTTCTTTAAAAAAAAAAATTGGGTCTCCATACTTCTCCGTACAAGCAACGTATTTTATGTCAGGCTCATGTTACGGGTTGTCTAGCAGCATTTTTGCCCTTAGTATATCTCTGTACTAGTTAGTGTTGTGATGTTCCCTGTGCCCATAGCCGTTAGGGTAGATGATAAACTACACTGTTGTAACGGCTGTACAGGGTAGTCCTACATAGCTGTGCTGTTCGTACACACCCGTAGTAGTACGGCTTATAGTTAAGTGTTGAACCTAAACTTAGGGGTACGGTTTATAACTAAGTGTTGTACCTAAACTCTACGGCTTATAGCTGAATTGTATACCTAAACTTGAGGTACGGCAGATAGTTAATTGTCGAACCTAAACTCTAGAGCCTAAACTCTACAGCTGAGTGTTGTATCTAAACTTAGGGGTACGGCAATAAGTAAAGTGTGAAAACCTAAACTCTAGTTGCACGGCTTATAGCTAAGTATTGTACCTAAACTTAGGGGTACGGATTTAGCTTAGACTTAGAGTTGTACCCGAACTTAGGGCTACGGCATATAACTAAGTGTTGTACCTAAACTCTAGATGTACGGCTTATAGCTAAGTGTTGTAAGTTGTAACTAGACTAAGGGTACGTTATATAACTAAGTGTAGTACCTAAACTCTAGATGTAGGCCTACGGCTTAGTGAAGTACGGCTAAGTGAAGTACCAAAACGTAGGGCTACGGCATATAACTAATTGTTGTACCTAAACTCTAGATGTACAGCTTATAGCTAAGTGTTGTACCTAAACTAAGGGGTACGGTTTATAGATCTAGCTAAGTGGCAAAATTGCTGTGCTGTACTTGCACTTACTTTAACTTTAGATGTACGGCATATGGCTAAGTATTGTACCTACATCTGTAGGGGTGTGGCTTATAGCTAAGTGTTGTACCTGAATTCTAGAGGTACAGCATATAGCAAAGAGCTCTAATTACCACCGTGCTGGGACGGGATTAGCATATACGTGTTCTAAATTCAGCCGTACGGTAAGGATTACATAAGTGTTGTCCCACAGTCTTAGGGGTAGAGGACAAAACAGCCCAAAACGGAAAAAAAATTGAAAGTTATTACACACCAAAAAGTGTACAAAATAAAGACACGCTATTTGACGAGGGTTGAAATCCCCACATTTGTATAGTTTGCAGACAGATTTTCTGATACGTTTTTATAAAGTTTTTAATAACACTATTTTTTTTAAAAATATTTTGAAGTGTATAAATTAATTGGCCTAATTTTATGTAATAGTTTGATGTAGAAAGAAAGGAAAAAATGTATAAGCTAGAAAAAGAACAAGATCTTTATTTCACTTATTTGACGATTAGTGGGGCCGATGGATAGAGGATTGAGATAAATGTACCCGGTATTTATACACGCTGTTATGTAAGTGTGACCACTGCATATATATATTTGAACACATAATTCGGAGCCCAGGTTTGTACCTTGCGCTGATATCTGTGAATTTTTTAAAATTCTCATAAAGATGCGAAAATTAACATCTTTAAATTTTAGGTAAATGATCGCCGTGTTGGCGTTTTATATCTAAAATTGTTTTGAATCATTTGGGAATCGTGCGGGTCCCAACCATTTTCAAAAACGTTGCAGTTGATGTACAGTTTTCACAAAGGCAGCTGCACGTGGGCTGGGTATCGATATTTATTATCTATCACGGACGAATACGTAGATCTATGTCTCGCTGTAGAAAGCTGTCTTTTTTTTTTAATCGACAAAATTTATTTTACACAAAAAATGTAAAAACTATCATGATAGGTTAGAAACGCTTTTTTTTTAAAATTAGGTAACAATAATTTCGTTTTTAAATTTTCTTTGAAAATTATTTTCGTTGAAATTTTTCTATTTAAACTTGTAATTTTGCTGAAACTATGTTTATGCTGTTGGCACGTGACTTTCTGTTCTAACGGCGCTAATCTGTCATGTAAGTCAATGGGGCCTATCCTCTGTGTTGCTACGGTCCGTTAAACATTCCTTTGTTGCTGCGGATAGATCACAAGCTGCAGAGCAAGATATATCGCTCTATATCGGCGTTTTACTTTCTTCACTTTTAACACATTAGACATCATTTTAAAAAAAAATAAAGCAGAAGGTTTAATAATGTTAGATTAATATCGGTATTAACTGGGACACAATAAAGGCTAAAGTTGCCGGAAAGTTGTAGACTATTGTAGTAAAATCTAATCTAATAGACTTACTGATATTAATTTTTTTTTATGTTGTAAAAATCAAACTTTTAGTATGTCCAGAAAAAAAGTAGACACTTTAATCTATAAGCACATGCTATATTTAAATATATCTAAAAGCGCCCTAATAGGCCTAAGTAATATTAGTGCTAACTGCTGTTCAATCAGTTTTGTCTGAATTTGTAGCCGATTACTCAAAATAAAGCGCGTTACGGCATTCAAAAACACAAGCTTATATTACACGGACTGTATGTTTTAAGTCGAAACGTGTTTTGTTTTTGTATTTTAGTAGGCTTACAGTCCAACCCATATTTAATATTTAACTTTTCAAAAAGGTTAAAAATTCAGTTTTAAAAAATATACACCAACTTACCAAATCTGCGTGTCCTTCTCTACAGTCGGCTTGAAATCTAATTTGTCTTTCATCCATAGGTCTATCACGAAATCCAGTATATCTTACCTAAGATTTAGGAAGGAAAAACAATCATAACTTAAACCGTATCCATCGAATAGAATTTTAAAATATATTCACACGATCACATATTTAACATAACGGTGAAATCGAACCGCGGTTTGAAAACACTCCCTTGGAAATCCCACACACGTTTAAAAAAAAATCAAATTAAATAAAACATTTTATTAATAAGTACAAATCCAACAGCGCTTGAAAATTTACCGTCGAAAAATTTCTTACCTCACTTTCTCTACTTAATTTTCTAAAAAGTTCATCATTTTCAAAGGTAGGCCGCTGGTCGGGTACGACCCGTGGCATAGCGAAAGTAAACTTTTCCTTCAGTTCGCGGTACAATGTGTTCGCTACGAATGACAACATGCTGTCTGGAGAATCTTCATTCATTTTCTACTCCACAATAAAATTCGACTAATCTTAATTTTCATTGGTCGATATTTCGTGATTCTTTGATGTTAGTCGGGAATCTCGGTAGTACTCGGTAACGGAAATAACCTTATATGGGCTATTTACTTCCGAATAACTGGCAACGTCATGTACGAGATTTCGTTAGAAATCGTTCGAGTCGCTTAATATTCATGAGCTTTCCATATAAGGAATATTCCGCCCAGTTCTTAACCGAGGCTGACCTAGTTTCACACGTTGCTGAATCGGGAAAAAAAACGAATTCTCCCCCCTCCTCCACTTTAAAATGCTGCGACGGAAATCCTCATCGCCGCTTATTTTTTCCCCCTCTCCCCTCCGCTTTTTTTTTCTGCACTGCCAGTCTAGGAAACTCCAGTGTCTTGGGATTCCCGCATCGATCAGCTGTGCGGAAAACACCACGCGAGAAGTTCCAAACTTACAAATAAATAGTGAGTGAGAGAGAGTAACGAATAAAGACAACCATTTCAACATAGCTTGTGGATGACCCAAAATATTAAAACATTAGAATTATAAAATAAATTACATATCATCTAGATTCTATGACTTAAACTTTTGAAGAAGGAAAAAAAAACTAACATTGCCCTGTGGGATTTCTCCATGTATACCCGAAACAGTGATTGCTGTTTTTAGTAAATCTGCTCAATATTTTCTCTGTCTTGTCATCTTGAAGAGTATTGATTTTTCTGGCACTGAAAGATTTTCCCACGCATACCTGAAGATTTGTGTCAAATGTTTCCTGCATTGCGCAAATATATTTGTAATTGATTACAAAACGTGAGCAATTATTTTGAGAATGATTTACTCGTGTCAGCATTGTATTTATGAGTTGTTTTTTCTCTTATTCCGATTGACTACATGCAGTTGATTTTAGTTATTCAATTAGTAGAAATATGTTATTAAATAGTTTATGTTGTAGGCCTACATTATAAAGAATAAATCATGTTAATATCGCTCATTATCTTGATAGTATTGGTAGCATCTCATTGATAGCAGATAGGCTTAATCAAAAGGGTATGGCGAGACCTGTGTGGGAGGGTGGGGGCGGTGAGGTGAGTCAGTACTTTATCACAGAATGAATACGAATGGTGGTTTTTTTTTCTTGTTTTTTTAATGATAAATAATTTTGGAAATGCGATTTAAACTAAAACACCTACAGGGCAAATATGTAACACGTTAAATCATCGCTGAAACGATGTTTGCGCATATAAACGTATGTAACCTACATAATATGTGGACTTGCAACACCCTCACAGCATGACTTACCCTTGAAGATAATCACCAACCACCCATCCTACTTTTCTACCGCTATCACCCCACTCCCAAATTAGTTGGCCCAACTATGTGAGAAGTCATGTCTTCATATTGTGTGTATATATATATATATATATATATATATATATATATATATAATCAACTTCAACTGTTAATATTAGTCAATAACAATAGTTATCCATAATAAACATCATAATTCACATAAATCTATTTAGATACTGACAGCAATTAATTTCTATATTTATAAAAAATATAGGCCTATAATTTTCTAAGGCAACTAGGACTATATTCTAAAAGTAGAGCAATGTCTATTTTCTACCAAATGTAAAGAATTTTATTTAAAAATCTGTATTTTAGAATATTACAGCATTTATTTTCATGATTAGACATTTATTTAATTGAGCTAGATTGATATTGAGTGATAATTAACGTAACAATTAGGCCCTTAAGCCTTAATCATAATATTAGCTCTTTCGTTATTGATTAGCTCTATAATAGTAGAGTTAAGATTATTCACTTGTAATGATAAATAGGGCCGCATATTTATTTATTGAATGAAACTTTGAGTTATGGAGATTTGAATATAAATAGGCTCTACTTTCTATTATGGAGTGTCGAAATAGCAAGAAATTAAATGTAGATATGAAAAATTCTAGTATTCAACGTGTAATTGTTTCATTTAATTTTGGTTTTATTTTGAGTAATTCCTACTTCCGTTTTTTCTTTATACTTTTTTTCTTCACTGTCATAAGCAAAACAAAGATGGCGAAAGGATTTATTTGAGTATGTAAACAAAAGAAACCAACTGGATTATATGTATTAATTTTCATCTAAAACAAATTTCTCTCGACTCATGGTTTAACTTAACCAATTAGAAATGCTCGACCTAGAAGTTGTTCCAGAAAGGTCTCTGGGAAACGAGCAATGGGAATTTGTGCTAGGTAATTTAATAAATTTGACTTTTTCGTCATTTTCAAAAATGTAAATCTAACACTTAGCGTGCTTAGGCCTAATGAAATTTTGTTTTATTTATGTCTTAAATATGTTGGTCTATTTATATATAATGTATCAAATGCGGATGTAGATGTATCATGATGTTCAACATTAATTTTGCCTTCTATGATTGTGTAGATCTCTAGGCCTAAACGATTTTTTTAGATAAAAAGAACAAGAACTGTCAAACAAATTTACAAGTGTTTACTGTACTGTAGCTAAAATTTCGCCTCCCTTAGTAACTCACTATGTCTATTTATAATCATCACGTAATCTTATATATCCATACTTGAATTACTTGGATTTGTCAGCTGATTAGGCATTGCAGCAAGGTCAAGGATGAGCTTTAGTAATTTTTTAGTTGACTGGTAGTGGCAGTAGTATTAGTTTAGTTAGTAGGCCTATTATTAAAATTAAAAATAGTAGGCCTAGGCCTATAGGCCCTAACTATAATAGGCCTATTCAGCTTTCAATACTGCCTTATGCACTATACCTATACTATAATTATGACTATAGTTATAATATAGGCCTACTATTGAGTATTAATATTTGATAATCTAAATCTGCAAAGTCTACTGAATGTCTGCATCCTATAGGGCCTATATTATATCAACTGATATTTATCAAGACATTATTAATCTGTACTGAACCCTCTTGGTTCTGTAACCAAGTACTGAGCTTTTGTGATAGTTATCTTTTTACTAATTTTGCTGTAACACAGTGGGAGTATGAATTTAAATAAATTAGTAACATAGTTATTTGCGCTTTTAAAAAAGTAGTAATGCCTGAGGGCTCCCAGTCTTTTATTATCAATAGATCCCTGGCTATCTGTTACACTACTGATTGGGATGGCATTTTTTAGAAGCTGAAAGATTTTTTAAACAATTTATAACAGCTAAAAAGTAAAATTCATTTTGGGAGAAACTGAAAACCAAATGAAAAAGATCAGTAAGCATTTATTTTTAAAGATGCTGCAGATACCTGCTTGTAGCATTTCTTTTAAAATATAAGCTTATATTATTTTTTTTTTTAAATTTAGTTTCAGTTTTAATAGTTAAATTATTTGAATTTGTAATAATTTGTAGCACCCATCCCCTACTCTTTCATGCTATCCAACATTTTTACTGACACCCTCCTCCTCCATTCATCAAATTCAAATTTATCTAGCTCACCATTATCTAGCTCAACTTTTCCCACATAGCATTTATTTTTAAGAATGCTAGTACTAAGGGTGGTGATGCAGAAATGTATGAAAGGTGTGTATGTGGAACAAAATACCCTAAACTTTGTTTGTGTACCCTTAAAACTATTATTTTGTTAGACAGTGTCTAGTCTGGCTAGGTTTGTTGATGTGTATGTTGTTGAACAAGAGAAGCGATTTATTGAGTGACAGTGGGTGTTGTCAGCTGGGGCAAGGAGGTATGTAACGTTGGATCTGGGTGCCAGTCAAATGTTGCAATCAGAATGAGGAAGAGGTGTTGTATTGACATTGTCACTGAGAAATAGTTGATATCAAACCCATTTGATTAGCCTTAACCTCAACGACTTGCGTCTGAATGAAACAGGCTCTCACATGTGCAATGTTTACCAAATGTTTTTATTCAAATCAATTGGAACCAATGTTAGTCATACATTGTGTTTTATAGGTCACAATAGGTGATGAATAAAACTTAAGACATAGTATACTATTAGTCAGAAAATAATTTTTATTTATAACATAACAACTTAACAACACTTATTACAGTGTTGTTAAATTTGTGTAGTGTCTGTTGTTGGTAGTTAGTAAAAAAAATGTTATAGTTATGGCTAGGCTAGTATCTTGATTTTCATTACTAATATTAAGTTAATGTTTTCTAATAACCACCTATTTCTTGCAGCTTTTTACAAGCTTTTATTTAACTTGCTTCCTCTGTCTGCCTTTCGCCATGGATCAAAAGGGGGGGTGGGGTGGGGGGGGCAAAACTGTCATATTCATTTCAAATTTGGCACCATGTGGGTCAAGACTTGATGACAATGCAATCTCACATCAAATTTTACTTAATTGGATGACTAATTAATTTTTTATGGATTAATTAAAATTTCCTGAAATTAGTAGGTTGTCTCACTACTACTGCTCCGCACTATTATATGCGCATTGTCATGTTCATTTGGTGCACAATTGTTTTTTGTAATACAACTCTGTTTTATTAAAGATGTTAAAGTACTGAAAAAAGTGCATAAAAGGCGTTTTAATAACAAGCTTTTATATAATAATGCACTTAATAGGAGAAAATAAACGGGTCACTATATTATCTATTGGATACCTTTACTAATATTTAGGAAGGTACTCACGCTTTTCTGCATAGTTATTTAAATTTAAATAGTAGTATATTATCATATATTTAAAGAAAATCATTTACTTTCCCCTTTTTAGTGCATTATTACATAAAAGCTTGTTAATAAAATGTTTTTAATGCAATTTTTTGTTTGTTCAAGCTATGGCCATATTTTCTGAAAATAATAAAATAGTCAATTGTTGTGTAATAGATCTTTCCCCTGTATTGCATTTGTTCTGCTCTGTGTGTCTGTTCTTCTCTGCAAAGAAAGGTTACTTGTTATACACAATTGTAGTTTTACAGGTTTTCTATGATTTAACATAAAAACACATTCAAATGCTTTAATTAAAAACAATTTTGAGGAATTTCGTCCATGTGTGTATATTTACATAACAATTTTTAGTTATCCAAAACATCTTTTCAAGATGTATAGACTCAATCAATAGGTTGCAGAGGTTATAGAGGACATTGTTTCCACTGCCTTATTATATCATTATGATTCAATATAATTGTATGGCAAGTGTTAAGCCCAAAAACTGCCCCCAAAATATGCCAGGTACACATCAGATCTGGGTTGACCCTGGGATATCATATACAGTCAAGCTGAAGACAGTGTTAAAAATCAAATCCTTTGTGTTTTTTATTGTGTGCCACATGTCCACACCATTACACATTTTCTGATTGAACTGTATGAAATAAAAATTTCCTCTGTTGTTGTTTTTATCAGGGATGCCCTTTTACCAGGCAGTGAACATCCTTAGGAGACAGGATTCATCTATAAAAGGTGTTCAAGTATGGTACAGTGATCAGGTCAGTGAACTATCAAATTGTTTTGTTGCCAAAAATAAATAGTCTAGTGTGGAAGAGTTATTTTTTAAATCTGTATTGATTTATTTGGTACAGTTGCAAATGTTTAGATATATGAACCTTGTAGTCCTCACGAATTTTTTATTTTATTATTGAAATAGATGAAACTGTTCTTTATTTTAGAATAATTTTAGATATTTTGCATCTAGAAAATATGACAGATGCTACTAAGTTACTGCATAGTGTCGTTTATTATTTGTATAGAACAACTTTGCAACATTTCAATTGTCTCAAAATATTTCTTTTGGTTAAAAAAGTATGGTAAATAAACAAAAACTTCTGGCAAGCACTCACTGCTGCACTTTTAGCTGTATTAAACAAAAATCAATTCTAACACACCATATGTCACACAAAACGTCAACAACTACAATGGACATACTTGTGTTGAAATAATTAAACTACTTTTACAATTACTTGTGTTTAAAAATAAAAAATCAATTTGCTTTACTGAATTTGGAAAACTTGACAACTGTAAATTAAGAAATTTTTTATTTTATTTCTTAATTTACAGATGCCAATTTTTTATGTCAAATATGCAGTGTAAAAATAGTGGTATGATGATTGTTAGGGCAGACAGAACCTGTATATGTACAACAAAGTATCCTGTCAGATCAGAATGTTCATAGATGAAGTAGAGTTCATGTTTCTCTTATTTCTGCTGGCTATTGGAATGTCTGCTTCGCTGCATGTACTGTCCCCAGCATGTCAGGTGGTCTGGGATGACCCAATGACCCCACAGTTGCTAACACATTTAACTTAAGACTTTTCAGGAAGTAATCATGCATTTTAACTCTCATAAACATATGAGGCTCTTTTTATTTATATTATGTAAGAATGTATTGCTGTTAAAAGAGTGCTCTGAGTCTAGCCCACATCTGGTATTTGGTTTAGTTTCAAAATGTTTTTTTTTCTATGTACCTGCTTAACTTTTTTTAACAGAAGGAAACTTCAACAGTACTCTACTCTAATTGTAATATTCTGTCATTTAGTTTCTCAGGCAGGATTACAATTTAATCCATAACCCACTTCCAGTTCGGAAGAGATATTTTAAAATATGTTTTTAAAATAAATTTCTAACAGTTGCCATGTTAAACTCAAGTGTAACATCGAAGCATCACATGTGACAGTGTTAGATTGTACTATTAATAAAACCCACTTTCTCCACAGTGCCCCCTTCAAATGGATTTAGTGCTCAATTTATCTCAAGATGGGATTAAACTAATCTTTGATCCTGTTTCTCAGAGATTGAAAGTGAGTACCCTGTAGCATTCCTCTAAGCCTAGTTTTGCTCATAACTAAACCTCTGATCCTGTAATGTTTATTTTGGGTTAATCTTCTTACATGTATACCTAACTTGCAAGCTTACACATTCATTAAGCATGTTTGTATGTGGTGGCATAACTCACTGCCTAACCTGTTTACTCCCATTATGAGCCACAATGCTGAGTGTACACAATTTCTGGGGTTTCCCAATGTGAGAAGTCCAACTCTCCTAGTCACAAGGTTTTCTTACAACATTGTTTATTTCAAGCATAACATTGTTGATATGGCTACATTTCTTTAAACTCAAGACAGTGTGGCTATTTTGGGGCACAATATATATATATATATATATATATATATATATATATATATATATATATATATATATATATATATATATATATATATATATATATATATATATATATATATATATAAAAGTTTTATATATAACTTGAAAAGTTTTCATAAATAAATTATTACCTTGACCAAGGTAGATGTATAAAGTAACATTTACTACAGCTGCTATATCTTACAAATTAGTTTCTTTGCAAGTAATTTTATCATGGTGTTGGTGTACAGAAATAAAAGAAAGTTTGAAAATCTAGTTTTACAAAGTTCCACTAGCACATAAGATGCCCCGATGGTATCAATTAGCATCAACTATTTATACGAAGGAATTATTTAAAATGCACTGTAGGCAAGTTGCTGGGTGCCAAAAAAATATGTTTTGTCATTTTTCTAAGGCATCCCCCACTCCTAAAATAAAATATGCCGTATTTCTAATACTTACATAATTATTGTTTTATTACATTCTAAGTAAATTAATTTAATAGTTTATCACATTTCTTTATCAGCCCCCTTTCTCCCACAACACACATAACATCAATGACAGTCTATACCTTTTTCTGCTATCTTTACGTGTACTCACAAAAGACCACACCCACCAACCAGAAATTACCGTTAGTCTCACGCCCCTCCCCCCTACAACAACGTTAAGTCAAATAAATGTCAGTGTTTTTGTTCTCTGCTATTCAAAATGTATCCTCCCTCACCTCCAAGCCTTCCCACACCTTCATCAACGTCTATCCAGAACCCCTACCCAGCGTGATGGGACTGACGTCATTAATGGAGCACCGTAACGTAATGAACAATGCAACTCTGGTTCTATTGTGGCCTTTCTACCACCTTGCACGTGTCCTGTGTCCTTATTGTGTTCATGGCATCACTATCACCATTGAGTGCATGTCTTATCGTCTCAATCTCAGACCTTCTGACTTCTTTTTTTATCCGTGTTTTTAATTAACATAGATTTTGATTACGTGTTTCTGATATGATACATTTTGCGATGACGAGAAGTGTACATCGATGTTTAAAAAACGTGTTTTATGTTTGTAGTAGTATAAAATCTTAGGAATCAAGCTTTTGTGTGTGTGTTGGGGGGGGGGGGGTCTTAAGCTTGTTGTATCATTGTATCTATGCATAGGTTTGTTTAAATAGCAAGTCTGCAATGAGCGCCGGGATGTGTATCAACGGTGCCAAATATCTGGCACTAATTGTGTCAGGAATCAGGTGGTAAATAAAGCAGGGAAACTAGGCCGAACAGGTTCTAGACCGGCCTGAACGGTGAACGATCCGTCATTTGATCGGGGCACGATTCACGTCTGCCCGCCTCCCACTCTCCCCCCCCCCCCCCCCACTTGTACCCGGATCACGTGCCCTGGGTGCACGGGTCACGTGGCAAGGACGGGGTTAAAGTGCTGACCCGTCGTCTTAAGACGGCCGTGACTCGGGGCCCTGGCACCGTGCGAAGGAAGCGAAACGACATGGAGCTTTAATTCACTGATCAATTAGGCCGGGGCGTCAGTATGGTAGTGTGCTTGTTGACAGAGGGGCGGGGACCTCTGGTCACCCCAGTGGTACTAGGGAACCCCTGGTCACACCCCCCCCCCCCCCCTATTTTTTCGTTACAAGGGAATCCATGCCCCCCCCCCCCCCCACACACACACATACACATAACACCGTATGTTACCAAGAAACCTTTGGTCACCCCAGTTGTGCCAGTAAACCTATCCCCCCCCCCTCCCCTTTGGTAAGGGAACCTTTGGTCACTAAAATTTCCATCTAAGGAGCATAAGCTCTTGTGTAATTTGTATGTAAGCGTGGTGCACTTAAAAGAATATTTGCATTTTACAAAATGACTGCGCATCACCCCTCCCCAAAGTAACTAGGAAAGTTCGAGTCACCCCTCCCCAATGTTACCCGACAACTTCAAGTCACCCCTCCCCAATATTACTAGGGAACTTTGAGTCACCCCTCCAATGTTACCAGAGAACTTCGAGTCACCCCTCCCCAATGTTACTAGGGAACTTCGAGTCACCCCTCGAATGTTACCAGAGAACTTCGAGTCACCCATCCCCAATGTTACTAGGGAACTTCGAGTCACCCCTCCCCAATGTTACCAGAGAACTTCGAGTCACCCCGCCCCAATGTTACTAGGGAACTTCGAGTCACCCCTCCCCAATGTTACCAGAGAACTTCGAGTCACCCCTCCCCAATGTTACTAGGGAACTTCGAGTCACCCCTCCCCAATGTTACTAGGGAACTTCGAGTCACCCCTCCCCAATGTTACCAGAGAACTTCGAGTCACCCCTCCCCAATGTTACTAGGGAACTTCGAGTCACTCCTCCCCAATGTTACTAGGGAACTTCGAGTCAACCCTCCCCAATGTTACTAGGGAACTTCGGGTCACCCCTCCCCAATGTTACAAGAGAATATCGAGTCACCCCTCCCCAATGTTACTAGGGAACTTCGAGTCACCCCTCCCCAATGTTTCAAGAGAACATCGAGTCACCCCTCCCCAATGTTACTAGAGAACTTCGAGTCACCCCTCCCCAATATTACTAGGGAACTTCGAGTCATCCCCCCTCCCCGAATGTTACCAGAGAACTTCGAGTCACTCCTCCCCAATGTTACCCGAGAACTTTGAGTCACCCCTCCCCAATGTTACTAGGGAACTTCGAGTCACCCCTCCCAATGTTACTAGGGAACTTCGAGTCACCCTTTCCCCAATGTTACTAGGGAACTTCGGGTCACCCCGCCCCAATGTTATTAGGGAACTTCGAGCCACTCCTCCCCAATGTTACTAGGGAACTTCGAGTCACCCCTCCCCAATGTTACTAGGGAACTTCGAGTCACCCCTCCCCAATGTTACTAGGGAACTTCGAGTCACCCCTCCCCAATGTTACCAGAGAACCCCCGGCCACCTCCCCTCCCCCGTATATTACCAGAAAACATGTTAACACTCTTGACCACCCCTATATTACCTCTCACAATACAAATGTCCCAGAAAAACCTCTGTCCATCCCAGTAAGATTCCATGAGCCGTCCATATTTTAACCTTTAATCACAACACCTAGTTAAAATGTGACATGAAATAATACAATTGTCACTGTTCACCTTCCCGTGACTCCCGTCTTATACTCATTCCCTAATGAAAGCCCCGTTTTCCAGTTCTAAAAATGTTTCCACATAAATCACGTAAAATATCTGGGGTAGAAGAGGTCAGTATCTTTGTCTCTTTTTTTATCCCTTTTTTTTTAATACTGGCTCGTTCAGGCAAATGACGCCATGTTGTCTGGAATCTGATTGGCTGGCGTGGACGTGGAGCATGACTGATGCAAACCTGCTAGTCGGAGTTACATGGCTGATTAGCTGCAGGGGAGGCAGGGCTAGGCGGGGGATGATCAAATCAAACAAACTCGAATACAAATGTGACACTTAGCCACGGTCATCTAACTAGTGAAATATGATACCCATTCTTCCCAGTTCTCTTCACACTTTTTTTCGCCACTCCGCCCTCGTGCTTGCCTCCCCCTATTCGTCTCATGCTTTTGTTTACCGGCCCTGACACATCTTTCAAAAGGCGCCGAGAGCGGGGTAAAGTTGAAACAGATCATAGAAACGGAATACATCTTTTAGCTAGTGCTGTTGGGACTTGAAAATTAATGGGGAGAAGAAAAAAACTTAATTTGGAGTCTGAGAGTCATTAGAATCTGACTCCAATTTATTTTTTTCACGTTTAAATTTTTTTTTTTTTTTTTTTGAGAAATGTATATTAGTTATGGATAACAAACTATGGAAAATAAGTCACACACATTTAGACATCGATGAGTACTTGATTTTCTATTGACAATATAAAAGCATCAAGGTGTCAACGGAATCCGTGATTTAAATATCCCTTTCACCGAACAGTTAAAGCATGATTTAAAAATGGTTCCAAAATAAAGACGTCCACAAAATTTGTCGTTAAAAAGAAGTGGAGAATATGCAGCCAAGTTAACCCCGGCGCCTAAAACGTTGACCCAAAGGGCCGAAATGGTTTAATCATAAAGGGATCCAGGGTAGGCCTGTCTAATAACAATTTTATGGTCTAATATTTAAGACATTTTTACTTTGATGGAAACGGTGTCAGATGCAGTACTTGGTAATGGATGAAACTCGATTGCAAAACTTAGCAAAAGATATTGGATTGAAAACATTTTTTAAAATAGTTCACTTCTTGATACAATTCTTCTCCAATTACCATTTTCTTGTTCTTTTTTTTTCTTGTTTTTTTTTTGTTTTTTTTTTTTGAGACAATAAAATGGACACGTCAATTTTAACAGTCTTTTAAAAAAGTCAAAGAGCTTTTCTAAAAGATACGACCCGTGTCATTAAACTGTTCTCACCCTCATGGAAACCACTGCTCAACCCCGCTTCCAGTTTCTGCACATTTAGGTGAGCTGTCACCACCTTGATTCACTCACCGCACGGGCACCCACCCACCCGTGACGGCATTGGGGTCAGCGGGTGCCGTGTCCCGTATCCATTTGTTCACCCGACAAGTCAGAGATAGATGGCACTGCCGGAGGTCGCTGGTCTGGAAGCGTAGATACAATAGATCCAACGCTTAACGGTTACATGGTTTTAGTAGATCACTTTACAAAAGAAAAAAAAAAATTTCCCCAGCTCTGATGAAGACATGATGTCGCAGCCGATGAACTGTTTCGCATCTGTCCCGCATTTTGTCTGACCCGCAAACACGAATGTGTTTTAATTGATGGAGCGAGGATTAATTTTGTTTCCTCCCCAAGAGGGCGATTTATTGCGGGGGAGGGGTGTTGAGTACGGTTGTGTGATTAGACATGGCGGACCGTTTGACCAGTGTGGTAGTGTCAACACTAACTGCCGTTGTAGGTGGCGTTTGGTTCGTTCTGTCCACCCGGGGAAGGTTGATGCATTGGTTTGATCGCGAGGACGTGTCAGCCAGTTGGTTGGCCGCTAGCTTTGTCGTGGTGTAATTGTGTTGGTCGGTAACTTTTGTATGGTGTGTGGTGTTGTAACTTTGTTGGCCGCTAGCTTTGTGGTGTTGTAATTGTGTTGGTCATTAGTTTTTTGTATGGTGTGTGGTGTTGTAACTTTGTTGGCCGTTAGTTTTTGTATGGTGTTGTAATTGTGTTGGCCGATAACTTTTGTACGGTGTGTTGTGTGGTAATTATGTTGGCCGTTAGTTTTTGTATGGTGTTGTAATTGTGTTGGCCGATAACTTTTGTACGGTGTGTTGTGTGGTAATTATGTTGGCCGCTAGCTTTGTGGTGTTGTAATGTTGTTGGTCGATAACTTTTTATGGTGTGTGGTGTGGTAATTTTGTGGGCCATTAGTT
This sequence comes from Physella acuta, assembly GCF_028476545.2. Classification (NCBI taxonomy): domain Eukaryota; kingdom Metazoa; phylum Mollusca; class Gastropoda; family Physidae; genus Physella; species Physella acuta. Next base: position 126,922 of record NW_026731572.1, read on the forward strand.
TTTATATGGTATGTGGTGTTGTAACTTTGTTCAGGGTTCCCGCGGCCTCCTGAAATTCCAGGATGTCCTGGAATTCTCCTGGAATTTGAAAAAAAACCCAAAAGTCCTGGAATTCTCCTGGAAATTCAAAATTTCAGGAAATTTCTCCTGAAATTTTGAAAAATCTCCTGGAATTTTCGCGCGTAACAAATTTTTCGTGAATTTGCGTGCATTTTCGGTATTTTGTTTACGCCGCCGCTTAGAGTTTCCGTTTCCGTTTTTTTAATTCTGCGCACATCGGATGTTGGTTTAAAACTAGATTTAGCCTTGGTCTATATAACGGTCCGTCTGGCGGGATCTTCGATTATTCAAGTGTCAGCTCTTGAGTTTGATTCTTCGGATGTTCATTCATAGATCTATTTCATTTTTACTGCGTCACTGTGAGAAATTTCTCGATTTCAGTTGTGAACTATTGTGTTTTCATTTCAATTTAACATTTCATTATGCCGAAATATACCACTTCGTTCAAACCTGCATGGTTAGAGAACGATTTGTATAAATCATGGCTACAACAAACCTCAGCAACCAAGGCATATTGTCGGTTATGTGCCAAATCGATAGACGTTTGTAATATGGGAGAGGCAGCAATCAAATCGCATATGAAATCAAGCAAGCATGTACAGCTTGATAATAAGTCTTCTGGTTGCATGACTGTTGCCTCTCTGTTCAAGAAAGCTGTTGTGCCTACTGTAACCCCTTCACCATCGGCAGCCGCAGCATCCCAGCTTGAAGTTACAGCTGTAGCTGAAAAGTCATCATTACCCTGTCCTGGTCCATCAACTTCGAAGTTGCCACAGGCTCAAACCACAATGAAAACTCATGTCACCAGTGAGCAAACATTGTCGGCTGAGATTTTATGGGCCTTAAAAGCAGTATGTTCTCATTATTCATTTAACAGCTGTGCAGACATTTCTAGCCATTTTTATCGAATGTTTCCGGATAGTGAAATTGCTAAGAAGCTTTCCTGTGGGCCGGATAAAATGGCATACATGGTGTCTTTTGGACTTGGGCCATATTTTCATGAGTTGCTGAAGGCCAAACTTAAAAGTTTAGATGATGGTTTCATCCTTTTGTTTGACGAGGCCCTCAATCGGGAGCTCAGCAAGAAACATATGGACATACACGTTAGACATTGGGATGATGACAAGGTAAATAACTATTTTTAATAATTTTTTTATATCAATAGTTATACATAACATTGCAATGCAATTTAAAAATATAGATCTAATTTTAAAAATTGCATAACAAAATAGTGTATTTAACATTTTAGGTCATTACAAGGTATTATGGGTCTGCCTTCCAGGGACATGCAACAGCTCAAGATATGTTTCAAAAAATAACAAGTCTTTTTGACTTTGACCAGAGCAAAGTTGTTCAATTCTCCATGGATGGACCCAATGTCAACTGGGCTTTACTGAAACTGCTCTCGGCTGAGTTAAAACATGTTTCTGCAAGAGGTTTTATCGACATTGGTAGTTGTGGTCTGCACACCATACACAATGCCTTTCGTTCTGGGCTTGTGGCATCTAAATGGGAGTTAAGTCACTTCTTCTCCTCTCTCTCATGGTTGTTTAAAGATACTCCGGCACGCCGTGAAGACTACACAAGACTCACTGGTAGCAGCGATTTCCCCCTGGATCATTGCCCACATCGCTGGGTGGAGAATGTTATGGTAGCAGAGAGGGCATTAAAAGTTTGGCCACACGTCAAGCAATTTATAAAATCCCTTTTGGCAGAAAAAAAAGCACCAAACACCAAGTCTTTTGAATTTTTGCAGAATTGTTTGAATGACCATTTTTTAACTGCAAGGATTGAGTGTTTTATTTCAATTGCCAAGACTTTGCAGCCATTCCTTAAAAAATTTCAAAGCGATGCCCCCATGCTGCCATTCATGGCACATGAGCTTTTTAACCTTTTGCGATCCCTGCTTCAGAGGTTTGTTGCACCAGAAGTTTTCAAGAAAGAATGCTCATCAGTTGCAACACTGCTGTGTTTAGACGTGTCAACAACAAAAAATCTTTTACCACCGTCTGATGTTGACATTGGTTTCAAATCCAAAGCTGCAGTCAAAGAAATTAAAACTAAAGTGAGCCAAAGGGATATTTTCCAATTCCAGATGGAAAGCAGGGATTTTTTAAAAGCAGTTGTGACAAAGATTATAGACAAAACACCCATTAAGAACAAGATTGTTCAGAATTTGGATTGGCTGCAACCCAAATGTATTGTTAATGATTGTCAAGCTTGTGTCAAGCAGTTAGAAAATGTAATGTCCTGCTTGGTTTCAATTGGTAGGATCAACCCAGACCACTGCGACAATATTAAGATGCAGTTCCTGCAGTGGCAGTGCAGCATTAGTGCTTCCTATTCTAGCATATTTTCCTCCTTTTGTTGCAGCACCGATCGCCTTGACACCTTTTTTTCCCAATATATGGGGCACAACGAAGATTATTCTTTGCTCTGGTCATTAGCACGCACACTACTGATGCTGTCACATGGCCAGGCCACAGTGGAGCGAGGCTTCAGCGTGAATAAGGAAGTCATGCTGGTGAACATGCATGAAAAAACTGTGGTGGCCAAGAGACTGATTTGCGACCATGTTGCCAGTGTAGGGGGATTGTCAAATGTCAGCATCAGTAGTGGGCTGCTCATTGCAGCTGCAGGTGCCAGGACGAAATATCGTTTGTTTTTGGAAGAAAAGGCAGAGCTGGAGAAACAGAAGTCTAATAAACAAAAGAGGGATGACAGCCAACAGGAGCTGGATGGGTTGAAGACGAAAAAAGCCAGGTTGGAGAAAGACATTAGCAGCCTGACTGAATCTGCTGATAAATTGGCTGAAAAGGCTGAAAATACAAACAGCCACAAGTTTCTTATTGAGTCTAATGCCATGCGTCGGGCTGCCAAAAGCAAGAATGAGCAACTGGCAGCTATTACTTTAGAAATACAATCTAAAGTGATAGAAATTGGCAGCTTGTAATGTGCAAACATTCAGTCTGTATATATGTAAATAACTCTATAAATAAATGTATATAAATCAGTGCATAAAAGCTCTCAAGTATTTCCTGTCTTAATTTGGTGAGTACGCTGAATATTTTTAGTTTGTAATAAATTATTATTATTTTATAAAAAAAAATTTACATAGTTTTATGCATTATTATATGTCCTGGAATTTTTTGATTCCTCCTGGAAAACTCCTGGAATTCTCCTGGAATTTGAAATTGACTTTGGTGTAGGAACCCTGTTTGTTGGCCGCTAGCTTTGTGGTGTTGTAACTGTGTTGGCCGTTAGTTTTTGTATGGTGTGGGGTGTTGTAATGTGTGTTCGTCACTAGCTTTTGGGTAATTTCTGCGGACCGCTTGTTTTTATAAGTATTCATTTCGTTTACAATGTCTGCTTGATGGTGGGTTTAGGGCGAATCCTGTAACTCAATTTTGACCCCCTTCTAATGCAGCGATTTCGTTCAAACTTTCCAGATAGGTCAGTCTCCAATAACATTGCCAGAATATCTCATTTGTGTTTTTAATCTAATTAAACGTTAGATTAGTCTTAAAAATCTAATTAAAAGACTGCTAATTTAAAAAATAAAGGGAGATATAAATATATTACTTACTAGCGATTGAGTTTGCAAAATACGATTGCTTGGTGAGCAATCCGATGAGGGTGAACTGTTTTTTTTTCACGGCTGGTCCTTTTTTGTTTTTTTTACTTTCTCGTATACGAATTATAGAGGAAGTATTGTAATCGTGCAAAAAATCGAAATCGAAATTTTCACAAATCTCGACGTTTTACACCTCCATGAGTCGAAAAACATAGTTTTGCCATGTTGTTCGTATTTCTCTGTGTGTCTGTCTATTTGTCTGTGAACACGATAACTTGAGTACCGTTTCAGCTAGTTGAAAAAAATGTCATTTATAAGTATTATATAAAATGTGTAGTTCATATCAACTTTTCAGCAATTTCCGGTAACGGAAGTGGAACTTATTCTACTTATGGTTTTTCAAAAGCCTATAACATGAGTACTGTTTCAGATAGATAGACGAAATTTGACATGTATGTAAAAGATCTAATTTCTCTGCCTTCATCAAATTTTGAGTAATTTCCGTTTACTGGAAGTAGTACTTTACACTATTTCCGATTTCTCAAAAAACGCATATTAATTTATAAAGTACTAATATTCCGCACTATTATACACACATTGTTTGCTGTTCAGATAATAAAAAGTGGAAAATAAAACAAGCATATAAAAAAAATTAAACAATTTCTTTTTAAAAAAACCTTTATAATAATAACCATTAATGGACTAAAAATCTAATATATAAAGCTCAGTTTTGTATGTAACGCATATGTTTGTCGTTGGTCTTGGATGAATTTAAGTGTTAGAAAATTATCGTGCGCATTTGTCTAAATTTATGAGCTAAAAAATTACTATTGAAAGTGTTGGGAAATAATTTTCATTTTTCAAATTATAGTAATAATTGTCGCCATGTTCATTAAACACAAGTTTAAAAAAAATATCATCTTTTACAAAAATTCTAATTATGTCTTTATTTAGTCCTATAGCACTTACTTCCCTTTGATAAATTAGGAAAACAAAATTATTCCCTTTTATAAAACCATTGCATTTTGTGGAAAATAATTTACTTTTTAATTACTTTGTTTTGGTGTTGGGAAAAAAAAATAATTACATAATTAGCGGGGATTGATCAAGTGCAAATGTTGTAGGTATTTTACGGATAGGCTTGGAGTATTAAAATTGTTCATTAAATTGAAACAGGCGCGTTCGTTTAAGTGAGTGCAAAAGACTATGAATAAGTTGGGGTACTATAGTCGTTCATTAAGCTAAAACAGGTGATTCCGCCCCGGGCGTTTATGTTCGCGTTAGTGTTTTCTTTGTGTTTAGGTGGGTTTGCGTTAGTGGTTGCGTTTTGATTTGGTTCGTTTTTGTTCTTTCTTTTTTCGTTTTTGTTTGTGTTTTTTTGTTTGGGTTTGTATTTGTGTTTTTGGTTGGTTTTGCGTTTGGATTTGGTTTGTTTTCGTTTGCTTTTTCGTTGTTTTTTTTGTGTGTTGGTATTGGTGTTTGTGGTTGGGTTTGTTGTTAGGTTTTTGTTTTCGTTTGCTTTTTTGTTTGTTTTTTCTTTGTGTTTGTATTGGTGTTTGTGGTTGTGGTTGGGTTTGTTGTTAGGTTTTTGTTTTCGTTTGTATTTGTAATTGTGTTAGCGTTATGTTTGCGTTTTGTTGTTTTGGTTTTGGTTGGTTGTGGTTTGGGTGGGCAATGCCGGGTTTATGATGATTACTAAACACACAGGTGATGGTCTTTAACAGAAAGGTTTTTCACAGAAGCCAGAGCAGGGCCTGGCCGGGACGGCTAGTGAGAAAATAAAACTAATTTGCTTTATTTAATAAAACATTGATGGCTCATAAAATCTCTGACTCATTTTTTGCGACCATGTTTTTTTTCCATAGGTCAACTATGTAGGGTACATGACTTTTCTTAGGTCAACTATATAGGTTACACGACTTATATTTATTTTATAAAGCCACATCTGTTATTGCATACTGTCAAATTGGCTCTAAAAGCCAGTTGGTTAGCTAACCAGCCAGATGTGTGGGTTGGTGCGGTAGAGCGGCTGAGCAGGTAGCGTGGAATACGCCATCCAGATTGGGCAATGCGTCAGGTAATATGGGGGAGTACGTTGGCCATTTCGTATAATGGACCGGCAATGAAGGATGTCCATGTGCCGACGCACGTGCCGGGCGGCGCGCCCCCCTACTTGGCGCGCGTGCACAGACGGCCATATCGCCCTCTTGTAAACGAAATTCGTCGAAGGTGCAGCACAATTGTAATGTATTAGCATATCTCCAAGCTAACTGTTTTCTTTTACTTCCAACCCTCGTGTTCTTCGATGGCACTTTGTCGTTTTTTTATAAGGAGCGTTTCTTCAACCCTCACGTCTGTCGGCCGTCGGCCATGTCAAACTCTGGCCATCGTATTTTTTTTTATTCTTGATGTTCTCACTGCTAACGCGGCCCGCCCTGACAGCAATGTTGAACGGACCTATTGTCGATACTTCTCTATCAAGGGGATATCACTAGCATGAAGTGTCCTTGATCGTCTTGTACCGCCAGAGTAATCTCCCGTGTTGGAGAACTCGTTTTTTTTTCTCTCTCTCCTTCTTGATCACACCCCTCTGACAGATGGCATGAGAGTAGGCTCGAGCACCAAAAAAAGAATTGTACTAATCCGATTGTTGAGAAGTTTCATTGGCCGAGCCACGGGACGCCCATTGTTTCAGATGGTCATCTCGAGGGCTTAAAAAACGTCTTTTCGGCCGAAGGAAAGCGATACATACAGAGCTGTATTTGTTCTGGACACAAGGGGAGAAAATGGGGTTTGATGTGTGTTGCCTGACCCCGGCCGGACATGCTTTCTTGACCCGCGCACGCGAATGCAGATCCCGATAATTAGCAAAAATATGGAGGCGGCCGGGTCACGTCCTCGGGACCTCGTGACCTTGATTGACTGGAGCATGATCAATCGCGACGCTGATTTACTCCGATTATATTTTTTTCACAGACCTCGGCGGTGTTTTTGTGGATCTGACATTTCGAAACAAGTTGGGCCGGATTCCGTGTTATTTGCTACACGCAAACATTAACTTTTATTAAGTTTATTTAAGGTCTAGTTTTATTTGCTATACACAAACATTAGCTTTGTAAAGTTTATGTAATGTCTAGTTTTATTTGCTACACGCAAACATTAACTTTTGTAAAGTTTATTTAATGTCTAGTTTTATTTGCTACACGCGAACATTAACTTTTATAAAGTTTATTTAATGTCTAGTTTTATATGCTACACGCAAACATTAACTTTTATAAAGTTTATTTAATGTCTAGTTTTATTTGCTACACGCAAACATTAACTTTTATAAAGTTTATTTAATGTCTAGTTCCCCGAGTGACATTGTCTTTCTTTGTCATGGGCAGCCTGTGACGTCTATGCTATAAATAAATAATGAAATAACGCCGCCCATATTCACAATAGCCATACCAATTTTCTGCCCACTGACCAATTTAATAATACAAAAATCAGCGCTTAGCCACCCCCTCCATGCTACTTTTACATAAGGGCACATCTAGAACTAAAAGTATTACTCTTTGCGCAAGCGTTTTGATATATATGTATATATATATATATATATATATATATATATATATATATATATATATATATATATATATATATATATATATATATATGTATGTATATGTATGTATATATGTATATATGTATATATATATGTATATATGTATATATATGTGTGTATATGTGTGTATATATGTGTATATATGTGTGTATATATATGTATATATATGTATATATGTATATATATGTATATATATGTATATATATATATATGTATATATATATATATATATATATATATATATATATATATATATATATATATATATATATATATATTATTTATTTATTTAAATACTTATGAAACCTTCTCGATACAAACCAAATCCATCACTAAAATGTCAACCATTGTTTAAATGGAATTGTTTGACGTTGATGTATTGGATGGTTTACTGTCAACTATCCCACCCTCCCCCGCCCATGTCCTTATGTTTTCATCCCCCTCCCATATCGTTAAGCCGAATGTCGTGAGGTCCAGCTTGTTGTGTTCCATGTTTTTTATACCCCTTCGTCTTTCCTATGTTAATGAATGGGCCGGCATCAAAGGTCAGGCTCGCGCCGTCTTTAGCCTGGGCAGCGAGGCGTGCAGTGGGTGGGGACGTGGGGTGGGGGGGGGTGGCACATGTCAGCAATTAGCGCCATCAAACACTGTGCAAACACCGCCTCACGCCCCTCCTGTCACAGATGGTCACTTGTCGTGCTGGGGCCATAAGGGGGGGGGGGGGGCGGGCTGGACACTGGGGGAGAGGGGGGATATTTTTTTTTGTATTGTAGATCTATGTAGACAAGCCCCCGGCATCTGGGGGCACCCTGGTATACAGATGGCTTATGGTGTTTGGATATATATTTATCCCCACATTTGTGTCAGGGGTTGTTTTTTTGTTTTGTGTGTCGCCCTGTACCGCAGTGAAGGAAAATGTTGACAGGTATATTGATACACGACACTAATCGAATGATAGCCCGCCACCTTGGGCCTAACTATACAACAGTGGTTCTTAACCTGGGTTCGATCGAACCCCCCGGGGGTTCGGTAAGTCAGTCTCAGGGGTTCGGTGGAGGTCAAGACACACACCCGACTCATAAGATTCATGATTGGAGTTTTTAGTGCGGACGCTTTGAACTATTAAGAAGGGTTCGGTGAATCTGCATGTGAATCTGGCGGGGTTCGGTGCCTCCAAAAAGGTTAAGAACCACTGCTATACAACCTGAAAGTAAAAGTAGTTTCCCCTTTGGACCTGAGTTATCCACGGGGAAGATGAAGTAGAGTTCTTCTGTTTCTGTGAATCAGGGAAAAGATTGGGTTACTGTGATCAGCCGACTTTACTTTCCCAAACGTGAGGCAGGTACCCATCGGAGCTGGGTGGACTCAGGGACATCGTACAGACTCGAACCCTGGGTCCAACTTTCGGTTTAGGAGTCCAGCGCTCTACCATTCGATCATTATATAACCTCAGCCGTAAAATAAAGAACCGTTAGACTATACGATATTGTATGGGAGTTTCTGGTATGAAAACCTGAACAGGACGTATTCGATTATTTTTAAAAATACTAGTATCTCTACCCTAATCTGACCCCCTGGCCTTTCTCTTGACACTATCCCTGTTAATTCGATACCCACAAAAAGTAACCGATACTTTAATGTATGACCTACTGGCCTTTTTATGTCCGTATTGCTGTTGGGGGTGTGATCAGACCAGGGTTATGGGATTGGTTAGGTTAGCCAGCAATACAAACACGCTCAGAAAGGGTTTCGATACTTCTCTACTGACACCATTTGAAGATATTGACATGTTAAACGATAAAAGATGCATGTCAGACCAGCACTCCCAGCGGAATAGTAGTAGTACTCACCCCCACCCCCCACCCACCCCACCACACTGTAAACACATATCACTTCATTTTCTGAAGTGCACGTCATAACGACAGCACGGAAATATTTCAAGCTTATTTTAGTTGGCTATCGATTTCTTATTTCTACTTCCGGTTTCTTGACGTCATCAGTTAATGCGTATTCAAGCTTTTATTTATCGTCGCATTGTATACACACCGGCGCGTGGATTACCGCCCTTACTCTCCGCTGGTTTTTTTTATCTCCCCTTCTCACTGTCACGAACATTATCTTCCGGGGCGGAAAAAAAAATTACATTGAGACAGTTCGCGGACAAGTCTCGCGCCATACTGACCGTTGACCCCTCCACCCCCTCGTATACACACATGAACTATTATTTCTACGGGTGAGGCTGACCGTTATAATATGACTTGAGATTGACAATGTTTAAGTAATGTCAATAAACATTCCCCTGGTATAACGAGCGAGTTGGTCATAAAAAAACAGTTTTGTCCACATAAGACAAGTTAAAAGATTTAAGATATGAATTTGTTGTAATTCAGCTGGGAGTGAATGTAATATGAGGATTTAAAAGCGGTAGGGCGCACGAAACTGCTAACCTGAAAGTCTCGGGTTCGGATCCTGAGCTGAAGTCAGTAGAACGTCCCCGAGTCCATCCAGCTCTGATGGGTACCTGACTCAAGATGAGGAAAATAAAGGCGGCTGGTCACAGGGATGGCTACAGTTTCTTTATATGCCGTGGTCACAGAAATTTGGGGGGGGGGGGGGGGGGGGGCATGACTGTATTTCACTATCAGGTCCGAAAGTGTTTCTCTTCCTCTGATTTGTGTGTACCAGTTTTAGTAGTCTGTTAAATACAAAACAATGTCCATAACACCTACAATACCAGTTGTTCTAAATGTTAAGGTGAAGATATTAGGATCTTGCATAGCCAATTGTTTAGATATAGATTTTGTCTAACATTGCAAGGGCAATAACTGCTGAAAATATGGTTTTTATAATACAAGTTGATGTTTGGAACATAAGTTGCATTGTTGTTCTTTAATTTATTTAAACACAATACTAAGGCAACTTCATAATAACAAGCTTTTAATTGCATTAAAAATAAGAAAATGAAATTTTTAAAAATTTCTGTGGTAAAAGCATTTTTCCCAAAATGTGTGAAAGGTTTAATGAAGTAGGTCAGAATTGAGTGAAAAGACTAGAAACCTACATACAAACAAACATACATTGGGACCTAAGTAAAAGCTTATAAAAATTGAAGATTCAACACTGGAAAAAAAGAATTATCTATAAATCCATATATTTAAACTAAAGCATCTGACATTGTTCTGAAGTGTTGCTTCTTTTTTTCAGATTATTGAAGTCAACAGTATGAACAAAGTTAAGTTGAAATATTGGTAAGTCCTCCTGATGATATCTTCTTCTAACAGTTGATTTATCTTCAATTAGCTAATTAGCAATGATGCCTGTTGAGTACCCAAATGCTGTATACGATTAGTTCTATGGTGGAACTAATGTTCTTTAGCTCTGGCTTCTTCTTTTAAACCCAAATAATTTTAAAGTTATTGATACATTTGTATGTGATTCTAGTTCCATTCCTACAATTTTGTCATCAATTATTTATTTGTGATTTAGCGGAGTTCCATTCAACACACCACAGATTCGGCCAACCATTGAACAAATTGACCAGTCTTTTGGTGCAACTCACCCGGGCGGTGAGTGTTTATTAGAATCTGGTCAATTAGCGACCAGTCTGATGAATTTGTATGTATATACTTACACGTAATCATTAATCAGCATTAATCATTGTATCATAAACAGTCTACAGATACATAGATTACTGCAAAAAGATGACTTATACCTGATGTTTTATACAAGAATATTATGGTCCAACTTTTCAGGGTTTTCATTGTATCTATTTCTTTCCTCAGTGTACATTGCAGAAAAAAAACTTTTTGTTTTGAATTTCCGAGGTCTTTCATTTGATTTCCCCATCAATTCCAAGTATGAGGTTAGTTTCACTTTCTTAATAGTCTTCTCTGTTGCTTTCATTTACTACGGGGTTGTGTTACAAGTGTTAGTTTGTGTAACTTTGTACCATACTATGGAATGTTAATGTTGCTGTATTCAGTATGTGATTCTCTTGTATTTATTTCTTCTGTGTGTGATTCTCTTGTATTGATGTCCTCTGTGTGTGATACTTGTATTTATGTTGTATGTGTGTGATTCACTTGTATTTATGTCCTGTATGTGTGATACTTACTTGTATTGATGTTGTATGTGTGTGATTCACTTGTATTTATGTCCTGTATGTGTGATACTTACTTGTATTGATGTTGTATGTGTGTGATTCACTTGTATTTATGTCCTGTGTGTGATACTTGTATCGATGTCTTCCATGTATGATTCTCTAGTATTAATGTCTTCTATATGTAATTCTCTAGTATTGATGTCTTCTATATGTAATTCTCTAGTATTGATGTCTTCTGTGTGATTCACTTGTATTTATGTCTTCCGTATGTTATTCTCTAGTATTGATGTCTTCTGTATGTTATTCTCTAGTATTGTGTCTTCTGTGTGTAATTCTTTAGTATTGATGTCTTCTGTGTGATTCACTTGTATTTATGTCTTCCATATGTGATTCTCTAGTATTGATGTCTGTGTGCTAAACAGCACTGTGTTAACTTACTTGTACTTCATTCTCCCATCCAGCCAAAGTACGCCCATGGCCTGGGTTCCTTACAGTTTCCTAATGGCATGTCCCCTGTTGTGGCCAGGATGTGTATCTATGCTGGCAACAGCTTGACAGATGCCAGGTCAGCCTCCTCTCATCTATTTATATAAAATCATTTTAGTATTCTAATTGTTAAATGTGTTTCATACGGTTTGTTTACATTGCAATCTTCCAGGGCCCCTGCACTTCCTGTGACGTGTTTCTATGGCAACTGTTTCCTGGAGTGTCTAGAGGTTCTCAGAGATGTCAATGTTACCTCAGGGCTGAAGTTTATTCTGGTCACTGAAGGTAAGAACAAAGATGTGTTTCTATGGAAACTGTTTCCTGGAGTGTCTAGAGGTTCTCAGAGATGTCAATGTTACCTCAGGGCTGAAGTTTATTCTGGTCACTGAAGGTAAGAACAAAGATGTGTTTCTATGGCAACTGTTTCCTGGAGTGTCTAGAGGTTCTCAGAGATGTCAATGTTACCTCAGGGCTGAAGTTTATTCTGGTCACTGAAGGTAAGAACAAAAGACTACAACCTGCTAGGGGAGGTAACAAGATAAATTGGATCAGATCAATTGTTTTTGTGCATAGAAATTTCTAAGCCAAACTTTACCCTTTATATAATCATAAGTAGATGGATGTTGATTTTAGACTGGAATTATGCACTTGATTTTTATAGTATTTAGACTCTGTTAATATTCTTCTTCTTTGTTCTTAATTTTTAGTGTTGAAAGGGATTCCCTCCAACATAATTAAGTACACATGTCAACTGGCTATGCACCAATTAGGCCATTGACTCCTACTTCAGCCTGCTTTTCTTTTTGGATTTGCTTCCATAGCATTTGTCCAACCAAAAACAAACTACAAGGCAGCAGTTTTATTTTTGAGTTGTCTCTGTTAATATCAATTTAATTGTGTGTTTTTTTTCGTTTTAGGAAACATACAGGGTAAACTGGTGGATCCTAGCAAAAAATCTGTCGTTAGAGTTGTGAGATTTGGGGACTCTGTACAGGTAAGTTGTTAGATATTGGGACCTCCCTGTACAGGTAAGCTGTTACATATTGGGACCTCCCACAGGTAAAATTCTAGTTTAGGAACTTTTAAAAATGTTATTATTTTTAATTACTTCACTAGTTTCCACATAAATAGTGCTAATAAAGTTTTAAATATTGGGAATTTTTAAAAACCAATACTGTTGAGTACATTATTTTTAACAGAATAAATAAATAGGAAATACATATAGATTTCTTTTAAAAAAATGTTATGGTGGTGTGTTATATTACATATTGTTGTATCAGTGAGTTGGTGTATAGTCAGTTTCTAGCAGTTGGGTGTAATGGTGTGTAGGCAGTTTCTAGCAGTTGGGTGTAATGGTGTGTAGGCAGTTTCTAGCAGTTGGGTGTAATGGTGTGTAGGCAGTTTCTAGCAGTTGGGTGTAATGGTGTGTAGGCAGTTTCTAGCAGTTGGGTGTAATGGTGTGTAGGCAGTTTCTAGCAGTCTTTTATTTCTTCCCTTTCCCCAGGATGTTGTGAGTAGCCTAGGCTGCCCCAGCCGCAAGTTTTACAAGTCTGAGGACAAGATGAAGATCCACCTGCCAGATGCTCACAAGCATGTGCGATCTCGGAGTGCTGATTACTTCTTTAATTACTTCACCATGGGTGTGGTAGGTCGACCTTTTACATTGTTATACTGTGTTTAGGTGAGATAGGTCCACTTGTTAAATTTTTTAGCTGAGTTTGGGTGCGGTTGGTTATTAAGTTATACTTTTTAGCCCTGTTTGAATCGGGTAGGTCGACCTATCAACTTTTGAGCTGAGCTTTTATAAACCATTATGTACTGATTTTACATTAAAGCTTAAACTTTTTCAGTTGTTAAAAAAACCAGATTTCATAACTTGCCAAAAAAAAAAGTAATGTCATTAAAAATTCGTTTAGAATAATTAAACGATTTACCTAATTTCAACCCATTTAAACAATCCCAATATGTTCTAGAGCTGTTATTTTATTATATTGCTGTAAAAATATATTTTGTTTTTACATGTCTTCACTGTGAATTGCAAAACTGTGCAGTTTTTATATTTGAACCAAAAAAAAGTTTAGAAAAAAAATTCAATTTATCTTCAATTAAATACAACTTTCATTGCTGTCAGAAGCAAAACAACTTTAATTTTAAAATTATTTTAAAATGACGACCTGCATCAAATGTAGTGCAAGAAGTGTGTGGTAGGATTTTTTTATTTTTTAAAAATCTGCTGATTGTCTCCCCTTAAAATTTTTCCTTACATCTCCAGGATTTCCTGTTTGATGCTGTCACTCACAGGGTTAAAAAGTTTGTGCTCCACACAAATTATCCTGGGGATTACAACTTTAATATGTAAGTCATTGAAAACAGTGGGGATTACAACTTTAACATGTAAGTCATTGAAAACAGTGGGGATTATTATTTAATATGTAAGTCATTGAAAACAGTGGGGATTACAACTTTAATATGTAAGTTATTGAAAACAGTGGGGATTACACCTTTAAGATGTAAGTTATTGAAAACAGTGGGGATTACAACTTTAAGATGTAAGTTATTGAAAACAGTGGGGATTACAACTTTAATATGTAAGTCATTGAAAACATTGGGGATTACAACTTTAATATGTAAGTCATTGAAAACAGTGGGGATTACAACTTTAATATGTAAGTCATTGAAAACAGTGGGGATTACAACTTTAATATGTAAGTCATTGAAAACAGTGGAGATTACAACTTTAATATGTAAGTCATTGAAAACGGATTACACCTTTAATATGTAAGTCATTGAAAACAGTGGGGATTACACCTTTAATATGTAAGTCATTGAAAACGGATTACACCTTTAATATGTAAGTCAATGAAAACAGTGGGGATTATAACTTTAATATGTAAGTCATTGAAAACAATTAATAACAGTGTATAAAATGACATTGGAAAAAGACAGATTTTTGCCACTTCATCAAGTTTGGTGCAATTACTAAATGACATTAAGAATTTTTAGATTTTATTACAAAAATAGCTGAATCATGTGGGGGGGAAAAACAACTTTTCACTATAAAGCTAATTATTTTAAAAGCTTACCAGCATGCATGTTTTACAAGCAGTGTAACTGTATCTAAATGATTACTATCTTACCATTACATAACAACTGTAATAAATCACTAAAATGCTTTTTTAGTGACAGTATATCAAATGCTTTCTGTAATTGGTTCTTTTTTGTGTATGTTCCCAGTTACTGTCGCTGTGAATTCAAATTGCCAATCAACATAGAACCAACCAAAGCCACACAAAGCCAGTCTAGCATGCTTGAGGAGGATCTGCTGGTTGTCACAGCTTACTCCAAGGTAAGTCTAGACAGTGGTTGTCACAGCTTACTCTAAGGTAAGTCTAGACAGTGGTTGTCACAGCTTACTCTAAGGTAAGTCTAGACAGTGGTTGTCACAGCTTACTCTAAGGTAAGTCTAGACAGTGGTTGTCACAGCTTACTCCAAGGTAAGTCTAGACAGTGGTTGTCACAGCTTACTCTAAGGTAAGTCTAGACAGTGGTTGTCACAGCTTACTCCAAGGTAAGTCTAGACAGTGGTTGTCACAGCTTACTCCAAGGTAAGTCTAGACAGTGGTTGTCACAGCTTACTCTAAGGTAAGTCTAGACAGTGGTTGTCACAGCTTACTCCAAGGTAAGTCTAGACAGTGGTTGTCACAACTTACTCTGAGGTAAGTCTAGACAGTGGTTGTCACAGCTTACTCTAAGGTAAGTCTAGACAGTGGTTGTCACAGCTTACTCCAAGGTAAGTCTAGACAGTGGTTGTCACAACTTACTCTGAGGTAAGTCTAGACAGTGGTTGTCACAGCTTACTCTAAGGTAAGTCTAGACAGTGGTTGTCACAGCTTACTCTAAGGTAAGTCTAGACAGTGGTTGTCACAGCTTACTCTAAGGTAAGTCTAGACAGTGGTTGTCACAGCTTACTCTAAGGTAAGTCTAGGCAGTGGTTGTCACAGCTTACTCTAAGGTAAGTCTAGACAGTGGTTGTCACAGCTTAATCAAAGGTAAGTCTAGACAGTGGTTGTCACAGCTTACTCTAAGGTAAGTCTAGACAGTGGTTGTCACAGCTTACTCTAAGGTAAGTCTAGGCAGTGGTTGTCACAGCTTACTCTAAGGTAAGTCTAGACAGTGGTTGTCACAGCTTAATCAAAGGTAAGTCTAGACAGTGGTTGTCACAGCTTACTCCAAGGTAAGTCTAGACAGTGGTTGTCACAGCTTACTCTAAGGTAAGTCTAGACAGTGGTTGTCACAGCTTAATCAAAGGTAAGTCTAGACAGTGGTTGTCACAGCTTACTCCAAGGTAAGTCTAGACAGTGGTTGTCACAGCTTAATCAAAGGTAAGTCTAGACAGTGGTTGTCACAGCTTACTCCAAGGTAAGTCTAGACAGCTTTAGCTGGTTGTCACAGTTTACTCGAAAGTAAGTCTAGACAGTGTTATCTTGTTATAGAATATTCAAAGGTTATCATCCATGGTGTATATAAGGTATAATAAACATCAACAACCTATTACATAAAAAATTGTTTTTTAAAGTCATCAAAATAAATATTAAAACAGCATATATTTTTCCACCAGACTTTAAAAACTTTAAAAAAAAAAAAAAATTATTTTTTTACAGCATTAGCCAAGTTGTTTTAATGACATCATGTAGCTAGCTTAATTAACCCATTGAAGGAAATAGAAGTTTATTCTATGTTAATTGATATTTACTTTCACATTCAAGTAAAGGGATTTCATTTAAAAATCATTTTACTTCAATAAACAATAAAATAATTTCACCTACTTTTTCTTAACTTTCAATTTAATTGTGTTGAGTCTACTTTATTTTTAAAGCCTACTTAAATATTTTATTTTTTTAAAGCCTACTTAAATATTTTATTTTTTTAAAGCCTACTTAAATATTTTATTTTTTTAAAACCTACTTTAAATTGAAATTGCTTTTAAATCCCACTTTAAACTGATATTATTTAAAGCCTTCTTTTTAACTGATGTTTTTTAAAGCCTGCTTAAAACTAAAATTTAAAAAAAAAAATTTAATCCACCAGTGGGATGAGGTCCAAAAAATTCTGACCAGTCCGAAGCATCGACCTGTCATCCTCAACAGATCAGCCTCCACCAACACCAGTAACCCTTTTGGCTCAACATTCTGTTATGGCGTGCAAGATATGATTTTTGAGGTGGTTATATTTTTATTCATGCTTTTTTGCATTATGCCAGTTGTATTCTGCTAGAAGAAATATTGCAGATTCTAAGTAACCACTTTTTTCATTATTTTTTTTAAACTTATCTTATAAGGGATTGTGTTCATAACACTAATCTTGCTAGCTTTATTTCCCCAAACTCTAGTTTCATTGATGTAGTGTAAGTTTAATGTCAACTGATATTTGCTTTTAGATTCAGTTCACTTCAAGATTTTCAGGTTTGCTATTGTGTGCTGGGGACAGCGTGGTCAAATTTTACCCAGATTTAGTTGACATTTCAAAGTAAGACTCCTAAATTTTTATTTGCTGTCATTCCTTGCAGGTGATGTCCAACCAGCATATAGCATCAGTCACTTTATATCACTCTTCTGCTCAGAGGGACCCTGCAGCATCTTCTTGACCTCATCACACAAGATTTCCATTCTTCTTGTAAAAGTTAGTACACAACTACATTATATATAATGGGGTGTCGCCTTACATTTACTTACTTTTAATTTGATACCTAGTTCAGTTATCAACATAACTAAATTGATAGCCTAGAAATTTTTTTAAATAAAAGGTGTTTATGATCAAATAGCCACCTAGTTGGCTTTGTTTTTGTAATGTCATGTTCACCTTTCGCTGTAATTGTTTTTCTTTAAGTTGGATCGTTGTCCATAACACTCATGTCAAAATTTGATATGTTGAAATATTTGGGCAAATAATAGAAGCCTGGCTTGACTGTCACGTTGTCCAAGCTGATATTTTAAATTATATTTTTTTTAAATCTTGCTTATTTTATTATTGCTTGAAATTAATTTAGTACAAAGAAAAATATTTATCAAAGACTTAGAAACTTAAAATGAAATGTGTACAACAAACAATAAGCACCCATTTCTATAGTCAGGTAAGTATCGTTGAAGAATCTGCAAAATAACACAAATTAAAATATATTTTAAAAATAAAATTTGTAAGTATAAAAATGAGGCTTTGTCCTTTTTGGCGTATATATTTACCATAACGTCTATAAAACTAAATGTCAAGCGACACCCTATTTTTTAAGTCATAAAACTTAATAGGGAAATTCAGTTTCACCATTCTTTTCTATTGTTAGATATATACTTGTTAATAAAGAAAATAATGTTAAAACATTATTTGCAGAAATGTATTTGAGAATTTTAAAATGTGTAATTTAAATTCAATAATTTAAGTCTTATCTCCCCTACTTTATTTTTTTCTTCTATTTTTCCAGCCAACCAGACTCAGATGGATTCAGTTTATTCCAATAAAACTAAATATACTAGAATCAACTTGTTATTATTGTGCTATGTGGGTTTTTTTTTAATTTCCAATTTATAGAAAGAAATTGTTTTTTTTTTATACAGGTATTTGTCACAGGGCAATATTTTTCCATCTGACAGTGAGGATAAAAAAAAATTATTGAATTAAAGTTTTGAATAAGTTTGTGAATTCAAGTAGAATCATGGAAATTTTCAGAGATCTTAGATATGT
Source organism: Physella acuta (assembly GCF_028476545.2). Classification (NCBI taxonomy): domain Eukaryota; kingdom Metazoa; phylum Mollusca; class Gastropoda; family Physidae; genus Physella; species Physella acuta. The sequence goes on from NW_026731572.1 coordinate 145,486, forward strand.
AACTTCATATTTCATAAATGAAAGTGATCTATAACTGTGTCTTTTGTTGTCAAAAGATGGTCACCGTGTATCCTTATATGCTGTAAATACGTCTTTATTATGCTGTATATGTATCTTCATATGACAGCCATTGTGAAAACTGTGTCTCTTTACAACCTGGCAATAATCTTACTTAGGTTCACACTACCAAGTAATACCTGTAATATTTGTTAAAATACATTTTCTTACAAATTTCTTCCTAACTAAATTCTAGAAAATTTAGTGTTTCTAAATCAATAAAACAACATCTAAAAACAAGCAAAAATGCCAAAATGTTTATGTATAGAATGTATAGGTAAAGAGGTTGTTGAGCTAATCAATGACTTAATTTGATTTCAGCCAAGTATGTATTGTAATATATACATAGTACTACTATTAACATCATATTATCTAATCTAGGCTTATTCTTAGCATTATTAACATACTTAATAAATTTATCATACAGTTTTTAAAAACCTCAAGGCATTATATTTTTCTAGGAAAGTAAACAAATTATCAGCAAGGCATAATGATAAATGACAACAGACTTTCAAGGTTTTAAAATTAGGGCATCAATATTGTTGTAAATATTGAGTACCAGATTTGGTGATTAATTTATTTATACCTAGTCGATTATTATTGGTCAGAATAAATTAGAGAGCAGAGCGAGTGCTTTAACTATTGTTTCATGAATGATGTCAAAAAGAATTAGATTTGGCTCAAAATAAAAGGTTTAAAATCTTTGAAAGTGTCGGTAAGGATGCTATATTTAGGTTTACTTGTACCGCAGCAAATGAAGCATCTCAACAACAGTGCACCATTCTACAGGTTTGATTGTATTGTAGCAAATGACTTGTCTCTACAAAAGTGAAAACACATGATACAAAATCAAGTATCTGGGGCAGTTATATTTATAAATTACTTTCTTTTAAAGCCATCGGTAATACGAAAACATTAAAAATCTGGTAATCGTATTCTAACGATTAAAAACAACATATTTGTTTTACACAATTTTATCAAAGGTAATAATTACATTCTGATACTAATTCCAGTAACCATTTTTTTTTAATTCCTAAATGGCCAGAAGAAATCAGAATCTTATTTCAACACAGATATCTAAGTGTATTTCCCTTGTTGGTCAATTTTGTAATTAAAATAATACACAAAAGAAATTCTAAGTTGAATTATTTGTTGATCAAAAATATTTTTCAAGTCCAACTAGATGTATGTTTGCCTCTTGCAGAAAACTTAAGTGCCTATTTCTTTCTTTTTTTTTTTGAACAGTTACAATATTTTCATACAAATAATTTCTTTTTTTTACTCTGTGTTGTTATCACATACATCAAACATGTACTGTGCATGTCAGTAAAAATTGACTGAGTGCTAATTTTGAAAAGTAAACTTGTGTCCACAATAATTGTCAATCATTTGAATGTGATTTTGCTCTTTAACTATGTCATGTTATTTTATTACAATTTTAACCTTTTTCTCATTATTAATAGATTCCAACTTGGAAACATGTTTTACAGCACTTGTTAAAAATGTAACCTTTATATATTAACAAGTTATCTGTTATAAGTGAGAAAAGAAAATTTAAAAGGTTTTTGATAAACCCAAAAAACAAGATTGCAGTGGTACTTAGAATGGAGTAAGGCATAATTAATTTATTAGCATTTTTAGAAAGAGTTCTTTAATCAGCATAATTACATTTGGACAAATCGATTTCTGAAAAAAAAATCAGGTTCAGTAGTTTTCTTGTAAGAATTTTGGTGTAATTTTCTTCCCAAAAGTTTTCCCTTATTTCCTATCAAAAACCACATCATTTTAAATCCTTTTTAATTTAAAAATATTTTTTTGCTTTAGCATTTTAAAGGTTTAATCATTTCTAATACTTTTCATATTTGTGTGCAAACTGTAATTTCTAAAAAAAAATTTTTAATATTTTTCGTTACTCTTCTGGTAAATGTAACAAACAAAATCAAGGTTTCCATTTGTCATGGCAGCCTATATCTTCATGCCTGTATATATATTATGTTTATAAAAATGACTCACTTGGTACTTTGACTAAAAAAGAAAAATTGAAAATGTTCTTTCAACTTTGATATTTGTAAATATATGGGAATGTTTCCATGTCGAATTTTCTCTTTGACTTCAGTATGATAAAACATTCATTTTGGTTGTATTTTTTTTATAACATTTCTGCTAGTCCCAGGGTCATGACCTTTTTGTACCACCTGACATCATGTGACCTTGACCTCAGGTTCCAGCTTATAGGGGCATTCCATGGTGATGGCTGCTAGGTGTGAACCAGCCAAGTATTCTCTCATGATCTCTCAGATGTTTTATTTATTTGTTAACATACAGTTGGTCGAGAAATAATAAGTCTGTTTTTTAAATGCAGCTGAGAAGAATAACAGTGATAAAACAGTGTGCTGCTGCCTGTGGCTGCTTTCTATCATAGCACTCCATTTATCTGTCAGAGAAAACAGCATACCCATGAATTTACAGTATTTTTATAGCACATCAGATATGGTTTTTTTTTTTTTATTTCATTTTTTTTTAGTATTTTGTTTAGAGGGATAATATTTTGTTTCTCAAAATATCTGTTGCTTTAGGCCCATCTAAAACAAAAGTGCTACAGAATAAACCTAATTCACTTGTAATAAAGCAACTCTTTTTACCTCTATTTATAAAAACTAAAATGTGCTGTTGACATGTTCTATGATGTTGCACAGAAATGACTTGACATGCCATTTTAGTTGAATTTTTAAAAAAAACCTCTTCAATTAAATGTCTATGAAACTCTAAATGTTACCAGATCTAAATGTTACACCCCCCCCCCCCCCCCAAAGAGTACCACGTGATCTCAAACTATAAGAAAATTCAGACAAATTCTTTTCTCCACTAGCTGCAGAATTCACCCATAACCCTTTTCTGTCATGTGAGATACTTACCTTCAAAGTGAGTGGTCAGTTTGATTTTACAAAAAAAAAAATGTTCTGGTTCCACACACAATTTAATTTCTATTTCTGGGTAGCCATTTACAAAACCTAAATTTTCACACCATTTTATTTAATTTTATGTCCACTATTCCAAAGACATTATTTGGATTTTAAAAATTATATTTAATAGTTATCAAGTAATTAGCAATTAACACCATTTACCACATCATAATTATTAAGGCTTACTTTTTATTTTCATTAAGTAAAATTATAATATGGTTTTTAATTATCTTTTTTATTTATTTGTTAATTCATTGAAGTTTTACTCTATATACAATTGTATTTAAAGCATACATTTTTAAACGAGTTTGTTCTATGTACAATTGTATGTAAACATACATTATTAAAATATTGTTCTATATACAGTTGTATGTAAACATACTTGTTTAAATAATATGTAAACATTAAAATAAGTTGTTTTATATACAATTGTATGTTTAAAAAGAAAAATTTATTTCATCACATTTTTTTGACGAATATTGATGTCTATTGTAAATATTGATATCAATAAATGTTGACATTTATTCTGAAGTAGGTGTGTCCTACTTTCCTTCAATTTTCCAGATATTGTGAGAAGGTTGTTTTTTTTTTTAAATTGCTAGAAGCCCTAGCATTTTTTTTTCTTTGCTAACAGTAATGCAGTGTCTTTCATCTTTAAGTACTTGAAAGAAATTGGTTTATAGCATCTGTAACGTTAAGTTCAGTGGGTTTACACATGTATTTCTGGAATAGCCAGATAAATGTCATATCAAATGATTCTGTTAGGCACCAATTTCAGTTCAAGAAAGACTTGAATTTTTAAACGTTATCTTAATTAACTAGTACAATTTTTGCTGTGATATGTTCTTTTTCTGCATTACTTTTAAGTTTTTTAGCAATAAGGCAGATTGGTATGTTCATGGTAGAGCATCTAAAATCAGTTTTCTCAAAAAGAAGTTGAGTTAAAACTTGAAATGAATTAATAAAACAAATATGCTTAGCTAGGTACTATATTAAATTGTATGGACCAGTGTTGTTTTATTTATTAAAAGTTCTTTAGGAAAAAAAATTGAAAGATAAATGTGCTCAGTAGCTTCATGTTTGTCAGGATTTCTGCACAAAGCTTCAGTCAACATGCAGATCAATGTGCATGTCAGTTTTTATCCTAATTGTATATTTTTTCCATTAGATAATGTTATACATTTGAAGAGGATACAATAAACTATTTGAGATGTTTTTTTCTTGTTTATAGTATTCATTGATATAAAAAATAATGTAAATTGTCCACATCAACACAAATGTAAATTGTCAACATTTTATTTCTTTAAAAAATGATCAAAATTATGAGGGAAAGGGGGAGGTAACTTTTCAAGTATAAATTTCATTCAGATCAAAACTATGTACAGATAAAATAAGCTTACAAACATCCATAATATACAGTGCTCAAGCTTAAATACATGTTCACAACACACACCCACATGAATTTGTTCTAGTTCTAGCAGTCAAAAATTAATCAGAGTTTTAAATAAACCATAGCTATTATATTCAGTGAATTGAAACTACGAAACAAATCATAGATTTTTCTAAAATAAACTAAGCTGAATGTGAAAAATGACAACTAAAAAGGGAGATAATTTCTCATTTCCATACATTACAGAAATGCATCCAAGTAGGTGAAAATTTTAAATCTGTTGAATTCACAAACTTAAAATATTTCTAAAGATTTCTTTATAAGACTATGGTAAAAAAATAATGTGCATGTTTAAAATTTCACTTGCACTACTGAAATTAAAATGCCAAAGATGACAATTTTTTTTATCCCTGACACTGGACGGTAAATGCAAAGAAAAAAAAGGGTTCCAAAAGATGAAAACCAGACTTTTTGAAACAGACTTTTTTTAAAAATAGCCTCTTAATGATCTGAAATTGTGAGTGTTATTTTATTTTTTTTTAATTCAAACACTACAGCTGTACCCTGAAACTTGAACAACATTCAATTGTTTTTTTATTTTTAATTCGACCAATAAAATAAATTCTCATTTTATATATTTATTTTGAAAAAACATGGTAAATCTAAAAAAAAAAGTATGCATTCTATTGATCTATTAAATAATTATCTTGATGGTGTTATAAACAAATACTAGTAGTGCAGCAGTAAATGAGAATCTATTTCAACATTAAACATTCCTTTAGATATCACCAAAAAAATAAAATATTGGACGATGCAAATAACTAATAAAAAAAGGATGTGAAAAAACATAATCAAAATTTCCAGGGTAACAAGTCTTGGGGTTTGGAGTCTGGACACATCCAGCATTGTCTTATGATATTTTTTTTTCCTAGAATTCGTTACACAGATAAGTACACAACCACACGGAAATAACAGCCTTATTTAACAACCCTAGAATGACAAGGTCATAAAAAGCCTATTATAAAATGCATCATAAAATGCATCAAGTTGAGCCTTGTAGTTCTGAGTTGGGGATTTAACACGACTTGTTTATATTATGTTTTGATACATCTCATGATTGTTTTTTTTTTGTTTTAAATGTTACAAAATCTTGGATGTAAAATTAAAATTCTCAAAGGAAAAATATATGGTCAGGCTGAAAGACAAAGGTCATAAAAGATTGTAAGGACAGTTGTTTTCATGGTCAGACCTTTAAAGTTGTATGAATAGATTGATGGATCCTGTTCCCATATTAGTCAAGGCAAATGTTTGCAATAGTTTTTTTCTAGAATATATTACTGTTGTTTAAAGCACCAGTTTCAATACTCATGCAGTGAATTTAACAAAGGTTGATGAATACAAGCCTACTGCATGATCCTTAGAAAAATTGGACATAATCATGATAAAAAAATTATTTTGTGGATCCAACACCACAAGGAAAATCCTATAAAATGGCACAAGCCAAGACTATGTCTAAACACCTTTAAATGAACTTTTTTAAACCAAGGTATTGTTAAAAAGAACACTTGATCGTATAGAAATCAAATCAATTTGTTAAATGTAAAATTGCAGGAAGTCATTTTTTACTAATTAACTAGCATTAGATTCTACTTACAAATTTAATTGTAAAGTGTCATCATTATTTAACAGTACACCTATATTTGCAAAAAATAAATAGTGTTGAAGATTTTAAAGCATTTTATAAAACCTAGAAAATGTTGAGTCATGTGAATGCAAGTATGAGTCATCAAATAAATCATGGAAGTGCTGATAAACTTGTTACCATAGTTACTGCAATTTAGCTATCACTACACATGCTGCAGTGAAATATAATTAATACATTAGGTAATGTTTAAATATATAAGTATATATATATATAACATTTTATTTATATAAACAATTCACACTTGCATTGCAATAAAGGTTTTTAGAATCCTTTAAAGGGTGTAGGCATGAAATACATATTTATGGAAAATATTTCCTTTGCAGTACGAGTTAAGCTTGCATTATTTTCTAGTTTTCACACAATCCTCATTTTTCACAGCATTATTTCCCTTTCAGAAATTAAAGGGGATTAACTCTGGTAGATTGTTAGGCAATTACACTGTGAGTTACCACAAACAAAAACAACTTGGTCACATAGGAGCACAGTAAACATCAGTCAATCACCCCTGTCATTAATAGCATTATTTCTCTAAAGACACTAGAAACTTTGGCTGTGACGTTGGTGTGCGATGAATGAATTAAACTTTTGATGGAGCTTAGGATTGTATGGCAGGCCAAGCATTTCTTGTGTCTGTGAAGTTGAGTAAAATAAACATTACAATACTGCAACATTAGCTATGTCCACAGCAACATTAGCTAAGTCAACTACAACAATAGTTTAATCAGTCAACTAACATAATAGTTCAGTTTATAAAATTAGATATCAACAACATAATGGTTTAGTGAACTACAAAATTAGCCCAGTCAAGTACAACATTAGTTCAATATTATCTGCTCAACCTCATCAGTTGCTCAGTCAACAGGGTCTAACAATCAGTTATAAGTGTTGAAAGTGACAAACTTTAACTCAAGTATTGAAAGTGAGACTAACTTTAACCCAAAGGGTGAGACTAACTTTAACCCAAGTGATCAAAGTGAGACTAACTTTAACCCCAGCAACCTTACCTTTCCTCCCTTGAGATATCTACAAATGATGAAGGTGGCTCCTCCATATTGGTTTTTATAACTGGTCCAAAGTTTTTCAATATTAGCTTGACAGAAGTAGCAGCTGTGATGACATGGCTGTTGAGGTTAACAAAAATAATTTATAAACATCGAGCCCAAATTTTGTCACACACCTAAAAAATAAATTTAACTGGTAATAATTGTAATGATTATACCAGTTAATTTATATATACCACTTGGTTCCAAGAAAACTGTGCAACAGACAACTGTGCAAATACAAACTAATTATACTAATACACTTTAATTTCATCATAATTTGTGAAAAAGTATTTTATTATGCTACAAAGTACATGTATTCATTCTTTGTTTTTGTATATAAATGCTCAATTTAAGAAAACAAAAATACCCTTGCACACTTTTTATGTGTGCAGTTTTCTGTTGTGCATCTTTCCAATCAACATACCACTTAAATGATATTTATAAAATATCCTAAGATTTCTACAACCACACTAATCACAAGTCTTCCCTATAAATTTCTTTTTCTTCTAACAATAAAATACTGAGATATTAAACCCCTATATATTTATTATTTACAGCTAAAATACTGAAATGGAACAGCTCATAACAAAGATGTATCTTTACCTCTCATATTTACTACCCATGGTGTCTTTGAGTTCAGGCAACAACAAACAACACAGGTCTAGATTCCAAAGTGATCTGAAATTTGTTTAAAAACATTGGATACCTCTAGAACTTTATAGATATGTTTAAAATTAGATATAAAGCTCATGCTTTTTCTCCAAGTAATGTTCATTAATATAATGTTTTGTTGATATCCATAATATGGTAACACATTAAAGTTCCCTTTTCAATCCTGCCTTGCACACAGTTTTCAATGGAGTGAGTGAAGTGTAGCTAACCTGTTTCTGTGACCTCTGTATATTAAGGGATAATGTGCTCAGCACTATGCCCAGCTGCCTTTACTTTCCCTAACATGATTTAGGTACCCATCAGAGCTGGGTGGACTCGAGACATTCTACTGATTTTAACCCGGATTCAAACAGAGGTAAGCAGTCTAGCGCTCTAATGCTAGGCCACACCATCTGATGGTAACACCTTACTGCTAACATTAGGTTTTGAACTCAGTTCCCAGTGCTAGAGTCTACTATCAACATAACAATGAGGGGTACCTAACTCGAGTTGGCTTAAGTAACTCTAGCTTAGCCTAGATTTGAGCATACAATGCTTTTATTGGCTTAGGTCAGTAAAACCTTACTTGTCTACTCTGATGAAGGTCCAAATAGGGACATTTTATACAAGGGAAGAACACATCAGGTACTCACGCTCTTGAGTTAATGATGTTGAGCAGATCCACCATAACAGCAGGGTCTTTCATTGAGATGGCTGAATCTATGGCTGTCTGTAGAGAAAACATGTCACATTCACAATATACAAGGGGAAGTAATTTAAATAATCATATTTATTTAATTGATAAACAGTTTAGTCCTTTAAAGAAACTATTTTAAATATATTGTTAAAAGCAAGTTTAACAATAAGTATTTAGCTATTGAGCAATAGAACAAATAAATAAAATGTTGGACTACCTTTGTATTCCCTGAAGTCCACATAGCTCGAACCACCTGTAGATTTCGACTCCTCTGATGTAAAACTGTGACCATTGTGTTATGTCCCTTTGATAGCATATCGATAACATCTGTTTCCTTCTGTTCACTGGAAGCCTTCTGTTTCTATACAATAATGGATGCGGATTATAAGTTTCATTTAGTCTACCTCACAGGTATGAAGTTGTCTCATTAGCTACATAGATCATTGTACATTCTGTATTATAAACTAACTTCACAATAAATTACTAAAAATAATATATTTTAAAATAAACCCAATACATACTAACCATAACATTACCACCCCAAAATATATCCAACATTATACATAAACTTTTTTAAAAATTAAATTATTTTAAATGCAAATTTAAATAGGCAAAACCTTTATATTACTAATTTGTGTTTACATTAACATTATGTCAGGGGATTTTTTTTAACCACAGTGGTTTTTATTTAGGTGGAGGGGGGCTGTCTGTTGAGATATTCTAACCATAGGATTAAAATAAACAAACTCCTCCAGGTACTAATGCATAAACTTACAGGTAAGAAATCTGTAGCCTGCACAGAACTTTGAACCACCTCTCTAGCTGGGGGTTTATGTACAGCTGGTTTACTTCTGGGGGACACTTCCTTTCTGGCAGAGGATGCTGAGCTGACTTTAACAGGCTCTGGAACTTTAAAACCAAAATAGCATTCTTGATATTTTCTTAAAAATCAAAATAGCATTCTTGATATTTTATCAACAACGCAAAATACTTTTTAAAAACACACCAAGGGAACGCATTGACACACTATTGCTGATCAGGCTTAAAAATGTGTTAGGCTTAGAATTGACTTGACTGTCTGTGCTATCCGCTGAATGAATAAAGGTCTGTCCACACACATAAAAACAATAATCTTCCCAAAAACTAGACTTTCCCAAACAATCCTCACCACACTCTGTTATGCACTGTCAAAATACTAAACTTTGTTAAAAACTGACATTATACATTACATTATACTTTACTGTAGGAAAACACATACGGATGTACTGCCACACTCATGCATCTTCAGCACACATATGCATATTTATATGTATGAAAATTAAAATGATTTATTTAATTTACATTTTTCCTACACACAAACAATTTCTATGCTACAGGTACTACAGAGCTGCTGAAATGAAGCAATCCTTGTCAAGAAGTGTAAAGCACACTACACATTGCATATTAAATTCAAACATCAATCTTGAGATCTAACTGTAGTAGTTTATTTTATTGCTTAAATCTGGGTCAACTAAATATAACAAAACATAAAGTGTGTTCATTTAAAATAACTTGATAATTATTTTAATCAGAATAACATTTTAAAAACTTGACCCAAATAAAGATAATTTATTTTTGTTTTTAGAGATAAAAGATATTTAAAATAAATGCTATTTTTCACTCTAAATTGTTATAGAATATGAATAAATAATATAGCCTTTGCTAATCTGATGCTTAACCAAATCTATAGAAAAAAAAGGAATTTAAAATGTAAAAAAAATAACTTAAAACAATCAGCTTCTATTTTTGTTCATTAAGAATTAAACTGTAAACAAAAAATTAGCATAAATTTACTTACTGTCATCTTCTGGTGGGGGCTGAAAGGGTTCCACTCTTGCTCTCACATTGGCTGAAACATGCAACAATCACTTCATGCAGTTAAACACACAACAAAATGAAGCAACTCAAAACTGGTTTCTACTCTAATGTTTTAATTTCACTCAATGCAGTAACCTAAGTTTTTAGTTCATTTTTGGTTTGGGAAAAGCAAATCCATGCAATAACTAGGGTCCATCAATGTTATGGAGCATCTTGTGGGCATGTGTACACAAGATCACAGACACTCCAAAATTAACAGAAGGCAAGAAAATAAACAAGGGAGATAAGCCAACAGAGATAGGTCAAAATAGGAATTAAACCAAAGATACTAAACTAAAAGGAGAAACGAAGCAAAGAAAATGTAACAAGCACACAAAATTATATTTTCATATAATAGGGACTTTGATGATAGGTACTGAGTACATAAAGCTCTGATTTAAACCCTTATCTAAATAAGTTTTTATTCACTAGTACAGGTTGGTGAACATTTTTTTAAATTAAAATGGAATTAAATTCACATTGTAAATTTCACTTTTGTTAAACATTTCTCATAGCTTCAGCAGATGAAAAAGCAAGGCCCAAATATTCTAACCAGTTATTCTATTAATTTTTACATATTTCTGGTTAAATCTTTTATAGGAGATTTAAGGAGAAGGTAAAATAAAAAGGGAAGAGATAAATTACTTTGTAAACTAAAAGACAACAAATGCATTCAGCCAACCCAAATTTCAGGAAATTTCTTTCAAATTCCTCTGAAAACTCATACATACATAAAACAATAGTTTTAATTACCTATGGCAATAATTTTAAGCCAACTACAACCGAATTCAGATTTATTTGCTGAACAAAACAAAACAATCTGTATCTGTACTTACGATTTTTTGCATTTTCTTTAAACAGTCGCCAATAGTCATCTTGATTCTGAATGTCTGCGGCAGATGTGGAGTTGTCATCTTCTGTGTTATCATTTCTGTCAGGTGGGGTGTCTGGTCCTTTGTTATCTGGAGGTGTGTCTGATCGTTTGGGTTCACTAGACAGTCGTAAATTAAACAGTTCTTGTAAGCTACAGAATACACATTTCTTGTCAACCACACAAAACAGTGCTTGTAAACTATACAAAACATATTTCTTGTAAATTTCAGAAAACACATGTCTTGTAAATTACACAAAACACATTTCTTGTTAATTACACAAAACACATTTCTTGTTAACAACACAAAAAGTTGCTTGTAAACTACAGAAAACGTATTACTTGTAAGCAACACATACCAGTAATGCAAAACGGTTTACACCCATTCAAGCACATTAACACTTTAAAACTTAATTACAAACAGATTTAAATAAAGTTATACTTCTGTTCTCGTGAAGAAGATGTTGGCGGTCGCTCTGTTATAAAACTTCTTCTGCCACCCGAACTGTTTGGATGAAAAGAATATTTCAATGGCCAGCAAAAAAATTTCTTAATATACAATTGTAAAAGTGAATAAAAACAAACTTTGGTTTAAGAAGCCTAATGCTCTTGCCTGGTTATTCTTTGAGGTTTTGTTTCTTCAGATCTACTGGCTGTTCCTGTGGGGGATACTTTCTGTAGGGAAAAAAAATTCACAATATCAATTTAGTCACTGATTTATATTTTTAGACTTTATAAGTATTTTGTTTTTGTACAAGAAGTTATATGTTACAACAAATTTTGTCTGAACAAAATAATATATGTATTTAAGTAGTTGTTCACAGCTTGCGGTTTCTCATACCCTAACACAGTGGACTATAGACAGGTGTGTAAAAATAGAATTTGAAATGGATAAAATAATAAAAAAACATAAGTATTATCTTGGTTGACAATCTATCAAATTATTAACATGATAGAAAAAAGTAGTAAACATTACTGTTGTATTAGAAATAAAAGATTGCATCTTCATCTGGTGAACAATATCAGGTACTCTAAGCTTTCTTAGACAAATTATTAATTTAAATTTTATATTTAGGACTTACATTTATTTTACATCTATAGTGTAAGTACACAAATAATCTACAAAGTAAACAGAATGTGAATTATTTTTAACTCTAAAACACAAGTAAAGAAAGTGACTTACATTTAAATCTAAAACATGAACAGAGAATGTGAATTATATTTAACTCTTAAAACACAAGTAAAGAATGTGACTTACATTTAAATCTACAACATAAGTGGAGACGTTCGTCTTGCAATAAGAAGCAGCAATCTGGGGATGTGAGAGAAACCAAGTTAATTTAGAACCCATAACACACTGACTTAGAATATAGTTGCAGTCATATTTTAACGTGTTAGATTTATCTTAGCCAAAGTCTATCCTCATATAAACAGAGGGAATAAAATGGCATTTCTCTACTATAGCCAGGTCAAGAATTCCTGGAAGGAGGGGGAGGTCTGAGTAAAGAACAAGCAAAATAAAAAATTGCATCAGAAAAGCAAAGAAAGAAAAATGCCTCCAACATAGGATGGATGAATGTTACATTGGTGAATTGGAGACCTGGAGAAACTAGCTCAAATTGTTGGAAAATATTTGCTGCTGGTTCATAGCTTAGTTGACAGCGGGCTGTTACTTTTACTTCATAAACAGTTCAGTTTTAAAATGTTAAGTATGTTACACCAAGGTTTATATAAACAACATTTAATAAATTTGTAACTAAATATTCCAATGGTAAAATAAGAACATCCATGTACTGTTTATTTAGAATCTTTAAATAATCTTTTGAATCTAAAAAAAAAATTTTTTTTTTAAAAACAAAGTAAATTGAAGAAGGAGAAACTAGAGGACCCAACTCACCAGCTGTGAGTTAGCTATGGCCATGTCTGCTACATCTGACCAGGCTATGGGAACCACATCATGGCACACCAAAGGCTCCCAGCCGTAAACTTTCAAACTGTCACCGGAGGCACTGTACAAACAAGATCCTTCGGGGTGGAAACATACACTCCTGAAATTTTGAAAAATTATTTAGTATTGAAATTTATGTTAAATTATCTCATAAGGCATCTAAAGGCAATAGGTATAAATTCTCATTTTTATCTCTTTATTTTCATTTCTTAATTTCTCAGTCCGGTAATCATGGAAAACTGAGCTATGAAATTAGATTTACAATTACCGAATAGGTGATTTGTCAGCTTCAGATGTTGTTATACACTGGAATGTTTCAAGGTCCCAAAACTTAACAGTTCTGAAACAGAATTCAATTAATTGTATAATGTTTTAATAGTAAACAATGTTATTCTTTTAGCATAAATTCAAATAGTCAAGTCATAAGGCTAATAATAAAATTATGAAAATTTAAAAAAAAAATGTTTACTTATCACTGCTGCCTGAAGCCAGGAGGAGATCAGATGGATGGAACTCTACAATATTGACTGGCCCTCTGTGAAGTTTTAGCTCTGTTAGAAGTTTTCCTGCTGTTAAATCCCAGATCTGTATAGAAGGACAGTAGTGACAATATACAGCTAAATATACTAATAATTAACAGCTGGTTTTTCTTTGTTTCTCTTTTAACTAGTTTAAATAACACCAAAAAAAAAAAAAACAATGATCTGACCAATAAACAATATTGTATATTTGAGGAATCCTTTTGCAAATTGTGCAAAATCCACTTTTTGAATAAAAATTAGTTATCCTTTTAGCCTTTTTAAATGGGGGGCAATTAAAGCATACTAATTCTTGTTTTTTGGGTGTACACTTTTTAACAGTAAAGTATCAAAAATCCAAAAATCTTAAAACTTGATTTAATTAAAATAAATCAGAAGTGACTTGGAAGGTTTTGCAAGTGGACACCCTTTTTCTTTCAGTTTATTGCTACAAAACTAAAAATTTATATGAAGATTGTGACAAATTACAATAAAGCAGCTAACTCTGTTAATTTTTTGCAACAATGCAGTATAATTCTACAACAAAATTATGACCTTAATAGTGTGATCATCACTGGCTGATGCTATCCACTGCCCATCTGGAGTAAACCTTAAACAGTTCACAACATTTGTGTGGCTCTGAAAACATAAACAAATACTGTAAAAATACCCATTATAACACTGATATTTACATAGTCACTTATATAGTCTTATATAGTCTTCTTATATACAAAGAAAGCAAAGACGGCTACAATAAAAAAAAAATGTTCACCTTCTTATAATAATAATTATGTTGGACATTAGATTAATTAAGTAATACAAGTAAACAAAATTACCTTGTATGTATAAATGCAACCTTTTCTTCGAATATCCCATAACTGTTGAAGAAAAAAAATTTAAGTTCAAACATTATTGGCAATTTAATTGTTATATCAATGCTTAATATTTACGGTGACAACAAATTACATGAATTCTATCTTCAAAAACAAATTCAAGCGATGAGTTTTCAACAGCTATATTAAGTTAATTTTCTTTTTAAAATGTCCAGCATACTCTATTGATCTCTAGCTTACTTTCACATTGGTGTCCATGGATCCAGAGGCCACATAGTTTCCATAAGGATGAAAGTCTAATGACTTGATTCCAGATTTATGGCCTGTTAATGTTCGCAATACTGAAAAGACCAGCAAAAATTATTATATTATAGTCTGTAAAAGTAAAAGCACACCATTAAACATATAGGAACTTAAAACATAGGTTATCTAAGAACAAAATTTGTGGTATAAGTGTTTATATAATTCATATATTTTTTTTAGGTAAAAAAAAGGAATAAATATGTATGATAAGAGAAATTTACTTTTTGCCTGCTCCAAGTCCCAAACTTTTAAAGCTCCTGAAAGAGATCCAGCAACCACGAGTTCTTCGTCCTGACCAAATCTCACAGACTCAATACTGGTGGTGTGGCCTGTTAAACTCTGAACACAATCATCATTTCATAAGTTGTAATTATATTTGTTCAACAACAAACACTTAAAGATTTTGCTACTTTAATAACCAAGTTACACTTTTTAAACAAATGTAACAAAGAATTTAAACTGCTAAATCAATGTTCAACTGTTAAATTTCATGTAGCTCTTTCTTTCAAATTTAAAACAAAATAGGAACAAACTTTACCAATCAACTTTAGTACAGTTTGAGCTTTTTTCATACGGATTAAAACTAGGTAAAGATGTATAATCTATATCTTATTATGTAATTAAATTCATGCTTAAAAGTGGGTAGGCCTAATTGGCTAAAATGTAAATGTTTTTAAAAACAAATAAACCGGGAGTGATCTCCCCTAAACTTTCTCGAATATTCTTATATAAAACAACAGGGGATGGGAACTCGGGCTATAGACATGAATTTTAATCCATTTTAAATAAAGTTTTAAAAATAGAATAAAATCCTGTAGACGAAAGAATTGCACACCAAGTGAACGCCAAATAAAAAAAAGTGCACAATAGTGCGCAATATTATTAGTACTTTAAAAATTTACATTAGTTTTTTGAGAAATCGGAAGTAGCGTAAATTACTACTTCCGGTCAATGGAAATTACTCAAAATTTAACAGAAGGTAGAGAATTAGATCTTTTACTTACATGTGAAATTTTATTTATCTATCTGAAATAGTTCGCAAGTTATAGGCTTTTGAAAAATTCAAAGTAGAAAAAGTACCACTTCCGGTTATCGGAAATCGCTCAAAAGTTGATACGGATCTACGAATTTGATAAAATACTTATATATGAAATTTCATCGACCTAGCTGTAACGGTACTCAAGTTATCGTGTTTACACACGGACAGACACACAGACATACGGACAGAATTGCAAAGCCCAATTTTTCAGACTGGATTACGCATAAAACCTCTTAATTTTGATAAATCTGGATTCATAATTTTTGCCCGATTAAAATAAGTCCTCTATACTTCAGATGTGATGAAGGACTGAGGTGTAATACGGTGAAAATTGTTAAAATTTCAAGTGATTTTTGTGCACGATTACAATACTTTCTCTATACTTCGTATATACGAGAAAGTAAAAAGCTAGTGACTTACATAATTGACTACTGTACTTACCATTATGCAGTTTGGCTTTCCCACTGACCAAAGGTTGACCTTCCTATCCTCTCCACCACTCACCATGACACGTCCTGATTTGTGACCCAAACCAAGACTTTTGACATCTGCTACATGGGCAGTGAAGTCCTCTGCATTTAATAATGTTTGTTATTAATAACAGTAGCATTTAGGTACATTAATTAATTTTAAAATTATGTAGGCCCTAGGCCTAAACAAATTACATAAGATCAAGTCACAAAGTTAAAACAAGTACTATTCTACTTTTGAAGTAGTACTAGTAGATCTAATAATCTAGAACAAGAATCTTGGTATGTGATTCTGAATATGTCATCCAGTGCAGTGGTGAGTAGGCCCTACACTACACTTCTATACTCTATGTTGTAGATCTAGTGAATGTAGACTCTAGTGTAAAGTAAAGTGTAGCAGACTCAAGTCATGAGTACTGAGTAGTGAGTAGTCACACTGACACTAATAGTAATACTAATTACTCGTCTAGCTAGACCAATCTCTTGACTTAATCTAATCTAGCTACGCTATATCTAGATATTCAGATCTAGAATTCTATTCAAGAGTCTAACTAGTTTTAAGTAGATTTCTAATCTCAGAATCTGGAATTTAAAAAAGAAAACAAAAACTTACGAAGTTTCCATGCTTTTTTTGTTGTCGCCATAACTAACTGTTCAAATATAACCCACACAATTAATATTTGGCGTAGAAAAACATTAACCAAACATTGATAATCTACTAGGAAGATAAATATGTATAACCAGCCTTCATTTGTTTTGAATACAGTCAAGTATCTTGTCTGTCGATTTAACTTTTATTTTAATGTGAGTAATAACAGAGATATGGTAGAAGAAATATGGTGGCGTATGCTATTTAAAACAGTTTTTCATTGGCTTTACAAAAATATTAGATCCAATCACAGGGGAGAACACATTACGTTAAGGAAGTTCCTTGAGCGACGGTACATTTCCGATGTAAACATTTACTAAACCCCTTGTTGTTAAGGGTACACCCCTTTGCCTTTTTTGTTATGTTATCTAGTGATTTATTGCATTTATTTAAATTTATTTGTCATTGCTCAAAATGTTTCGCTTGATTAGAGTTGTATCGCACAAAAGATGTTTGCATTATGTGCAGGGTCAGACTCCAGACCCCAAAACACGAGAATATTTCTACTTCATTGATCACCAAGGACAGGTCTGTAAAACCAGTAAAAACTAAAAAAAAAAAAAGGTGCAGTCAAGCGGCAAAGGCTTAAACAAATAAAAATCAAGATTTTAATGTAATCTTACTAGATCTAATACTATCTCAGCTTGGCTTAATACATGTAGGCCTATTTTTTTAGAAAACAATTTAGTTTAGGGGGGGATTCATGCTGCTTGTGATACAACAAAGTGTCCACTCAAAATATGTGATTTACATTATATATATTGTCTCATTATCTAGCCTAGTTAATAATTAATTTCTGTGATCTACAATATATTTGTATTAGGCCTTTTTTTATAACATTATTATTATTATAAAGTATAAAGACCTACATACTAGTACTACATTACATCGGACAACCCCTGAGCATGGTAGATCTATCTCTTTATTTTATTTGCCAAGTTTACAAAAACAGGTGAACTCTACTTCATCTGCCCCTTTCATGGGGTCCAAAAGGGTTAATTATTTATGTTAATTAATATCCACACACAATGTTTTCAAGTTTATTTATCTTTTTCCCTTTTTATTCTAAAGCTCTTTTTGGATGATGCAAAAATGAAAAACTTCACTTCATGTTTTAAAGGTAAGAGTTTCACACAAAACACTGAGATGAAAATCTAGATGAAACTAGTAATTATGATTTAAAACAGTTGATGAAGTATAGTTTGTTTATTGTTTTTTAATTATTAAAATGTTTATTTTCAACAGAAAAAGACTTCCTAGTTTTCTTTTTCAAAAGACTTAAAAGAAACGTGGATGGAAAATACAAAGACGAGTTCCCCTACATTTCTCCATGTGGCAGAGAACATAATTATGTCCGCTGTGACGACACACCTCTAGTCTTCACCCATATCATTGACGGAAATTTATCTATCCCTGATCGTCTTTCATACAATGGCGCTGGTGACAGGTTAACACTACAGTTTGAGCCAGAAAAAGTCTGCATGTTGCCATCTTCTGGTCGTGTTTACCACCCAGCACCTGGCCAGTATGGCAGCATTGGCCTCATCAAATCCTCTCTGGCAATCGAAATGAGCAAACATTTTAGATTTGAAACTGGGGATGAAACCAAACCTCCCTCCCATTTTACTTGGAAAGGTGTGACTTACAAACTTACAAATGAATTGTTTGATGTGATAAAAGATAGAGATATCTTAGATTCTGGATGATGATAATGTTAAAAATAAATGTACACATATTACTAATTTGTCTTTATAATTTACTGGGAAAACTACATTTAGTGTAATTTATTCCTTACCCAATTTCCCAAAACGCTATAACTATAGGGAAGTGAAGTAAAGTCATGAATAATTTATTCTACAATGGAGTTTTACAAATTATTTTGAGTTGTTTTGTCATTAATTTTTATTTTTATAAGAAGTAAGGTCAACCCGACTTGTGAACAGTTCACCATCAAACGAGTTTACATGTAGATGTATATGAATAAACTGAGATGAACTACAACTGTCTATTAAACCTGTATATAGATAGATAGATAGATTTATAGATAGATATATCAATTGATAGATGGATCAATTTATAAATTTATAGATATATAGATGGATATAGATATACATATATAGATAGATTTACATATATAATAATATATATAAAAGATAGATAGATAGCTTCTAGTTTTAGGAGGAAGAAACACAAATTTCTTGTTTTTAAAACAAATAGTGCATTGTTGTCACAAACACGCTGAGATGCTACTCAGGGTATGATATAATACAAATAAAAATCTTCACTGTTTATTCAACTGTCTTGACATGCACTAGGTTTTACAGATCTTTCACATACACTCTGGGGTTGGCCCAGGAAAAATCTTAGTGGGCCCCTCCCTAGTGCTGTAATAGTCCTATTAGATTGTTATTCTAAATTTCCCTTCATGCCAAGTTGTAAAATTCAGGCTTTGATGTATACAAAAATTTACCATCTGGGGTTGGGGGCTCTTGGGCACAGCCAGTCCACCCCTGCATATTAATGAAGATGCAAATTAACAACAAAGTGTATTTATTTGAAAGGAGCGGTAACCATTTTTGCTGGCTGGATTAATTAAAAGTTGAATTACTTCCCTTTCTTCCTTGGACTTACCGGTTAAATGAAGTTATATAGTTATAAGTTATTTTAGGCGTCAACAATGAATGACGTCAGGCTTGTCTTTCTATTTTACCCCTTTCCCATTGTCACAAAAATACAGATTCCCACCCAAAATGTTGTCAAACCTCAACATATACTTCCCTCCCTCAAAAATTGCAGTTTTGTATTTTAAATATTGATTTAATTTCTGAAATATTTACTGAGCTCGGTCTACATCGAGTAAATTTATATTAATATATTACAATTTTAAAAAAAAACAGAATGACAGCAGACATACATTGTGAAGTAAATATAAAGCTTATAAAATGTGACGTGCGTTCATGATACGCATAATTAATTCATTGTAATTTAATCAGTGAAATTGTGAGTTTTTTATTTTTTTGTCAATGGTAGTTAATCATTTAATGTTCTTTAGTCGAATTGAGAGGAGAAATAAGTACTTGATATCACTCATTACAATCATTATAATTTATCATCCTGATTTATAATAATTAACTACACTAAACATAAGGGGAGACTATTTTTAGCTCTAACAGTGAAAGTTAAAGTATGTTAATTACCCCCCCCCCACCCCCCGGGCTATAACACCCCTTACCCGCCTTGTGTATACAGTAATAGTATAGGCCTACATAATACACTTATCCCTATCCATCACAATATCAAACTCTTTTCCTATCCGGTATACGGTCAATTAGTAATCGACTGGGGGGGGGGGGGGGGGTGATAACCTCGGTGGGGGAATAGTCAAGGAGGGAGTATTATCCTTCCTCTCAGTTACGTATGTACACAATCATGATCATATAGGCCTCCATTTGATATAAATATGTATAAATATAGCTTATACATAAGTGTATGTATAGGATATATATATATATATATATATATATATATATATATATATATATATATATATATATACGTATCCGGTTGCATTAAGCCATTTGAAATCCCGATTTGATTCTTGTGGGAATTAAATAATCGATAGATCTACTGACAGTTTAAAATTACTTAATTTCGTCCGTTATAATGGTTCCCAGTTGGTTAAGTTATATGTGTTGTGTTTGTTTTGAGTTTCTTTCCAATTGCAAATCAATACGCCAACCTCTGGTGCATTCTTTTGATCCTCTGTTTTCAGCGAGTGCGATAATGGTCAGATGTGGTGGCGTTAGGTGAGTTACTTGCACGTCATGCGCTCATCTGAGGCTGTCACTGTAAGGTAACTCACGCGTGAATGATGGGGATTGTGTGAGGGGGGATGGGTGGCAAGTCCAGCGGGGGGTGGGTTACGTCAGCCGGGACACGTATCGAATCATTGACCATTCTTTTTCTTAGGTCACAATGTCTGTCTAGTTGACTAGTCCGCCTGTCTGTATGTTTGTCTGTTCGTCCATACGTCCGTCTTTCTGACTGTCTGTTTATCCGTCTATCGATCAGTCTGTCTGTTCTTCTGTCCGTCCGTCATTCTGTCTGTGCCCGTCCGTCTGTCCGCCTACCTGTCTGTCATTCTATGAGTGGGCCTGTGTCAAATTAAATTTTGATCAATTTGTATACCTACGATTTCGTCCAAACCTTCCAGATAACACGATTGGATAATAACGGGGGGGGGGGGGGGTTCAGTAGATTTAATAGTGTTAAATAGGAGTAGGCTATTGATGTTTGCACACCTTAGAGCCGACCACGGACGTTAATAACCGACAGGTAAATCTATTTGTCTCAAGCTTTTGATCCGGTTTGAAGGCAAATAGTTTAGTCGTGAGGGCTGTTAGCTTCATTAAGAATTGACAGAATGTAAAGAATAACAATGATATTCCCATTTATCATTTTTAAAATATCATTGTCATGTCTGTGTGTTGATATGGTCTGGGATAAATAAGGATAGGGATAGGCTAGCGATACAAACCAATACCAAAGTATCAATACGATCAGCTTAAGTCTTATAGCAACTCTTTCTTTCTATAATTAAAACAAAAATGCACCTAAGCACATTTTTTTTTGCCTTGAGACAGCATCAATAATCTTTGAACTGGGTTGATAATCAATAAGCTCCGGGCCGTTTCAGTCGCGTCGCTTTGACATTTTCGTCGTTCATATTGTAATTCTCATCGGCTGATCAATTCAAATCAAACGATGGTCCAGTGGCGTCACGCAGGGGTGCGGGACATTTCGGATGGCACAAAACTATGGAGAATGAGGGGGCGGGAGTCAAATTTAAATTGTAAATTGAACATGCCGGCTAAAACTTTATTTAGTAACTGAATAATGTAGAATAGACGTGATTCCACAATGGTAGCCTCAGTAGATCACAGGGGACTTCGTATGCTCTAGTGGTCGCTGACAGTGTTTTTTGAAGACTTTTTCTCCTGGGGAGGAGGGGGGTGGACGCTGGTAATATTATATATTTCTAAAAAAATTCTATTTCGTTCGAGGGAGGGGAGGGGTGTCCTGAAAGAAAAACGGGTCGCCGAATAACCAGAAAATCTAGACGGAATTTCATTAGGTTTTTAATTAAAATATATATTGAACATGGAATGCTTCATTCAAGTGGCGCAACTTATCTGGCAGCAATAGAAAAAAAACAACTGATTCCTTAATTGTTTTTTCTCCAAAAAACTTACATAAGTTGGTATTGTGAAAACGTCGGTAGGGCATAACTTATATATATATATATATATATATATATATATATATATATATATATATATATATATATATATATATATATATATATATTACTAGTACCGCTTCCCTAACTAACTAAACTTCAAGCCCGAACATTGATCTACGCCCCCGACTCCAACCCTGAGCCTGATGTTGATACCGGCGGGTTGAAAACGATACGATGTTGACATTGTTGTATTCCCTGATTCAAGTTTGACACCAGCAGCCTAATAGCCACGCCTCCATACCATGAGGCTAAAGGGTCCTCCATTTTTGACGTCCACGCGGGGGGGGGGGGGGAGAGGACAAAAATTATAATAACAAATATACAAACTTTTTTGCCTTTAGTAGTATATAGATTATCGAAAATATTACAGCCGTATATCAGTACATGTTATTGAAATAGTAAACTGGTAGTAGGTTTTGAGTGCTCTACTTAATTTTTGTGGACGTCCACATGGGGGAGTGGGTTTCGTCTAAAGTGGACGTGTGTAGACGGGGGGGGGGGGGGAAGTGGGGAGTCTAAAATCCGAAATTTTTGTGGACGTCATAAATGGACAACCCTTAATGCTAGACATTCATAGCCTTCACCGAGCGTATCGATACTTTTAAAAGTGAAAATCGACTTCTTGACTTATGCTTGACATTCGTCGCTCTCACCTGGAATATCGATACTTTTAAAGGTGAAGGTATATCGCTTGACTTATGCTTGGCATTCATAGCCTTCACCGGGTTATCGATACCTTAAAATGTTAAGATCGATGCGCTTGACGACAAGCTGCCTAGTACCATGGATGTGAACCTGATCAGTACATCTTCCAGCCTATCCGACCCGTAGTAAATGGGCTACATACTATCCACGACACCAACTCCATTTCATGTGTTTAAATCTAGTGTCTAAGTTGAGCCGTTCATCAAAGGTGTTGCTATCTATAGAATGAGTATTTGAATTTTTGTTCTCACCCATCTCTGTTGTAATAGGCCTATAAACTGTCATAACTACCTAACGAACGAAAACCCTGTTGATTAATTAATCGCTGGAAATAAAGCTAATAAGGCTGAAAATAAGAACATACACATCTACATCAACTATGACACACAGTATATCAATTTGGCATACAATATGTATTGTGTATATCATACACATCTATCAGTAACGCATACATACACATCTACATCAACTTCGTCGCTGCGCATATCAATCTTGCATACAGAATAATGTGTCTTTCATAGACATTTAACAATGACACCTAGCATACACATCTAGCTATTGAATTCCCCAGCAAATCCAAAGAAACAACAAAATGGACCCGGACCGCCAACTTCACTCCAATGTTTTGTTTTCATGTTTGTTACCCAAGTGTCACTAAGCCTGTTAACACAAATAACACAATATCACAGCGTGGTGTTTCGAGGCAAAGCTGAAAAGAATGGCAAAAAGAAAAACATGACAGCTACTTAGAATTGTTAACTCTTTTATAAATAGATCTTGTCAATGCAACACATGCACGTCTGAAATATCAAAGTGTACTGCAATGTAAGACTTCGACGCCTCACAGATTTACTTTAAAAAAACTAGTGACGACATCTTTAAACTAATCTTCCAAGGTAGACAATCGCTGATAGGATTAGGTGCATGTCGGGGAAAATTGTAATTACATAGAGTAATGTATGTAGGGGGGTATTGTAATAAATTGCGTGTAATCTCACATTGAGATATCTAGTGTGTGTGTGTATCTGTGGGTGTGTGTGCGTGTGTGGGGGTAGTGTACTGCCCCCCCCCCCACCCCCGGAGGACGTCCACCGCCCTTAGGACAAAATGGCTAATGTAACGTTATCCCAAATCCTGCACATCGATTAGCAAGTTATGTTTGCAGTTTATAGCCCACATCAGATCGTTAGGGGTTGACTTTTAAAGCTTTAAAAATTGTTTTGAAGTATGAGGTTGGGGGTATGGTGAGATACATCTAAGATAGGAGGGTTGTAGGGAGATGGGGTTTAGTTTAGGTCGATTTAGGTATATATATATATATATATATATATATATATATATATATATATATATATATGTGTGTGTGTGTGTGTGTGTGTGTATGTTTGTGTGTGTGTGTGTATTTGTCTTTATATATATAATCTGTTTCAATTACCTCGGTATATGAAGGGATAGTGAAGTCAGCACTATGCCCAGCCATCTTAGTTTCCCTTTCGAGATTCAGGTACCCACCAGAGCTGGGTAGACTCAATGACGTCATACAAACACACGTCACATAATTTGAAAAACTGTGACCAGCTGGAGAACCCCGATACAAGCTAAACCCACCCTGGCACATGTGTAAACCCAACCCCCAACAATCACGTGACTGCTTTTATGGACGACCTTTACCTTTTTAAAGGATCGTGTCTTTCTATATTGCGTTTAATTTATTCACCTGTTTAGCGCCACACCATCGACTCAATTGATCCGCCCCAACAACTGACGACAGGATAAAAAAAACTAATTTATTATGCAAATGAATTTCATTAGCTTGTTATTCCAGATAGTGTACCTCAAGTGTTTGGTGGCGGCTATAAATAGATTGTTATCCGTTACCATAGGGCACGGGTGCGGGGGTGAGAAGCAGGAGATGGGCGGGGGGGGGGGGGGTATGAGGAGCAGGATGGGGGAAAAGGGTAATTGTAGGGCAAGCACATGATGTTTTGAAAGATTTTGTTGGCATTTCCAGTCGACAAGTTCAGATGATGACTCCACCAATCAATATGTAATTATCGTCGTATACATGCGTGGATTGTGTGTTGTTATTGTTTTTTCGATTGAACATGCGGGTTGGATATGTTAAAATTAAATCATTAAAAAAACAGAGATCTATAAAGCTGTAAAAATAACAACAACAGCTGTATGTTTGGGACGGGGTAGGGGGTGGGGGGAGGTTGTCATAGAATATAATGTTGCCCTATTGTGTTAGCCTATATATGACGTCAGCTTTTTAAGCCAGCGTGTAAGCTTATTTAACGACTGGATAAAGACACCACCCGACAACTGGGGGATACTGAAGGGGTGGGATGGGGTAATGTATATATATACATATATAAATGCATTATATATATATATATAATTTATGTGTGTATATATACATATATATATACATATATATATATGCATTATATATATATATATAATATATATATATATATTATTTATGTGTGTGTATATATATACATATATATATATATACATATATATATATATATATATATATATATATATATATATATATATATATATATATATATATATATATATATATATATATATATATATAATGCAGAGCAATCGTATTTTCTTCGTGCCAGATAAATAAAAATAAAAACAAATAATTCATGTGCTAGGGTGCGCTTTAAACAGCTCTATTTATTTATTAGAAAAATAAAGAATGGTGACAATGATGGTATACAGCACACAATAAGATATCACATGATGAGCAAATGTCACATGACCTACTACACAATGCAAGCTGTACACACACACACAGAACAATGCACTGAAAATCTCACTGACCAGTGCTGTGAATGCCCGCATTGAAACATTTTCCATTGAAAAATACAACAGAAACTGTTGTTATGTATTCAGAAAACAAAATGGTATAAAAATGGTCAGACAATGTCAGGACTTTCAGAGGGAATAAAATAGGGCTAAACAATGTCAGGATTTTAATGCCCAATTCCTTGGCACATGAAGTTAATTCTGTATCAAATTAGTTTGCTATAATGCATAATCAGCTTGTTGTACATATACACAGTATTGTCAACCTGTTTACTGGATTACAAAGTATGGTCAAAAAGTAAGTCCATTTCGTTTTAGCCACAACAAAGTATGGTCCAAAACAAAATAGGTAAAGATTTCTGACTACAAAAACAATTTACAAAGCTTCGTCACCCTGAGCTCAGGCTTAGAGAATGTGTTCACACTGGAGGATACGATTTGTCTAATGTTTGTTTATTTTGAGAGACAAAACGATGCAATCAAGTGTTCATCACACAATAGACAAAACCTTGCAATCAAGAGTTCTTCACACCATTGACAAAACCATATTAAGGGTTCATCACACAATAGACAAAACCTTGCAATCAAGAGTTCATCACACCATTGACAAAACCATATTAAGGGTTCATCACACAAGAGATAAAACCTTGCAATCAAGTGTTCATCACACAACATACAATTAAAACAGTTATCACACAAGAGATAAGTTCAAGAAACACTGGTGAAAGAGAAGTTGTGGCACATAGTAAGAATAAAAAACAACATTCCAAGGTTAGCAAACATTCAACATTTGTCTCAAATTGTAGTGGCAATATAACTCTACATGTCCAATTTACATGACTGCCTAGTATAAATCTTAAGCACAGTATGTACTAAATCTGTCAAAATCTTGTCTAGTTTGCTTTAGATCAGTCCAAATCTTCAGCCCAGTATGCTTTAAATCAATCTAAATCATACATCTAGATTACATTTAATCTGCATCAAAATTCAATACAATTTTCACTGGACTATAGTCCAAATCTTCCAATATAATTACAACCATCTGCAAACAGATGAGATAAGATTGTGTGACTAGACATGTTTCACTTAAAGCTACTTTTCAAAAACTTGACTCGGCAACAAAACGGGACATTCTATTTTGACAGACATGACATGGGACTGTAGTAACACAAGGTATGGACTGTAGTAACACAAGGTACGGACTGTAGTAACACAAGGTATTTGACTGTAGTAACACAAGGTATGGACTGTAGTAACACAAGGTATTTGACTGTAGTAACACAAGGTATTTGACTGTAGTAACACAAGGTATTTGACTGTAGTAACACAAGGTATGGACTGTAGTAACACAAGGTATGGACTGTAGTAACACAAGGTATGGACTGTAGTAACACAAGGTATGGACTGTAGTAACACAAGGTATGGACTGTAGTAACACAAGGTATTGGACTGTAGTAACACAAGGTATTGGACTGTAGTAACACAAGGTATGGACTGTAGTAACACAAGGTATTGGACTGTAGTAACACAAGGTATGGACTGTAGTAACACAAGGTATGGACTGTAGTAACACAAGGTATGGACTGTAGTAACACAAGGTATTTGACTGTAGTAACACAAGGTATTGGACTGTAGTAACACAAGGTATTGGACTGTAGTAACACAAGGTATGGACTGTAGTAACACAAGGTATTGGACTGTAGTAACACAAGGTATTGGACTGTAGTAACACAAGGTATTGGACTGTAGTAACACAAGGTATTTGACTGTAGTAACACAAGGTATGGACTGTAGTAACACAAGGTATTGGACTGGGTACCTATTGCCAACTTGCTTACACAGTGAAGATCTGTATAATAAATACATAAACCAACTATAGGAAACTAAAAAAATGTGAATATTTTTTTTATGTAGTGAAGTTTTTTTTAATAAAAAAATAATTTCAAAATTTAGAACAACTTTTGATTTTGAGTATAAGTAAGCATTGTCTTTATGCTTTTCTGAAGAAAACAAGTTTCAAACATTTCTTGTGACTTTTACTTATAATTGTTAATGCATTTTTATCTCAGTATCCTTTTAACTTATCATCAATAAAACAATTTTTTTTTAAATTCAACTACAGGCAAGCTACTATGTACTTGTCAACTACTGAGCTCCATGTTGTATCCTGACCTTAGTTTACACTACACATTACTGGACTGGTTTATCTTAAACATAAACCCAATTGGAATAGTACTGACAGACTTCAATGTTTAACCCAAACCCAATTGGAATAGTATTGACAGACTTCTATGTTTAACCCAGACCCAATTGGAATAGTATTGACAGACTTACCCAGACCCAATTGGAATAGTATTGACAGACTTCTATGTTTAACCCAGACCCAATTGGAATAGTATTGACAGACTTACCCAGACCCAATTGGAATAGTATTGACAGACTTCTATGTTTAACCCAGACCCAATTGGAATAGTATTGACAGACTTCTATGTTTAACCCAGACCCAATTGGAATAGTATTGACAGACTTCTATGTTTAACCCAGACCCAATTGGAATAGTATTGACAGACTTCTGTTTAACCCAGACCCAATTGGAATAGTATTGACAGACTTCTATGTTTAACCCAGACCCAATTGGAATAGTATTGACAGACAACTGTTTAACACAATCAGAATAGTATGACAAACTTCTGTTTAACAAAGACCCAATCAGATTAATGTTGACAGACACATTATTAATGCCATAAAATTCAGGGCTCACTCAAGTCTTAAAAATAATTATAGTGCAGACACTGGGTGTACTGTAGTCAACAACAACAAACAAAAAAATCAATAGAAACAATAAAAGAGAAAAAAACAAAAAATTCAAAGCATAAACATCAAGTACTCAATAGAGAAACAAGGCGTAAAAGAGTTTTTGATTATAAATCGAGAGTTCTTTGAAATATTGGGTGAGATTAATATAAAGTCACAGTAATCTAACATGAATGGCTAAGTAAGATTGTCATAGACAGGCTGAGGTCTTTTGTTCTGGTCTTCACAATTTGAGTGTCACAATGTCAAGAGATGGTGCCTTGTGGAAGAGGGGATAAGTGGAAAGGTGCCAAGCTATTTATGTATTCTTAAGATTTCTGGGGTATCTTTAAGATGAGCTTTGGTCATGATGCTGGCATTAGTTGGGATATGGCAAATCTTTGGGTCAGTGTGAATGTGGCTATCTTTGGGTCAGTGTGAATGTGGCTATCTTTGGGTCAGTGTGAGTGTGGCTATCTTTGGGTCAGTGTGAGTGTGGCTATCTTTGGGTCAGTGTGAGTGTGGCTATCTTTGTGACAGTGTGAATGTGGCTATCTTTGGGTCAGTGTGAATGTGGCTATATTTGGGAGACAGTGTGAATGTGGCTATCTTTGG
This sequence comes from Physella acuta, assembly GCF_028476545.2. Lineage (NCBI taxonomy): Eukaryota > Metazoa > Mollusca > Gastropoda > Physidae > Physella > Physella acuta. The sequence goes on from NW_026731572.1 coordinate 174,763, forward strand.
GTCAGTGTGAATGTGGCTATCTTTGTGACAGTGTGAATGTGGCTATATTTGGGACAGTGTGAATGTGGCTATCTTTGTGACAGTGTGAATGTGGCTATCTTTGGGTCAGTGTGAATGTGGCTATATTTGGGAGACAGTGTGAATGTGGCTATATTTGGGACAGTGTGAATGTGGCTATCTTTGTGACAGTGTGAATGTGGCTATCTTTGGGTCAGTGTGAATGTGGCTATCTTTGAGTCAGTGTGAATGTGGCTATCTTTGAGTCAGTGTGAATGTGGCTATCTTTGGGTCAGTGTGAATGTGGCTATCTTTGAGTCAGTGTGAATGTGGCTATCTTTGGGTCAGTGTGAGTGTGGCTATCTTTGGGTCAGTGTGAATGTGGCTATCTTTGTGACAGTGTGAATGTGGCTATCTTTGTGACAGTGTGAATGTGGTTATCTTTGGGTCTGTGTGAATGTGGTTATCTTTGTGACAGTGTGAATGTGGCTATTTTTGGGACAGTGTGAATGTGGCTATCTTTGGGTCAGTGTGAGTGTGGCTATCTTTGGGTCAGTGTGAATGTGGCTATCTTTGTGACAGTGTGAATGTGGCTATCTTTGTGACAGTGTGAATGTGGCTATCTTTGGGTCAGTGTAGGGTAGATGCATTTATCTATGTTACAAGGTAGATGGGGCTATTTGCCTTATTGCTGTGTATGATATCTATACGACGAGAATCTTACCCCATAGTAGGTGCTACATGCCTCCACACAAATGATATGTTCGTGATTAGTAACAACAAAAATGTTTACAACAAAAAATAAAAAGTAAACACTTGTACCAGTAATAAAATAAATCAAGCAGGATTGTATATTGCCTTTATAACGATGCCAGTCCATTACCCACGTGTTTAAAATAAGCCAGTTAATTTTTAATGAGCACACAGGTCATCACAGTTCACCTCGCTGACTGACGCGCTAGATCATACAATGAAATAATCAACCATTGGTTACAATTTTTAAAAATCAAACACGCTCAATCCTAAATAAAAATTATGAAATAAATTTTCATTTGTACATTAAATATCTCCATACAAAAAAAAATGAAGCAAACTTCCTGAGCACTTTACATACAAAATCATAAGGCCTTCTGACGTTCATAGATCATGATAAAATTATAATTTAAACTAATTAATATACAACATAAATTAAACTTGTTTTTTTTTTAAAGAAATTATAGGAATGTATCAAGTCTGTAAATTATTTCATATAAAAAAAGATATATTTTTTTCAGATAAATGTTTTTTAAATTAAAAAAAAACCTGTTATCAAATTTTTTAAATACTGATCAGCCTAGCATTCAAACCAAGATCTGGTTTCAAAGCCTCTGTACAGCATATCACTGCCTGTTGCATATAGCAAACATCCACTGAATGTTGCATCATTCAGTGAATGTTGGATCTACAATCACATATCTAAATCAGTATTCCATGTCTTAAAACATCAACTTGCTGTGTGGATTTGTGCCAAGACTATGTGCATATTACACATCACTCAATACAAATATTTTTTCATCACTACTTGTAAAACTTACAGTAAAAAGATATGCTTGACATATTCAAATACGGACACATCTAACATAAAATAAAATAAAAAATGTTATCAATAAAAACTTCAAAATATAAAAAGCTAAGAGTAAACAGATATGGTTGACACAATCAAGTATTGATACATTCAAAATAATGCAAGTTTTATCAAGAAAACAATACATAAGTACATATCAATGTAAAAAAAAAAATCAACACATTTATTGCTATTATTATTCCTTTCAGATTAGCTTAGAGAGTCAACACTTCTCTACAAAAGTTGGCATTTTTAATAGTTTTTATTTCCTCTACCTCATTATAAAATAATCTAAACCTTAAACATAAATCCCAACAATTAGGATATCAAAAAGTACCATTAAATACATGAGCATTGACATTCTAACGCAATTCCCTAAAAAAAAGCAAGCTAAAAATAAAAATAAACCAAGGTGACGTAGTTAAACATCCTTTTCCCCTGTTCTATTTATAACAGTATGAAGCTTAATTTTAAAAAATGACATTTTTGTAAATATATAATCACCAGATTGGTCGTACAATGAGCCCAAACTGGAAACCATGACTACTAAAATAATGTAAAGTAAATCTAAATCACTAACCACTTACAATACACCTGATGCATAGGAGAAGAGAAAAAAATGGCCGGGCCATACCAATGTATAAGCAATGAAAAAAGTTGTGAAACCAAATTAATTTTAAATTAAGAAAATTGACACTTGTTAAAAAAAAAAATTCAGAAAGTTTACGTTTAAAACTCTTGAATGTTTTTTACTCTAGAATAACTATTCACATAGTAGTAGTGAATGAATTTGGATCACAATGAACAAATAGAGAGACGCAGCCATGAGAACTTCAAGCCTTTACATTGCTGAGATATGTGCGGGGAAATAAAAACATCTGCTATTGGTTACATTCTAAGAATTCAATTCCAATGTCACATGTGCTGTTGAACAGAACAGAAAAATTGAAATCTAGGAGCACAGAACTAAAGATCCTACCTTACCCCCTCCCCCCTCCCTAAGTCCCAAGATCTATGTAGAAAACCTAAAAACAAGGCCATTAAGGGTTAAATTTGTCCAGCAAAAACAGATGGGAACATTTTTAGAAGTCAGCAAGAAAATTGTGAGTCTTGGAGGCATCAGAAAGGTAACATCAATTAATTAAACAGTACAGAACTGTGCAAATCAGAGAGATGAGTAAATGGCCTTATGTCTCATAGAAAACAGTAAAATAACATCCAGTATTATGCTATACAATAGCTGATTGGTTCAAAGCTTTGAGATTTATGTGTCAACATTTTTTCAAGTTCTAATGGTCATAATTACAATGACAAGTGGAATCAACCACAAAGTATACACATCAAGTTTCAAGGACAGCTTAAACCCCCATCAAGGGACACTCTTACACATTGGGTATTGAAGTTTATCACTTTTAACATCTGAACTTCAAATTTATCCCTAAATTTTGAACAGAAGTGTCAAAAGTGTTGCATTTAATCCTGAATATTGGAACGCGACAAACACAGGTTTCAAATTTTAGAAAACTAGACATTATTCGTAACAATTAATATTTACTTTTAGTTTTATTTGTTACAAAGCCCATTCTAAATTATGTATCCAAAAAAAAGGTGGCAAAGACAAATAACAGAACACAAAGCATGGGAGAACACTAAAGATGTCTATAAAGCAGGAATGTATTTAAGAAAAGGTTCAAATTCACATTTTAAAAAAAAAATGTCTACTGGTCACCAAATCACACTAGATCCCTGGCCATGTTTTTATTTTCATTTCAGAAACCTGAGACTCATAGCATCTTTTTTTAGTCATTTTGTCTCGATACCTCTGTATAAAATTGTACTTTTTAAAAAATATTTTTAGTTACATCTTCAAATTCCAACTTTTGGTGGTTTAAGCTGTCCCTGGTAAACAACTTGTCTCCAAGACAAATATAAATACCACCCCCCCACCCCCTTTAGACCCATGAGAGAAATGAGTAACTACTAGACATTTTTGCTTCTTTGTAACTCAATGTCCAGCATGTTGGGCAAGACTTTGAGTAAATGTACAACACCTTCGTCCACAGTGATCGTGGACCGGAAACCAAGCTTGCGAATCTTCTCATAGCTGACCTCGTAATCACGTTTGTCTTTGTCTTCTCCGTCTGTGGAGCAGACAATCTGGCAGTCAGGGATTTTGTTCTGTATGACCTGGGCCACCTCGTTCTTTGTCAAGTTCATCTTCTCATCCCCAACGTTGTACGCATGGCCTGACATGACTTTGGTGTTTTCTATGGCAAACAGGAAAGCGCGTGCAGCATCCCGAACATGAAGGAACGTGCGTCTGAAATGGCCTTCGTACAGGTCAAATCTCTTGATGGTGAGCGCCCTGTATGTCAGGTCGTTGACCAGGAGGTCCAGTCTCATGCGGGGGGAGATACCAAACACAGTTGCCAGTCTTAAGGCGGTGCCGTTGCTGTTCAAGACAAGCTCCTCCCCCCCAGCTTTACTGCTGCCGTACAAGGACAGGGGGCTGATCTTTGTCTCCTCTGTGCAGACCCCGTCCACGGCGCCGTAGCAGGAACCGGTGCTGGCGTAGACCAGGGCCTGGTGGGGTTTCTTCAGGTCCGTGATGTTCCTGGTGCCTTCCACGTTCACCTGCTGGGCCTTGTCCTTGTCCTTGTCGCAGGCGGGGTAGCCTACAATGGCTGCCAGGTGGATGATGCCTGTCTTACCTTCCATCACCTCCGCCAGCTTGTCCTTGTCCAGTATGTCACCTTTGATGATGTGAAGTCTGGGGTTCTCTGCCACTGGCAGCAATGGGCTGATGCCCCACAAAAAAAGGTCGTACACTGTGACCTACAAAAGAAAGCAATTAGTATTTTATCAATTAACTTTTTTAAAATCTAATTAGACATTCAACATGTGTGTAACCATGAACAATCCACTATCTCTCCCTACTGTAGGCTACTAAACCAGATTTCAGCTCCCACAATAGAGGCTAAAGTACATTTTATCTGTGTCTCTACTACCAGTCACATGGCTGTAAAACCTAGTTCAGCCAAGTCATCCATCTCCCCATACAAGCACAAGATCAAAGAGAGACTCACCTCATATCCCTTATCCAACAACATAGGCACTAAGGTAGACCCGATGTAGCCAGCTCCCCCTGTGACGAGAATATGACCGGCCACCGGCGTGCTGTCCTTTATACCGTTATAACCATTTATATGGGGACCGTTTGAAGACATGACTGCAAGTTTTTTTTTCCAAATATTTTTTAAGTTTCACCGACCTGAAAATAACAAGATCATTTCATCGTCTTATCTCACCAACACAACCACAGTGAATGTAGCACTATTTACAACAGTGAACAGCACTGTTCTCTACGACAATACAATCTTTTCACCGATACTTCTGGTAAATAATTAACATCGATACACCCCTACCTGAAAACGGAAATTCCCAGCTAATTAAAATCACAAGAAACCTTTAAAAACATAACCCTCTAGTAATAATCTGACCATACACCAGAGAAATAAATAATTAAAGCCTTGCCCGATCAGTTCAATCAGTCGTGTATACCACTATGTTAATAACCACGTGAGGACGACGCGAATTTTGAAAAAAATTAAATGCTAATTACGCACCAGCTGTTGGACTAATGATGCCTACACCATCAGCGCATTAGATCCCCAATGCCTATCCAATAAAAGCCCGACTTGACCTACCTGTAATGTTTTCACCGATCGACTTACCAGCTTGAGATAGCGCACCAAATCACACCGGCAAGCGGTTCAATGTTTTATATACCGATAACAAGCCGCGCGACCCGCCCCCAAACTATGCTCGTGTCTAATAGGCTAATGGCAATACGGCTTGCTGGGGGCCAACATACACATACGGTACAGCCGAAAGATTTTACTCAACCGACAACATAAACTAATGGCAATACGGCTTGCTGGGGGCCAACATACACATACGGTACAGCAAATATGGCCGAAAGATTTTACTCAACCGACAACATAAACTAATGGCAATACGGGTTGCTGGGGGCCAACATACACATACGGTACAGCAAATATGGCCGAAAGATTTTACTCAACCGACAACATAAGCTAATGGCAATACGGCTCGCTGGGGGCCAACATACACATACGGTACAGCAAATATGGCCGAAAGATTTTACTCAACCGACAACATAAGCTAATGGCAATACGGCTTGCTGGGGGCCAACATACACATACGGTCTAGCTGAAAGATTTTACTCAACCGACAACATAAGCTAATGGCAATACGGCTCGCTGGGGGCCAACATACACATACGGTACAGCAAATATGGCCGAAAGATTTTACTCAACCGACAACATAAACTAATGGCAAAACGGGTTGCTGGGGGCCAACATACACATACGGTCAAGCCAATATGGCCGAAAGATTTTATCCGACAACATAAGCTAATGGCAATACGGGTTGCTGGGGGCCAACATACACATACGGTCTAGCCAATATGGCCGAAAGATTTTATCCGACAACATAAGCTAATGGCAATACGGGTTGCTGGGGGCCAACATACACATACGGTCTAGCCTATATGGCCGAAAGATTTTACTCAACCGACAACATAAGCTAATGGCAATACGGCTTGCTGGGGGCCAACATACACATACGGTCTAGCCAATACGGCCGAAAGATTTCACTATGCCGACAACATATGCAGTCCGAGTTCATGAACTGATGTAGGAAGTTGAAAGTAAAATGTATACTAATAAAACAGCATGTGGTTTCTGTTGTCGACCATGGGGTTCAAGTGTTGGTACTCATCTTAAAGTGGACCTACGTAGGTGACTCTATATGACGTCACACGCCACGAAGGAAAGGGGGGGGGGGGGATTTTGTTACGTTCTATCACGATCTTTATCATTTGAGAAACGGATGAAATAAAAGTGAACTATCGTTAGAATTATGGCTATTGGACAACGATGATTGTCCGCGACGTATTTTATGGGGTGGGGGGTGGCTTTTTGAGCTGGGCGAATTGACTCTAATGCAGTGACATCGTTTATGCTTGGCTTCATATTCGTATTGCTAGTATCGATGACACCAATACACACCTAACCTAAACAAAAACCGGCCTATACAGTAAAGCATGCCAGAACATTAGCGCTCACGCTGACAAGTCTATGGATAGATACAACAATGGTTATGTGTTTGCACATTTTCAAATCGTATTACCACGACAGTGGGGCGATTATGAGGGCAGTAATCGGATTAGAAGGTGTGTGATTATCGTGTGTCTGTGGCCAAAACTGGCTGCTTTATCCAGTCGAACCTAAAGACATAGGGCCTGCAAGTCTAAACGTATCCCATTCAACAAGGAACAAATCAATTATAAACACTGGGGCTAATTGGCTGGTGATTCTTCGACAACATAGATTGATCAAATCACGCACTTTGCATTCAAAATGCATAAACCTGGCTGTGCCAACGCAAGACAAAGGTGCCACTTGAAGTAATGGCTAAAGACGGTGGCAATGGTGCAGAACTCAGGTCACGTCCGACCCCCCCCCCCCCCCCCCCCCACACCCCACTGGCTTTCTATAGATCCGTTAGCAACCTCCCCCAGTCTAAAGAAAACAAACACGTACTCAAACGTTTAAAATAATATACATTTCACGCTACTTCAAATGTACCGTTTATATGGCGCAACGCTTAGAAGACACCGTATACAATAAAGATTCGTGGCCTCGCCTATCAAAGGCTAGATAGCAAATATAGTGTATGTTAATATTTTTAAACAATCGTGTTGTGTCGTGTTATCTGATGTGTATGTGGTCACAACTTACTGTATGGTGTCAACGTGCACTCATGTCTTGCTATTACAAATTGTCTTATCTTACACGTTGACATGCTAGTCATGAGGCCCACTGTAAGACGTTTGTTCGAAAATACTACTGTATGGCAACCAAAGTTTTCTCTAGCCTCGAAGTTGCACTAGAACCACGTCTTCGTCCCAAAACACAGGTTACACCAGGATGAAACCACGTGTTTCTAAAATCAAAAATTTAAAAAGTTGGTCCCAGCGAGATATGCCATTTTGGTTTGGTCCGTGAAAACAGCGAACATGTTTTACAAGACAGCACCTTGTATCAAAATACACTGTATAGTCTCTCGTCCCAAAAACACCCCACTCAGAGAAAAATGGGCATTGGGAGTTCGCTGAGATGGAGACGACTCTACGGTTCGTCTGCCGTGTTGGTAGAATTGTATGATTCTCCAATTTAGACATTCATTGAGAGGAGTAAGAGAAAACTGCAAACACACACTGACAAAACCACTACTGCTGACAAAATCTGACAAAAACACTACTGCTGACAAACGCTGACAAAAAACACTACTGCTAACAAACGCTGACAAAAACACTACTGCTGACAAAATCTGACAAAAACACTACTGCTGACAAAAACACTACTGCTGACAAAAACACTACTGCTAACAAACGCTGACAAAAACACTACTGTTGACAAAATCTGACAAAAACACTACTGTTGACAAAAACACCACTGCTTACAAACGCTGACAAAAACACTACTGCTAACAAAAGCTGACAAAAACACTACTGCTGACAAAAGCTGACAAAAACACTACTGCTGACAAAAGCTGACAAAAACACTACTGCTGACAAAAACACTACTGCTGACAAAAACACTACTGCTAACAAACGCTGACAAAAACACTACTGCTAACAAAAGCTGACAAAAACACTACTGCTGACAAAAGCTGACAAAAACACTACTGCTGACAAAAACACTACTGCTGACAAAAACACTACGGCTGACAAAAACACTACTGCTGACAAATGCTGACAAAAACACTACGGCTAACAAAAGCTGACAAAAACACTACTGCTAACAAACGCTGACAAAAACACTACTGCTAACAAACGCTGACAAAAACACTACTGCTGACAAAAACACTACTGCTAACAAACGCTGACAAAAACACTACTGCTAACAAACGCTGACAAAACACTACTGCTGACAAAAACAGACAAAAACACTACTGCTGACAAAAACACTACTGCTGACAAAAACAGACAAAAACACGACTGCTGACAAAAACACTACTGCTGACAAAAACAGACAAAAACACTACTGCTGACAAAAACAGACAAAAACACTACTGCTGACAAAAACAGACAAAAACACGACTGTTGACAACTGCTGACAAAAACACGACTGCTGACAAACGCTGATAAAACCACTACTTGCTCAAACCACAAGCGTTTCTCAGTAGCACACTAAACCATACAGCACATACATTAGCGAAAACATTTGAAAAGAGCGGTGATGGACCGATGAAACGTGTGTATCAACATGAAAGGGATGTACCATGTGAAGATCAGCCAAACGTGTTTTATTTACCAGACATTTATTGGTGACATTAATTTATCGACTGTAGGGCACAAAAGAAGTTTTGTACGGCCCCATCTCCTCCTCCCCCCCCCCTTAACCCCCCCCCCCCACCCCTTTACAATACACACATCAGGTTTGTTACTTATTGACACATGTTTTACTTTTGGTATTCATCACCAGCTGACTGAGAAATATGACAACAAAACGGTGGTCAGATAGAGGCCTAACGCATATAAGCACGCTAAACAGCTATGTTTAGTCACTAAATAGCTATGTTTGTCAGGAAACAGCTATGTTTACGTCACAAAACAGCTATGTTTAGTCACAAAATAGCTATGTTTAAGTCACAAAACAGCTGTTCAGTCACAAAATAGCTATGTTTGTCAGGAAACAGCTGTTTAAGTCACAAAATAGCTGTGTTTGTCAGGAAACAGCTATGTTTAAGTCACAAAGCAGCTATGTTTCACAAAACAGCTATACTTAAGTCACAAAACAGCTTGTTTAAAGTCATAAAACAGCAATATTTTAGACACAAAACAGCTTGATTGAAGTCACAAAAGAACTTGCTTTAAGGCATAAGACAGCTTGATTTCAGTAAAAACACATCTTACTTCAATCATCCACAGTTTACTTTATTACTCGAAGTACCAAGACCGCGTATTATAAATATCACAAGAGTTTGGTATCAAGACAGTTTACTTCATTCACCAAGACAGCTCTATTCAAACATCAATCAGTGCAGGCTCTAGTGAGCCTGACACAAACCCCTGCACCAAGTGTGCTGATTCCTTAGATTAGGCGAGCATCCATCATCCAGGCTACAAAAGCTGGTATACCTGCCTACCCAATCTACCTGTACGCGCGCGCCAGGCCTGGTCGTACGCGCGTGAGTCTGGTCGATACACCTGGCTTCACCCTAAGCAAGAGAATAATTATCTTCCAAGCCGAGCTTCTTTAGCAGAAGGTGGCTGGTCAATAAAACAAAGACTATTAAAGTCATACCCAAGTTAAGACAACAAATATAAATGTGGGTGATGTGTTTTACTGCCCGCTTTGAGTGGTGAAAATAAAATAAAAATCTCGTATCTTCGCGAGGTAAAAATTTAATCAATACGAGGACTAAACACAACTGCAATATCTGCATAAATACTTAAGTATCAGCAATACAAGCTAAGCAATGTATACATGCAAACCAAGTGTATTATTAGGGCCGATACCTCCGTGGCGCCGTCGGAGTTACACTCAATAGAGTATTAAAGTCTTCAGAGGGGGTCTTCGTATGACTACTTTTCTATGAAACAATTTATAAACTACATTAAATACAAATTCTCTTGGAACAACCCGCTGCGGCAAAGCGCAAACTAAAGACCCGCGATAAAAGAGCTTCCGAGAAAAGGGACCCCCGACAATAAGGCCTACCAACAACAACGCCCGGCTCGTGCAGCGTAACCGCGCCGATTAAAACAGGTCTACGCAAGGTTTTGATTTGGACTGGATTAGTAACTTCTTTTGTCGGGAGCTATGTACACAACATGAACTACGCATTTCAATGTCATATCATTGACTGTTGCTGACAACCTTGAAAACCACACACAGAGTTTCCAGCTATCACCCCCTCCCCTCCCCCACACACCCTCTGTCAGCAATTTGAAGATACGGTGTACAAAAAAAATGTCAATTCCCTACATGGGGTCTAGAGGAAACTGTCTGTAACACAAGATCTTAATCCCCACGATTAGTACAGTACCGGTATTAACCATGTCCATAATAAGACTTTTTAAATAAAAATGCTAGGTTGATAGTTGACTTGTAATCTCAGGTTTAATGGTACGGTCAGAAAGTAGGGTTTAGGACTATGGTAGGACGTGGATTAGTGCTGATATTACCAATTTATACTAATAACTGAAGACAACAAGGATGTCTTGGGAAATTGCAAAATTAACAGCCGAGGACCGGACAAAATGGAAGGTCATGGTTGAGGCCCTATGCTCCACAAGGAGTAAAGAGGGTTGTCAAGTACGTCAATTTATATTTAGTTTAATACCAATAGCCTAACACATACACTCCATTGTTGTGATATAACGCAGATCTCCATTTCCATGTTTACGCGAGATAATTTTATTCAGGTAAAAATAGGAGAGTGGTTATTTAGCAACGGCGGAAGCCAGCGGTGTCGTAGGTGTGCTATCTTAGGCCGGTGTCACCGTCAAGGCAACAATTGAGCTAAACGTACGAGCAAAAAAAATTGATTTGACACGCTCTACTAGCGCACTAATAAGTACCGAGGAACGCCGATTGATTTGATCAAAACACATCGGGACACGATAATACACCATTGAGGGCTAACCACGTTTGGGCAAGAATCCAAATAATACCCCACACCCCCTCATTCGAACAGTTTATGATTTGTTTAACTTCAATGTGGAAGCGGGGGATGAGATAGGGATATAACACAAATCCCACTTTGTCTATTCCATTTGTAGTAGTACTAAAATGTTAAACTAATTAGCACTGTTGCCCTTAACTAAATATATTAATATAGAGAGTTATAGAGAGTGCTAGATCGAAGGTTGTATGCCTTTAAAAAGTAAAGCTCCGCTGTAGACGGCCTACAACAAAAGCGCAATAAAGTTATGTTTACTGTGTATTGCCTGGTTACATCGTCATCACCTACACGTGTGATAAGGAGTTGTTTGTAAGACCTGCCGTTAAATTTTCAGCAGGTGGTGTGCTAGTGTCAACCTGCTCTAGATAAGCCGATCATGCAAGCAAGGCCGTCCACCGTGTCTTACATGTCCGTCAATGACATCAGGCATCTAGGGCAGTGGTTCTTAACCTGTATCCCATCGGACCCCAGGGGTTCAATGAGTCGGTCTCATGCCAAGACACACGTCCGACTCATATGGTTCCCCATCAGATTATGGACAATAGAACTGTAAAGAAAGGTTCGGTCTATGCGCATATAAAACTGGCGGGGTTCGGTACCCCCAAAAAGGTTGAGAACCACAGCTCTAGATGGGAAGGGATGTTTACACTAATATGTTAAAATGCTTGGAGGAAGGGGGGGAGGTGCAAGAAATGTAACGTAGCTTGTATTTTGTATTTATTGATAGTAAAAATATTTCAGGCAAATCATTGGCTTTTAATACGGGACTAGATGAAACTGTAACGTCAGTTTGGGCGTTTTAGTGATGGGAGAGGGATATTTGGGAGGAATGCGAGCCAGTCAAAATGTTAACACATATTTCGCTTACTTGTGCTATTTTTGGTATTTGGTATGAGTTGTTCTATTCTTAATATTTCTCAATGTGTTTTTCTACAGCTACGAGATCTAGGGATGGCACCCTAGGCTACTTTCTCAAAATATATATTTATCTAGTCATCGCCTCCCCCCCCCCCAATAAAAAAAACAATTAAAAAAAACAACCGAAGGATAACTAAGCAGCTCAAGCTTAATCGCCCCTGGAAAGGGTTACAACATAATAATCCGTTAAACACAATAATCAACAGTCCGTAAAAGTAAATTTTAAAAAAACCTTTCTGGCATGTATTTTTGATGCAGCCAACCTATACTATATGCTAAAAAAGAAAATGAACTAAAAATCATCATTTACCAGAGACTGACAGAGCTATGTGCAGCTACAGATTTTGACTTAACTACCCACATATTGGAATATTATTATTTAAACATCAAAAGCAAATAAAATACTTGCAGAAAAAAACAACAACATAAAATACTGATTGCTAGCAAACAAGTTATTTATGTAGGAGGGAAATTGTAAGGGATGGGCAACTATACAGCTGAAACTGACTGGTGAAAAATAAATATTTCACAAGTTAACAATAACATTGTGACAACGTGGTTGGGTATAGAGCACTCAATTGTTAACCTAAAAGTCTTGTGTTTGTATCCCAGGTTGGTGTCTGTAGGGCGTCCCAGAGTCCACCCAGCTCTAGTGGGTAGCTGACTCACGTTAGGGAAATTAGGTCGTTAGGGAAATTAGGTCGCTGGGCATAGCACGGATACACTATCCACTCATATGCAGCGATCTCAAAGAAGCAGATGAACTCTACTTCATCTGCCCAATCGACAACCAGATTCAAAAAGGTAACTTTATTAAAACATTAGCAAGCTAATATAGCAGATGGGACAACATGGCAGATGAGTACTTGACTTCTAACCCCATAGCGTTAGTTTGTATCTTGGACTAGTGCCAAGGACTTCCCTTAGCCCATTTTGAGTACCCGACTCAAGTTAGGGAAATAAAACTGGTAAAGATAGAAATGACCATACTATCCTTCCCATACTGTCGTGACAGAAACAGGTGAACTCTCTTTATTTCCATATTGAGAGTCAGGTTTGAAACAGCAGCTTTATATAACTTTAACACCATATAAGCAGGCCTTTGAAAACTGATGTAATTTTTAACTTTTTACAGCTGCTTCAAGCATTGGGGTGAGATAAAACTGCAACTTACCTTTGTTTCCTGCAAGTACTGCCAAATGTTTGGGGAGTATAATGTGCTGATTGGATGAATTCAATGTCAGTCCTATGTTTTAGACACAAACCACAGCTGAAAACAATTAGAGCTCATTTAACATAGTAACATCATAGTAACTGGGTTCATTCATTTTATTACAGCCAAGTGAAATATTTCATTTTTATTGTCACCACTACTATCTAAGTCTGTGCTTATAAATAGCTGTGTTCATTTATGTGTATGCTTTCAGCCTGTGTTACTTCCACAAGTGCTAATTAGAGGGGTGGGGTGGGATCCATTAGCTGTGACAATAATAAAGTAATGAGCAACACCAATACTACAGCACTAAATATTTTCTATCCATTAGCTCCAAGCCCTATTTACCTACATCACAGTTAGAGTAAGTCACTAGCTCAGCTTACAGGGACAATCAATAACAGGGAGCTGGTTTTAATTATTCTAAGATCATCTAAACATGTATAAATACACTTTGGACAAAAATAAAATGAACACTATTGGTAAGAACTTTGAAACTGACAGTTAGTTTAAATTCATTATCAGAACAATCAGTAAAAAGATATTCTAATGAGGGGGGTGGCACTATCCCAAAGATAAGGTAAGCTCCAAATCAGTTTGCAGAGAACAGGGCATTACCCCCCCCCCCCCCCATCATAGCTTAAGGTAATGGCAAGTGTTAGGGTTAATGTTGGGTTAGGGTTAGACCTATCTCTACAGTTGGGTTAAGATTTAGGCTGATGTGAATGCTTACGTTTAGGCTTTTGCTTATTTTTTTAAGGTTAGGATTACTATCATTAAGGTAAGATTAGGCCTATAGTTAGGGTTAGGTTTGAGGTTTGGTTGAGTGTTAGCTTAAATTATAGAGTTGATGGGTAGGTTTAGGAGGGTAATGTCCTAGACCCCAGTTTGCAATACCCTGTGTTCAGTGCATCAACTAGAAGGTGAATACCGAATTTACCAGCAAGTGTTTTATAACTAGGCAGCTGGTGAAATAATTGATTTTACATGCTTTATGAAACCTGATACATCAAACCAGCAGGTATATGTTTCATAACCTGACAGCTATTAACAATATTATTTTTTTTAATTTTGAATTACAAGTTAAGTTTCTCTGTATTAAAACAGGAAAAGAATTAAAATAAAAAAGAAATATAATTTATTTTTTGTTGGAATAAAACTAATTACAATTTATATATATATATATATCTATATCTATCTGTATATCAATCAATCTATATCTATCAACATACATATATATATACATACATATATATACATACATATATATACATATATATACATACATAATATATACATACATATACATACATAATATATACATACATATACATACATAATATATACATACATATATATACATATATATACATACATAATATATACATTCATATTATATACATATATATACATTCATATTATATACATATATATACATTCATATTATATACATATATATACATACATAATATATACATATATATACATACATAATATATACATATATATATATATATATATATATATATATATATATATATATATATATATATATATATATATATATATATATATATATAATATATATATATATATATATATATATATAGATATATAGATATATATAGATATATAGATAGATATAGAGATATAACAAACTGCAGTCAAGGAGAAAAAAGTTCATATGTAGGTATTTTTCAAGCAGCAGGTGCAAAAAAAAAAGCTATTTCTGTTCTGGCATTAGTCAATTCAACCGGAATGTGCCAGCTTCATAATTGACCTACATTTGCAGACCATGGTAAGAGGGGTTAAAAGAAAAATAATTAAAATAAATATAAAACACTTAAGCTTTATTGTAAAGTACGAAGCAGAAAGTTTAATGAAGTCAGCTATTCAAGCTAGTCGGTATATGAATTTCTTAACATGGATTTTCTAATAACTGGATTTATGACCTTACATACAAGCTTTTATGATGATCAGATAAACAGAGGTACTCCTTTTGATCAACACAACAAGAAATGATAATGATGTAAGGATCATTTAGTTTTAAATTTATAATGGGACAGAAAATAGTTATCTTAGCAATTGCATTTTTTGTACACACAGGCGGATCTAGGTGTGACATTTTGTCTTATTCTTTGAAAAATATGTAATTAACAAATCTTTTTCTTATTTGTAATGATGTATATATTTTATACAACTTGTTCTGTGTTCTTAACATTTCTGAAAGAATATTTAAATAGCTATAGACAGACCTACCCCACCCCCTCTCTAAACACAGCACATGTTTACATTTATCTAAATCTACTTTTCCATGCAAACTGTGAAGTGTGTTTTATACCAGGTGACTAAAGGGTTATTTTAACCATCCACATTTTTATTTAAACTGTGCCACAATTATAAGAAATATTATTTATTGTGTCACTTATTGTAGGGGTAATGATTGTAAATTGTATTTTTAGTGTGAACTGCTACCACACTCTCTCTGCACTGTAAATATTAGACAAGGAGCAGTGGTGTGTGGTCTAGTGGTAGAGCTCATGTAAATAACCCAAAGTCATGTGTACCCCAAACCAGGTGAAGTGATACTGGAGATGGAGGAAGTGAAAGTTGGTGAAACCAATGGCTCTAGGAAATTTTTCTTTCACAACTGGTTATAGAGGACAATAAGAAGAGAACAAAATTATTGAATGATGGCCTACACACCAAGAGATAATAGATGTACCTGGTAAATCCAATTTCACCTATTACCAACTAAATATTGTGATAATTAATTGGAGCAAGACATGAAACTAATATAAAATATGTGTAAGAATCACATATAAGCATTAAGACACCATTTTCAATTAATCCCACATTTTAAAAAAAAAACCAAGTTGAATAGATTTGGACCCTCAACACTTACCTCTAAGAAGATGTATCACAACCCTTCTTACAATTACAAGACATTCCGATAAATATTATCTTCGCTTAACCAAATCCGCAGTCTATGAATAAGGCCAATCATGATTGGCAGAATAAGTATAAGGCAAGGTTTATGTTATCCAGTTCACCATATCAACAGTTGGTAGGTAAGGCTGTGCCAGGTATTTAATTATATAAGTACCTGGAGAAAATTATCAAACTCTAGAGGTACTTCAAAAACAATTTGGCTTATGAAGGAGCAAATATATTGAGTTATATTTAGGAAAAAGTGTAGTAGGCCTTATATATAAGCCTAAAAAACATAAATAATTAGTTAATTCGTACACTTAATTTCAAACTGATTCATTCAATTAAAAATCATATTTAATCTCAACTGACCTAACCTTCACTATTAAAATGCCTTGCCCTAAAAACTTCCAAAAATAATTTCTGAGTTAGGCTGTATAAGAAAATACACACATTTTTTTTAATACTTTAACCATGATCAAGACAAATATCAACCTTAAATTTAATCATATCCATATGCTTAGACAAAATGTTGTAAAAAAAAAATTATTCAGATATGTTATAGCAAACACTAAATTGTTAGTAGTGTCAATAGTGTCATAATATCAAGTTTAGTTTTGCCAGGATCTGCATCTGCAACGTTTGTCTAGAGTGACTCTAGAGAGACTGGACGATCGATCATAATTGTTGACATGGTTGAAAAATACAGGCCTAATTTGGGAATATTTTGTATTTATTAGGCCTATGTCTTAAACTTTTTTAAATATTAAAATAAAGGGGAAATTTTTATAACAGTGTCTGATAATAGAATCTTTTTTAAAAGGGGTGTAAGGTTGCTGCAAACGTCAATGCTAACCCGAACTATTCTATTAACTAAACCCAACCCTAGACTAGTCTTATCATACGAATAACCGCTAATCCTATAATAATTTCTAACCATAAAACTTGTCCAGATTACTTCTAACAACACAACACACCTATTTCATAGAAGAGTCTATTATTATACATCGGTATCTAAAATCATCCATACCTAGATTCTAGATCTAGAACTTAAACTAGATTGGATCTAGAGAATTTAGATCTAGAATAGATCTAAAGTTAGAGATCTAATAGATCTAGATAGATTACAGTGGTTCCCAAAATTTTTCGAGTGCCGACCCCCTTTTATAAAAGTTAAGAGACTTGCGACCCCCATAGAATAAAAAAGTCAAAATTAGTAAGGAAATTAATCAGCACTAAAGTAAGATTTTCTAGTAGACTTTCAGATTTTCTAGTAGACTTTCAATATCAATTATTCTTGATAACTGTTTTAATACGATGAGTAAAACTGCATGCTATTAAGTGGCCTCAATTTTCGAGGTTGAGGTTTTGTTAACGCTAACCTCATGTCATTCTTAACATTTAATTTATTTCTTTGTTTTGTTTTAAATTGGAGAAGTGTTGAAAATCTATTCTCGCAAAGACACAAAAGGAACTAAAACTCGAAAGGCAATCAATTTCACGCTTAGGTATGAATGGTGCATACTACACCAAATGTGAGTGAACAGTTTTTTATCTGACGCGGAATCATTTCGCACATTTAAGAATCCATCTTGTAATTCATTGGGAATGCTCACAACATCTAGGGAAGCAGAGGATGGGTAACGTGTCAATGCAGATTCTTCTTCCTTCAGCTCAGGGATAATGCCACAGTTAGATGCTAAGAGATTCAAGATGCCCAGAAATCTCCTTTTTCAAATTTGTATTTACCTCACAATAAATCATAAATCATATCTTTGCACAGTTCTTTAAACAGATGGGTGTTTAGGGCTCCAGATTTAATATAATTTACGACTTTCATTAGGATTAGCAATGGAGTCGAAAGCAACTGCGAACACAAATTCATGGCTGTTGATTCATTTCATTATCTTGAAAAGCAAACAATAGTGAAAGCTTGATTTCATTTAAAATGTATCCTTTAACATCTACAGACATGTCTGCTATAAGCAGATGAATAGAATTATTATAGGCTACAGGAATATTTTTTGCATCTTTAGTGCACTGGAATTCCCAATAATTTATTTCACCATCTTCAACATTGAGGGTTTGGTGAGATTTTCTCCTGTTGTGTGAGAGGTTTTTTTGCTTGGCAATTTCTAATGCGCCTTCATATGATGCTTGCACTGATGATGACTAATGCTGTGTGAAAACTTCATGTTCGATTAAGTATCTGACATTTGCAACTAACTCCATGCTGAAGAAAGAACTCCATATCTTTTTTGGTGTGTTCCTAATAACTCGTCTCAAAATGACGTTTTAGTTTTGAAGGTTTTATAGACTCGTTCATAAGAACAACTTTGCACTGTAATGACTGTACTCATTTAGATCTACATTATTTCTTCTCTATTTCATTTTCAGATATTCTTCTTAATATTTTTTTTTCCTTGCTTAGGTTTAGTCTACAAGTGTGGCGACCCCCCCCCCCCCCCAGAAAGCCCTTTGCGATCCCCCTGGGGGTCGCCAGTTTGGGAACCCGTGAGATAGATCTAGAATCTAGATCTAGAATCTAGAGATTCTAGAATCTAAAAATAATCGTCATCTTGAGATCAGCCAGTCTACTCGTAGTCGTAGTGTAAGTGTATGGATTAAACCATGTTATTATTACATAACTAAGGAGAATTCTTGGACACAATCACAAAGGCTGGGGCAAATTTACTGACCTGTTATTTGGTTGGGTTTCGAGAGTCTAGTCTAAGGCTTTAATATTTTATTTTTAAGTCACATGCAGTTGTCTTGACTCCAAGTTCAACGCTTGGTATCGCCAGGAAGTGGACCGAGCCGGCTGTAATTATTAGAATAGTTTCTATTGGCTCTTTGTAGTTGTTATGCGTGTAGCGATAGGTTAATTTTATAAACATGCTTTCCTGTTCCACTATCTGCACTCGCTTATATCGGCGAATTTTAGGGTTATACTTATACATATTGTTGTATATTATAAAACTAAAACTAAATATTGATCTAGATCCATTTAAAACTGTATAAAGCACTAATACTCCCCCAGAGGGTAAAGAGAAAATGTTGAACTTGTATTAGAAGCAATCTCACTAAGTGTTTCTTCCATGCATTTCTTCGGGGGGGGGGGGGGGCGCACCACCCCGAAGAAAGTCTACCGCCCCCCGAACGAAATGAAATTTAAATAGAAAATATATACTTTTAACAGTGTCCGCCGCCCCCCCCCCCCGAAGAAAGTCTACCGCCCCCCCCCCCCCCCCGAACAACATGGAATCTATATAGAAAACATACTTTTAGGGTCGTCCCTAAATGACGTCACACTCGTAGGGGGGAGGGGGGAGGTTCGTAATTTTGTGACGGTGTGTGATGGGGGGGGGAGGGTTCAGATGGTGCGTTATAAAAAGGCAATGTTAGGAAGCGAATTTGGACGTTATTTCGCGTTTTAGAAAACTTTTAATAAACTGTAATAGGAATTGATTAAAATACTCTATTTTGACAGAGTTCAGACAAGATTTTAGAAAAATATTGATGTTTAAAAAAAAAGCAGCTGCAATTTTAAGAGGGGTTGTAGGCTGAGGTGTGACGACGTGTGACGGAGGGGAGGTAAAAATCGTCAAAAAAGTGTGACGTCATTTATGGATGACCCCTTTACCAGTGTCCGCCCCACCCCCCCCCCCGGAAAATGTTGACCGCCCCCACACCCCCCCCCCCCCCCGAAAATATCAAATGTCCCCCTGGAGAAAAAAGTCTGGAAGAAACACTTGGGGAGCGGACACTGGAAAAAGAATGTATTTTATATATACCATAAATTCTATTACGTTCGGGGGAGGGGCGGTAAAAACACTGCACGAAGTTGTTTCGTTCATACTTTTTCGTCAGGCATGTCTTTGAGCCCCCCCCCCCCCCCTCCGAAAAATGTTTGAAAGAAACACTACTGACCGGGTTGCCTGTAAACATAAAGATTTACTTGAACCGTTAGACCTAAAGTTATTTTACAATTCGTGTGTGTGTGATATATCTAGGCCTGCTATCTCAGACAGCGGTGGATTGTGGGGCCCTTGTATCAAAGGTCGGCAGTACCTGCAAAACATCAGTAGTCCATGTCTCTAGGACCAGTTTAGTGTATAGCAGTGGCGTAGCTAGCGTAAGCAAGACATAGGGCCAAAGGAAAATATGAGCCCTTTTTCCTCTCTAAAAAATTTAAAATTTTAATATTTCTTTTTATAAAAAAGAAAATGGAAGTCCGGTTTCTTTTTATAATAGATTGACGACAGAAGCCTGTGGTTGTATATAACACATTTATTTGGGTCTAACTACCTCAATGGTAACACGTAGAGAGGACGGAAGGAAGTACACAAGGGACATCACTCAAGATAACAATATTATAAATATAACTAATACAGAAGAGTGAGTTCCCTTGACCTCACAATTATTTCAATCTATTACATCCCTTTACCCTTAGAACACAATAACACATCTCTCAATAGAACAATTGATAGTATCCTAAAATCACCAATTATATTGTAACATGAACATTATGGTAGATTACATCCTTACAAACAATGCACAACATGCCACAACATAATCAAGATACAAAACAATGATGTCAAAGTCCTTTTGACCTTTAGAATCATAGGTCTAACTTATTTGGGACTTTGATTGTCCTGCTTGACCTTCTCAGTGGCTTCTGATTTGGTGACTCAAGATTCTGACCATCTGGATTCTCTATCTCAGGAGTTCTAGGATTTAAATCATTAACTCCAGAATTTACATTTTCTGACTCCAGACAACTTGGTTCACTCATATCAACAGAACTTGGTTGTGGAACAAACTGAGTTGGTGTGAACTGATCAGACTTGGTGGTATAATAGATTGACGACAGAAGCCTGTGGTTGTATATAACACGTTTAATTGAGTCTAACTACCACGATGGTAACACACAGAGAGGACGGAAGGAAGTACACAAGGGACATCACTCAAGATAACAATATTATAAATATAACTAATACAGAAGAGTGAGTTCCCTTGACCTCACAATTATTTCAATCTATTACATCCCTTTACCCTTAGAACACAATAACACATCTCTCAATAGAACAATTGATAGTATCCTAAAATCACCAATTATATTGTAACATGAACACTATGGTAGATTACATCCTTACAAACAATGCACAATATGCTACAACATAATCAAAATACAAAACAATAATGTCAAAGTCCTTTTGACCTTTAAAATCATAGGTCTAACTTATTTGGGACTTTGATTGTCCTGCTTGACCTTCTCAGTGGCTTCTGATTTGGTGACTCAAGATTCTGACCATCTGGATTCTCTATCTCAGGAGGTCTAGGATTTAAATCATTAACTCCAGAATTTACATTTTCTGACTCTAGACAACTTGATTCACTCATATCAACAGAACTTGGTTGTGGAACAACTGAGTTGGTGTGAACTGATCAGACTTGGTGGGATTGACAGATTCACCCTTATTATCTGCACAAGTTATTTTTAACTGGTCTGCATGTTTACGGACAATAAGTCCATCATTTGTTTTTACTTTATAAGACACAGGTCCTGTACATTGAACAATTTGACCTGGAATCCATTTTTCCTTTCTCCCATAATTTCTTAGATACACATTATCATTAACTGCAAATTCTCTTTCAATGGATGATTTGTCATGATTTACTTTTTGTGTATGTTGATGTTGGGAAACAGACCTTTGAACAGTTGGATGTAGTAGGTCAAGATGAGTTTTAATTTTCCTACCACATAGCAATTCACATGGTGCAACACCTGTTGTTATATGAGGAGTTGTGCGGTATTTGGTTAAGAACCTGTTTACTCTTTCTCTAAGAGAAAACTTGTTACCGGTATTCATTTTTACCATAGCGGTTTTGAATATGCCTACCGCTCTTTCAGCTAAACCATTCCCAGCAGGATGATAGGGGGATGTGGTTATATGCTCAATACCATTTGCCACACAAAACAGTTTAAACTCATGAGCTGTGAAACTAGGCCCATTATCTGAAACAATTTGATCTGGTAATCCATGAGTTGAAAATATTTCCTTAAGTTCTATAATGGTATCATTTGCAGTGATTGTGTTCATGATTTTAACTTCTAACCATTTAGAATGTGAATCAATAACAATTAAGAACATTTTGTTCATGAAAGGTCCTGCGAAATCTATATGTATACGTTTCCATGGTTCAATTGGCCAGTCCCAGTTTTGCAAAGGTGCTGTAGCTGGTTGATTTGAATGTTGTGCACAGCTTGAACAAAGTTTTACATATTTTTCAATATCAGCATCCATATGTGGCCACCAGAACCATGATCTTGCTAGACTCTTCATTTTGGAAGAACCAAGATGAGTATCATGTAAAGTTCTTAAAACTTCTTTTTGTAACATTTTGGGGATAATTACTCTTGACCCCCATAGTATACATCCATCTTCTAGACTTAACTCTGTTTTTCTTATTTTATATGGCTTTAAGTCCTCATTCACTGACTCTTCAGGCCAACCATTCTTACAGTACTCATATACTTTTATTAAGCACTCATCTTTTTGTGTTTCTCTCTTAATATCATTCACATTTATATTGGAGTTATCCATGATAGTGAAGAGAACAAAAAACATCTTCTGGTACATAGCTCAGGCTTTGGTTTTTTAAAGGTAATCTACTAAGACTATCTGCACTATTCTCAGATCCAGGTTTGTATTTCAATTCATAATTGTATGCAGTTAGTGTGATAGCCCATCTTTGAATTCTTGGTGAGGCATGCTCAGGTAGGGTTTTGTTTTCTCCAAATAAACCTAGCAATGGTTTATGATCTGTAAAGATGGTGAACTTCCTACCAAACAGAAACTTATGAAATTTCTTAACACCAAAAATGATGCCTAAGCCTTCCCTATCTAACTGAGAATAATTTTTCTCAGCCTGGTTCAAAGATCTACTGGCAAAAGCAATGGGTCTGTCACCCTTCTCATCCATGTGGGACAAGACTGCTCCTACACCATCTGGTGAAGCATCACATGTTAATATAAGTCTTTTCCCTGGGTCATAGTGAGTTAGTAAGGTGTCAGCAGACAAAGCCTCTTTTGCTGTGTTAAAAGCAGCTTCTTGTTGTTTACCCCAGTGCCAAGTTGCATTTTTCTGTAGCAGCTTGTACAGTGGTGATAGTTTACCAGACAGATTCCCTATGAACTTTGCATAGTAATTTATCAAGCCCAAAAAAGCTCTTAGTTGTTGGGTATTTTCAGGTTTGGGGGCTTCTTTAATGGCTTTTGTTTTCTCAGGTTGAGGTCTGATACCTTGCTTGCTTAATATATAACCAAGAAAACTAATTTCTGTCAACATGAATTGACATTTATCTTTGTTTATCTTTAAACCTTTTTCACCAACAATTTTCAAGACTTTATCAAGTGTTTTAAGATGTTCAGTGTCATTCTTACCAGTTATGTACACATTGTCAAAGTACACACAAACATTTGGAATATCCTTAAAAATACTGTCCATGACAGCTTGGAAAATTCCAGGGCTAGATGATATGCCAAAACATAGTCTTTCATATTGGTAGAGTCCTTTATGAGTGTTTATTGTCGTATAGACTTTTGAATCTGGATGCAGTTCTAGTTGAGTGTAAGCATGACTAAAGTCTAATTCAGTGAATTTGTCTCCTCCTGCCAAATTCAAAGAAATTTCCTCAATGTTAGGTATAGGGTACCTATTTAGCTCTATTTGCTTATTCAGTGTAGTTTTATAATCTCCACAAATTCTTATAGAACCATCCTTCTTTAACACTGGCACAATGGGTGTCGCCCAATCGGAATAGTCTACCTTCTTTATAATGCCATTAGATTCCAATCTACTTAGCTCATTTTCAATTTTATTCCTCATTGCATAAGGTGGAACTCTAGCTTTGCAGTATCTTGGATTTGTATCTTTAATGCTTAACTTCACTGTTCTATCATTTAGTAATCCAGAGTTACCAAAAACACTTTTATTTTCAGATATTACTTTATCTAGTGAAGTAAGACTAGATTCTTTTCCATTGTTCAATGAACAAATACTCTCCCAATTTAACTTAAGATTACTTAACCAGTTCCTACCTAGTAATGGCGGTCCATTTCCTTCAACCACAAGAAGAGGAAGTTTAACACTTTGACCATTATAACTTACATGAACCATACACTCTCCTATTACCGGAACATTGTCACCAGTGTATGTTGTTAGACACTTGTGACACGGCTGTAGAGACACTGATCCTTCTGTGACAGCGTCAAAATCTTTCTTTGTTATGACTGTTAGAGATGCTCCAGTGTCAAGTTGGAAGCTGATGCTCTTACCGTTGATATTAACTTGTACATTGATGGGAGCATGACTTATTGATTTCACAGAGAACAGGTTGAAATCCGGCTGCGAATCAGTTTGAGCATTTTCACAGGTAGAGTGGTTCATTGGTTGGGTTAGGTAGTCTTGGTGAGAGTTAACATAGTGCTGCCTTTGGTTGCGGTACTGTCTTGACTGGCTAGATTTAGCAACAGACGAAGACTTTGCAAAGCAGGCCTTGGCAATGTGACCTTGCTTACCGCACTTATAACAAGTTGCTAACTTGAACTTGCACCGATGAGATGCATGGGGACCTTTGCATCGATGACATTTTTGATAATTATTACTAGATTTAGATCTAGGATTTGAACGAGCAGGCTGTTTAGCATAAGTTGGAATGCTCTGATGGGGATGATGTTTATTGACTAACCTGCTGTTTACTGCATGGATCTCTGAAGGTGCTAAAGATCTCGCCGCATCTGATGACTGCTGGAATGACATTGCAAGTTGTATTGCTTTTTCCAATTTTAGATCTGACTCGAGCAGCAACTTTCTTTGAATATCAGGGCTGTTTACACCTGTCACAAACTTTTCACATAATCTGTCAGACAGCGTGTCTCCGAATTCACAAAATCTACTTAAATGACGTAAAGCAGCAACATATTCTGATATTGACTCGTTTGGTTGACGAGTCCTACTGTCAAATCTAGTTCTACATAAAAACTTTGATGGGGTAGGCGCATGGTGGTCTGTTAGCAATTTGCTCAGCTCGTTAAAGCTCTTGGTATCTGGACTAGCTGGTGCGCATAAGTCCTTTAGTAGCCTAAATTGTTGAGGCCCTATGACTGTTAACAAAACAGCTCTCTTTTTGGCTTCTATCGTCACGTCGTTAGCTTCTAGGTAAAAGCTTAACCTCTCTAGGTAATCTTGAATGATTTCATCATTCGCATCAAATTCTTTTATTTGGCCATACAGCGCCATAATTCTAGAAATAATTAGCTAATAAGCTCTAGCAAACCTCTTTTTTGCGTAAGTAGGTGCTCTTTCTAGTAGATGTTTATCCTTCGTCGCCAGTTATAATAGATTGACGACAGAAGCCTGTGGTTGTATATAACACGTTTAATTGAGTCTAACTACCACGATGGTAACACACAGAGAGGACGGAAGGAAGTACACAAGGGACATCACTCAAGATAACAATATTATAAATATAACTAATACAGAAGAGAGAGTTCCCTTGACCTCACAATTATTTCAATCTATTACAGGTGGGATTGACAGATTCACACTTATTATCTGCACAAGTTATTTTTAACTTTATAAGGCACAGGTCCTGTACATTGAACAATTTGACCTGGTATCCATTTTTCCTTTCTCCCATAGTTTCTTAGATACACATTCTCATTAACACCAAATTCTCTTTCAATGAATGTTTTGTCATGATTTAATGGGACTATTTTTGAATTGGCATCTGAAAGTATTATGCCATTATTCAGATCCTTAACTGACATAGATTTCTTTGATAGATCAATTTTCTCAGGTAATCTGATAGTGCTTTCCTGGTAACCAAAAATACTGTTTACAAGTAATATCCTGGACCATATCACTTTGCAACTGTGATCCAGTATTTGAAGTGGGTGTATTAAATGGCAAAAATCTTTTTCTTCTTTTGATGTTACCCTTTTAGTTTCTGTAAGTGCTAATGATGTTAGCAAAGTTGTTTGATGATCACATTCCTTCTTACTAATGTATTCTCTTTAAAACATTTGAAATTGCCATATCACCATAATCATTTATTAAGTTACAAGTACTTTGTTTAGGCAACTCTGACTGATAATGGACTGCATCTTCTCCATCTTTTATATTATCTTCACAAAGGTTTTTATTTCTTATTTTATATGGCCTTAAGTCATCATTCACAGACTCTTCAGGCCAACCATTCTTACAGTACTCATATATTTTTATTAAGCACTCATCTTTTTGTGTTTCTCTTTTAATATCATTCACATTTATATTGGAGTTATCCATGATAGTGAAGAGAACAAATACATCTTCTGGTACATAGCTCAGGCTTTGGTTTTTTAAAGGTAATCTACTAAGACTATCTGCACTATTCTCAGATCCAGGTTTGTATTTCAATTCATAATTGTATGCAGTTAGTGTGATAGCCCATCTTTGAATTCTTGGTGAGGCATGCTCAGGTAGGGTTTTGTTTTCTCCAAATAAACCTAGCAATGGTTTATGATCTGTAAAGATGGTGAACTTCCTACCAAACAGAAACTTATGAAATTTCTTAACACCAAAAATGATGCCTAAGCCTTCCCTATCTAACTGAGAATAATTTTTCTCAGCCTGGTTCAAAGATCTACTGGCAAAAGCAATGGGTCTGTCACCCTTCTCATCCATGTGGGACAAGACTGCTCCTACACCATCTGGTGAAGCATCACATGTTAATATAAGTCTTTTCCCTGGGTCATAGTGAGTTAGTAAGGTGTCAGCAGACAAAGCCTCTTTTGCTGTATTAAAAGCAGCTTCTTGTTGTTTACCCCAGTGCCAAGTTGCATTTTTCTGTAGCAGCTTGTACAGTGGTGATAGTTTACCAGACAGATTCCCTATGAACTTTGCATAGTAATTTATTAAGCCCAAAAAAGCTCTTAGTTGTTGGGTATTTTCAGGTTTGGGTGCTTCTTTAATGGCTTTTGTTTTCTCAGGTTGAGGTCTGATGCCTTGTTTGCTTAATATATAACCAAGAAAACTAATTTCTGTCAGCATGAATTGACATTTCTCTTTGTTTATCTTTAAACCTTTTTCACCAACAATTTTCAATACTTTATCAAGTGTTTTAAGATGTTCAGTGTCATTCTTACCAGTTATGTACACATTGTCAAAGTACACACAAACATTTGGAATATCCTTAAAAATACTGTCCATGACAGCTTGGAAAATTCCAGGACTAGATGATATGCCAAAACATAGTCTTTCATATTGGTAGAGTCCTTTATGTGTGTTTATTGTCGTATAGACTTTTGAATCTGGATGCAGTTCTAGTTGAGTGTAAGCATGACTAAAGTCTAATTCAGTGAATTTGTCTCCTCCTGCCAAATTCAAAGAAATTTCCTCAATGTTAGGTATAGGGTACCTATTTAGCTCTATTTGCTTATTCAGTGTAGTTTTATAATCTCCACAAATTCTTATAGAACCATCCTTCTTTAACACTGGCACAATGGGTGTCGCCCAATCGGAATAGTCTACCTTCTTTATAATGCCATTAGATTCCAATCTGCTTAGCTCATTTTCAATTTTATTCCTCATTGCATAAGGTGGAACTCTAGCTTTGCAGTATCTTGGATTTGTATCTTTAATGCTTAACTTCACTGTTCTATCATTTAGTAATCCTGGATTACTAAAAACACTTTTATTTTCAGATATAACTTTATCTAGTGAAGTAAGACTAGATTCTTTTACATTCTTCAATGAACAAATACTCTCCCAATTTAACTTAAGATCACTTAACCAGTTCCTACCTAGTAATGGCGGTCCATTTCCTTCAACCACAAGAAGAGGAAGTTTAACACTTTGACCATTATAACTTACATGAACCATACACTCACCTATTACCGGAACATTGTCACCAGTGTATGTTGTTAGACACTTGTGACATGGCTGTAGAGGCACTGATCCTCCAGTGACAGCGTCAAAATCTTTCTTTGTTATGACTGTTAGAGATGCTCCAGTGTCAAGTTGGAAGCTGATGCTCTTACCGTTGATATTAACTTGTACAGTGATGGGAGCATGACTTATTGATTTAACAGAGAACAGGTTGAAATCCGGCTGCGAATCAGTTTGAGCATTTTCACAGGTAGAGTGGTTCATTGGTTGGGTTAGGTAGTCTTGGTGAGAGTTAACATAGTGCTGCCTTTGGTTGCGGTACTGTCTTGACTGGCTAGATTTAGCAACAGACGAAGACTTTGCAAAGCAGGCCTTAGCAATGTGACCTTGCTTACTGCACTTATAACAAGTTGCAGACTTGAACTTGCACCGATGAGATGCATGGGGACCTTTGCATCGATGACATTTTTGATAATTATTACTAGATTTAGATCTAGGATTTGAACGAGCAGGCTGTTTAGCATAAGTTGGAATGCTCTGATGGGGTTGGTGTTTGTTGACTAACCTGCTGTTTACTGCATGGATCCCTGAAGGCGTTAGAGATTTCGCCGCATCTGATGACTGCTGGATTGAAGTTGCAAGTTGTATTGCTTTTTCTAATGTTAGATCTGACTCGAGCAGCAACTTTCTTTGAATATCAGGGCTGTTTACACCTGTCACAAACTTTTCACATAATCTGTCAGACAGCGTGTCTCCGAATTCACAAAATCTACTTAAATGACGTAAAGCAGCAACATATTCTGATATTGACTCGTTTGGTTGACGAGTCCTACTGTCAAATCTAGCTCTACATAAAAACTTTGATGGGGTAGGCGCATGGTGGTCTGTTAGCAATTTGCTCAGCTCGTTAAAGCTCTTGGTATCTGGACTAGCTGGTGCGCATAAGTCCTTTAGTAGCCTGAATTGTTGAGGCCCTATGACTGTTAACAAAACAGCTCTCTTTTTGGCTTCTATCGTCACGTCGTTAGCTTCTAGGTAAAAGCTTAACCTCTCTAGGTAATCTTGAATGATTTCATCATTCGCATCAAATTCTTTTATTTGGCCATACAGCGCCATTATTCTAGAAATAATTAGCTAATAAGCTCTAGCAAACCTCTTTTTTGCGTAAGTAGGTGCTCTTTCTAGTAGATGTTTATCCTTCGTCGCCAGTTATAATAGATTGACGACAGAAGCCTGTGGTTGTATATAACACATTTATTTGGGTCTAACTACCTCATGATGGAAACACACAGAGAGGACGGAAGGAAGTACACAAGGGACATCACTCAAGATAACAATATTATAAATATAACTAATACAGAAGAGTGAGTTCCCTTGACCTCACAATTATTTCAATCTATTACACTTTTCTACTGTGGAAACAAAAAGTTCCAAAAAGGTCCCCAGCCCTTTGTTAATGTACATGCAGTGACATTCAGTAGGGGGGTATAATAGATTGACGACAGAAGCCTGTGGTTGTATATAACACGTTTAATTGGGTCTAACTACCTCATGTTGGTAACACACAGAGAGGACGGAAGGAAGTACACAAGGGACATCACTCAAGATAACAATATTATAAATATAACTAATACAGAAGAGTGAGTTCCCTTGACCTCACAATCATTTCAATCTATTACATCCCTTTACCCTTAGAACACAATAACACATCTCTCAATAGAACAATTGATAGTATCCTAAAATCACCAATTATATTGTAACATGAACACTATGGTAGATTACATCCTTACAAACAATGCACAATATGCCACAACATAATCAAAATACAAAACAATAATGTCAAAGTCCTTTTGACCTTTAGAATCATAGGTCTAACTTATTTGGGACCTTGATTGTCCTGCTTGACCTTCTCAGTGGCTTTTGATTTGGTGACTCAATATTCTGACCATCTGGATTCTCTATATCAGGAGGTCTAGGATTTAAATCATTAACTCCAGAATTTACATTTTCTGACTCCAGACAACTTGGTTCACTCATATCAACAGAACTTGGTTGTGGAACAATCTGAGTTGGTGTGAACTGTTCAGATTTGGTGGGATTGACAGATTCACACTTATTATCTGCACAAGTTATTTTTAACTTAATAAGACACAGGTCCTGTACATTGAACAATTTGACCTGGTATCCATTTTTCCTTTCTCCCATAGTTTCTTAGATACACATTCTTATTAACACCAAATTTTCTTTCAATGGATGTTCTGTCATGATTTAATGGGACTATTTTTGAATTGGCATCTGGAAGTATTATGCTATTATTCAGATCCTTGACTGACATAGATTTCTTTGATTGATCAATTTCCTCAGGTAATCTGATAGTGCTTTCCTGGTAACCAAAAATACTGTTTAAAAGTAATATTCTGGACCATATCACTTTGCAACTGTGATCCAGTATTTG
The DNA here is from genome assembly GCF_028476545.2 of Physella acuta. Classification (NCBI taxonomy): domain Eukaryota; kingdom Metazoa; phylum Mollusca; class Gastropoda; family Physidae; genus Physella; species Physella acuta. The sequence goes on from NW_026731572.1 coordinate 205,591, forward strand.
AAATGGGTGTATTAAATGGCAAAAATCTTTTTTCTTTTCTTTTGATGTTACCCTTTTAGTTTCTGTAAGTGCTAATGATGTTAGCAAAGTTGTTTGATGATCACATTCCTTCTTACTAATGTATTTTCTTTAAAACATTTGAAATTGCCATATCACCATAATCATTTATTAAGTTACAAATACTTTGTTTAGGCAACTCTGACTGATAATGGACTGCATCTTCTCCATCTTTTATATTATCTTCACAAAGGTTTTTATTTCTTATTTTATATGGCCTTAAGTCATCATTCACAGACTCTTCAGGCCAACCATTCTTACAGTACTCATATATTTTTATTAAGCACTCATCTTTTTGTGTTTCTCTTTTAATATCATTCACATTTATATTGGAGTTATCCATGATAGTGAAGAGAACAAATACATCTTCTGGTACATAGCTCAGGCTTTGGTTTTTTAAAGGTAATCTACTAAGACTATCTGCACTATTCTCAGATCCAGGTTTGTATTTCAATTCATAATTGTATGCAGTTAGTGTGATAGCCCATCTTTGAATTCTTGGTGAGGCATGCTCAGGTAGGGTTTTGTTTTCTCCAAATAAACCTAGCAATGGTTTATGATCTGTAAAGATGGTGAACTTCCTACCAAACAGAAACTTATGAAATTTCTTAACACCAAAAATGATGCCTAAGCCTTCCCTATCTAACTGAGAATAATTTTTCTCAGCCTGGTTCAAAGATCTACTGGCAAAAGCAATGGGTCTGTCACCCTTCTCATCCATATGGGACAAGACTGCTCCTACACCATCTGGTGAAGCATCACATGTTAATATAAGTCTTTTCCCTGGGTCATAGTGAGTTAGTAAGGTGTCAGCAGACAAAGCCTCTTTTGCTGTATTAAAGGCAGCTTCTTGTTGTTTACCCCAGTGCCAAGTTGCATTTTTCTGTAGCAGCTTGTACAGTGGTGATAGTTTACCAGACAGATTCCCTATGAACTTTGCATAGTAATTTATCAAGCCCAAAAAAGCTCTTAGTTGTTGGGTATTTTCAGGTTTGGGTGCTTCCTTAATGGCTTTTGTTTTCTCAGGTTGAGGTCTGATGCCTTGTTTGCTCAATATATAACCAAGAAAACTAATTTCTGTCAACATGAATTGACATTTATCTTTGTTTATCTTTAAACCTTTTTCACCAACAATTTTTAATACTTTATCAAGTGTTTTAAGATGTTCAGTGTCATTCTTACCAGTTATGTACACATTGTCAAAGTACACACAAACATTTGGAATATCCTTAAAAATACTGTCCATGACAGCTTGGAAAATTCCAGGGCTAGATGATATGCCAAAACATAGTCTTTCATATTGGTAGAGTCCTTTATGTGTGTTTATTGTCGTATAGACTTTTGAATCTGGATGCAGTTCTAGTTGAGTGTAAGCATGACTAAAGTCTAATTCAGTGAATTTGTCTCCTCCTGCCAAATTCAAAGAGATTTCCTCAATGTTAGGTATAGGGTACCTATTTAGCTCTATTTGCTTATTCAGTGTAGTTTTATAATCTCCACAAATTCTTATAGAACCATCCTTCTTTAACACTGGCACAATGGGTGTCGCCCAATCGGAATAGTCTACCTTCTTTATAATGCCATTAGATTCCAATCTACTTAGCTCATTTTCAATTTTCTTCCTCATTGCATAAGGTGGAACTCTAGCTTTGCAGTATCTTGGATTTGTGTCTTTAATGCTTAACTTCACTGTTCTATCATTTAGTAAACCTGAATTACCAAAAACACATTTATTTTCAGATATAACTTTATCTAGTGAAGTAAGACTAGATTCTCTTACATTCTTCAATGAACAAATACTCTCCCAATTTAACTTAAGATCACTTAACCAGTTCCTACCTAGTAATGGCGGTCCATTTCCTTCAACCACAAGAAGAGGAAGTTTAACACTTTGACCATTATAACTTACATGAACCATACACTCTCCTATTACCGGAACATTGTCACCAGTGTATGTTGTTAGACACTTGTGACATGGCTGTAGAGGCACTGATCCTCCTGCGACAGCGTCAAAATCTTTCTTTGTTATGACTGTTAGAGATGCTCCAGTGTCAAGTTGGAAGCTGATGCTCGTACCGTTGATATAAACTGGTACATTGATGGGAGCATGACTTATTGATTTCACAGAGAATAGGTTGAAATCCGGCTGCGAATCAGTTTGAGCATTTTCACAGGTAGAGTGGTTCATTGGTTGGGTTAGGTAGTCTTGGTGAGAGTTAACATAGTGCTGCTTTTGGTTGCGGTACTGTCTTGACTGGCTAGATTTAGCAACAGACGAAGACTTTGCGAAGCAGGCCTTGGCAATGTGACCTTGCTTACCGCACTTATAACAAGTTGCTAACTTGAACTTGCACCGATGAGATGCATGGGGACCTTTGCATCGATGACATTTTTGATAATTATTACTAGATTTAGATCTAGGATTTGAACGAGCAGGCTGTTTAGCATAAGTTGGAATGCTCTGATGGGGTTGATGTTTATTGACTAACCTGCTGTTTACTGCATGGATCTCTGAAGGTGCTAAAGATCTCGCCGCATCTGATGACTGCTGGAATGACATTGCAAGTTGTATTGCTTTTTCCAATTTTAGATCTGACTCGAGCAGCAACTTTCTTTGAATATCAGGGCTGTTTACACCTGTCACAAACTTTTCACATAATCTGTCAGACAGCGTGTCTCCGAATTCACAAAATCTACTTAAATGACGTAAAGCAGCAACATATTCTGATATTGACTCGTTTGGTTGACGAGTCCTACTGTCAAATCTAGCTCTACATAGAAACTTTGATGGTACAGGCGCATGGTGGTCTGTTAGCAATTTGCTCAGCTCGTTAAAGCTCTTGGTATCTGGACTAGCTGGTGCGCATAAGTCCTTTAGTAGCCTGAATTGTTGAGGCCCTATGACTGTTAACAAAACAGCTCTCTTTTTGGCTTCTATCGTCACGTCGTTAGCTTCTAGGTAAAAGCTTAACCTCTCTAGGTAATCTTGAATGATTTCATCATTCGCATCAAATTCTTTTATTTGGCCATACAGCGCCATAATTCTAGAAATAATTAGCTAATAAGCTCTAGCAAACCTCTTTTTTGCGTAAGTAGGTGCTCTTTCTAGTAGATGTTTATCCTTCGTCGCCAGTTATAATAGATTGACGACAGAAGCCTGTGGTTGTATATAACACGTTTAATTGGGTCTAACTACCTCATGTTGGTAACACACAGAGAGGACGGAAGGAAGTACACAAGGGACATCACTCAAGATAACAATATTATAAATATAACTAATACAGAAGAGTGAGTTCCCTTGACCTCACAATTATTTCAATCTATTACAGGGGGGGGGGGGTCGTACAGGACCCATCGGTATTATTAACACTACAGGCATTGTTGCATTGTCAGGCAAGCCGTTGGGAGAATTAGAATACAAATAAACATTGACTATTTTGTAAGATTGGCACCCGGCACCAGTAAATTTACACTCCTCGCTACAAACCTCAAGAGACAGTGAAATTCTCTACAACCCCCCCCCCCCCCCCCCCACATACACAAACCTGCACCTCTCAACTCTCTGTCCTCAAAGAAATTCAGTCTATCCAGGATTACAATTTTGCAATTTTTACTTTCTCGTATATACGAAGTATAGAGAAAGTCTTGTAATCGTGCAAAAAAAAAAAATCGAGATTTTTGCAAATCTCGACGTTTTGCATCTCACTGATACGGAAAAACATAATTTTGCAATCTTGTCCGTATGTCTGTGTGTCTGTGTGTGTGTCTGTGTGTGTGTGTGTCCGTGTGTAAACACGATAACTTGAGTACCGTTACAGCTAGGTTGATGAAATTTCATATATAAGTATTTTATCAAAATCGTAGATCCGTATCAACTTTTGAGCGATTTCTGACAACCGGAAGTGGTACTTTTTCTACTTTGAATTTTTCAAAAGCCTATAACTTGAGTACTATTTCAGATAGATAAATTAAATTTCACATGTAAGTAAAAGATCTAATTCTCTACCTTCTGTTAAATTTTGAGTAATTTCCGTTGACCGGAAGTAGTAATTTACGCTACTTCCGATTTCTCAAAAAACTAATGTAAATTTTTAAAGTAATAATAATATTGCGCACTATTATGCGCTTTTTTATTTCGCGTTCACTTGGTGTGCAATTAATTTGTCTACGAGATTTTATTCTATTTTTAAAACTTTAAGTATTTAAAATGGATTAAAAATCATGTCTATAGCCCGAGTTCCCATCCCCTGTTATTTTATATAAGAATATTCGAGAAAGTTTAGGGGAGATCACTCCCGGTTTATTTTTTATTAAAAGCCGTAGACAGTGTTTTCACAACAAGCTAAATCGAAAATTTGTCATCGTTTTTCTGCTAGTTTTAACCTTAATCACAATTTGTTTGTTGATCTAATTTATCTTTGATCAATATGCCGCTACTAAAAGATTTTTGTTTGCCTGTCTGCCTGTCCTTTAAGCATTAATACAAAAATGATCCAATCGCCAAGAAATATTGGGAAGTCGTTTAGAATACTCAGACAAACCTCAACTGACCGTGAAATTTCCAACCACAACAGGAGCAGTGCATCCACATCGAAGAAAAGCCTCAAAGAAATTCTATCGTCTGTAAAGTTTTCTGCCATTAAATTTGTGTTAATTCGTTCGGGGGGCAGCGCCCTGACAGTAAGGCGGTTCGGTTTGCCACCCAGAGTTTACCGGCGGCTTTCGTAGTCAGTTGAATGGGCGTCTTGCACAAGTGATCATGGTTACTGCTTGATTGAACGGTTATACTGCACATGCGCGCCAGCAAGCGCCCCGGGTTCCCCCATGAGCACTACTGTACATATACTTGTTTTAATGAGCGCCATGCCATAGGGATACAGATGGCCACTATTATCGATGACTCAATAAAATAAGGGGTATTCTTCGGTAGTAGTAGCTTAATCGGATGAGCGCCCCGAGTCTCTCCATTATGATGATGTTTTGAAACAAGTTGTAGATACACCCGTTGGTTCAGTAGCTTGGCCATCCTAAGTATCGAACATACAGAAGCAGCTAAAATTGATTTCAAGGAGGAACTTTTTAAAATTGTGTTTGGTTAGTGGCGTCACAAGGTACCTGTGTGTTTAATGAGTGTCACCCCAACCCCAGGTTGTGATGTCGTTTTTGGGGTGAGGGGGCTGGGTTTTTGTGACGATGTCTGACTGTGGCGAGTGGGAGTTTGTCAAACGTCAAAACCCTTGATGTCATTTATGGACGAACCCTTTTGTTTTTACGTATGTTCTGCCAAAAATGCCGGCAAACAGTATTTTATTTTGATTGTATTTGTAGATTTGTTTCATTAAATGTGTATAGCAAGATTGTCAAACGAGTAGTTATATGATATTTTTTAATAAACCACATAGGCCAGTAAAGCTTCATCTTTGTTTTCTATTTATTCTAACGCAGAGTTTAAGGAAGAGGTCATAAAACCAACCACACAGGTAACTAGGGCCTATTTATATCAACAACTTTCTTATGAAGCAGCTAGTGATTAAATTTTATACCGAAGACCTAGGGGTCATCCATAAATAACGTCACGCTTTTTTGACGATTTTTACCTCCCCCCCTCCCCTCCATCACACATTGTCACAAAAAGCCAGACCCCCCCCCTAAAATGACGTCATACCTCAGCCTCAAAATTGCAGTTGAAATTTTTTTTAAAACATCGATATTTTTCCAAAATTGTGTCTGAACTCTGTCAAAATAGAGTATTTTAATCAAATCCTATTACAATTTATTAAAACAGTTTTCTAACGTTGCTTTTTTATAATGCAAAAGTGTGACGTCGCTCTATCAGACCCCCCCCCCCTCTCCCCCTCATTACACACCGCCACAAAATTACGGACCCCCTCCCCCCTATGAGTGTGACGTCATTTATGGACGACCCCCTAGACAAAGATAGCATGAAATCGTACTTAAGAACATACGTTTGCTTTGCACTGTAGCGTTATTCAAGTATCTTGTTGAATTCGTCTTACGACTATTATCAAATTCAGCGATTACATATTTACCAAATATACATTTAGTTATAATTTTTTTTGTAATGGACTACCTTATCGATCCCAACTAATCGAACCAAATACCACTGGGTTTTTTTTTTAATTATTCTGCTTTGACAAACAGTAAATCCTTGTAATAAAAGTTTTAAGATATCTAAATTATCTTAAGCTGTGTGTTGTGTGATGTCGTATTAAATGAATACTAGCTCGCCCAATACATCCAACACATAGCCTATGGACATATACATTCACAAACAGTGTTTCTTCCAAACTTTTTTCTCCGAAGGGGGGTGGGGCACTTGAAATTTTCGGGGGGGGGGGGAGGTGGACACTGGTAAAAGCATATATTTTTTATTTCGTTAGACCGGGGGGGGGGGGGAGGAGACATTTTTCGGCTACACACACACACACATACACACTCACACACAGACATACGACGGACAAGATTGCAAAACTATGTTTTTCTGACTCAGGGAGGTGATTTGTAAAAATCTCGATTTTTTTTTTTTTTGCACGATTAAAAGACTTTCTCTATACTTCGTATACGAGAAAGTATAAACACGCGTACTTGCCCAACGTATCCTTTCACCGCTACCCCCCCCCCCCCCACTCGACACCAACACCCCTCCTCACCCCCCATCACCTGTTCGAAAAGTATGGGGCGATTGTTGTTTTACCCGTCAAGGATCATTGACTCTCCAACTTGAACGGAGTTTAATCTTCGGCTATACGATCAATGTAGAAAATCGTCCAATCAGTCAGTGCAGCAATGTATGTGTACGTGTATGTGACGGTGGCTGTGTAATTCAGCGCTGCAGCTCAAATGGAGCAATAAAATGAATTGAACGTCTATCATGTTGTCGTCAGTTTAACAGTTTAAAGATCGTAGCTCGGTGCGGCCTACCCCCAACCGCGCATATATATATATATATATATATATATATATATATATATATATATATATATATATATATATATATATATATATATATACTAGCTGTATACCCATGCTCTGTCACGGTGACTCTTTTTTAAATGTGCCAACTTAAGAACAGAACAAAACTATACACAAACACAATACTAAACACAAATACAACACAGCACAAACACGGCACAAACACAACACAAGCACAACACAAACACAACACAAACCGGGACAGCTAGTGTTATATAAAATGGTATATCTTCTTGTAGTTTGGTGCAGGTGTCTATAAAACAGCTTTCTGGTGCGACCGACAAAAACGAATTCTCCTTCGTGCGCGGAAAAAGACAGACAAAAACGAATGCGCAAATAAAAGACACAAATAAAAACCTGCGTTCCCGAATAAAGATTTCTTTTGTTACTTTAACTGTCTTTGATTAAAAATAACGAGCCGACACGCGGCGTATCATACGCCGCTATTTAGTTGTTTTATTTTCTACTTTTCAGTAATTCATAATTTGTGAATTCGACAGTACCAATGCTGCCACTGAAAATATTTGCTTTAAAACACTAACCCCCCCCCCCCCCCCCCCGTTTCCCCCAACCCCTACCCTACACAGCCCCCCCCCCCCCCCCCCCCCGTGAAAGCAGCCTCCTCTTAGTTACCTCCTGTAAGTTTAAAATCGTTTCAAACTAAATTATCTGCCCCTAATAGCCGTCAACAAACCCGGTTTGTAAACATTTAGAGTGAACACAGCTCACCAGATCATGTGGGGGTTGGGTGGGGGTGGTAGTGATAATGATAGAGAGAAAGAGAGGGGACTGCAAAGGCGCGCTTGCAGCTTGTTTTCTAACTGAACCCAGAAGAGAATTATATATATAGATTATAAGAAAACAGTACGTTCAGTGTATAAAATAAATAAAAGGCAGTATTTAAAATACCTACCACATTTCACTTGATCAATCCACGCTAATTATGTAAAAAAAAAAATTCCAAACACCAAAACAAAGTAATAAAAGGTAATTTTTTTACTCCCGATGTAATGATTTTTATAAAGGGAAGTAATTGTGTTTTCCTAATTTATCAAGGGACGTAAGGAAGGGTAAAGAACTAAATGTAAATAATTAAAGTTTTTGTGAAAGGTAGGACCTAATACATTTTTATTTTTGTTTGATGGACATGCTAAAAAATTTGAAAAATGAAAATTGTTTTAAAACACTTTCAATATTATTTTTTTTTTAAATCATATATTTAGATCTTAGACTTTAGACTTTGAAATCCTCGGTCTGCCCGTCCGCCACATACAGAATTGAACTTTATATATATATATATATATATATATATATATATATATATATATATATATATATATATATATATATATATATATATATATCTAATATATAAAGTTCAGTTCTGTATGTAATGCATATGTTTGTCGTTGGAATTGTATGAATTTAAGTGTTAGAAAATTATCGTGCGCATTTGTCTAAATTTATGAGCTAAAAAATTACTATTGAAAGTGTTGGGAAATCATTTTCATTTTTCAAATTATAGTAATAATTGTCGGCATGTTCATTAAACACAAGTTTTTAAAAAATATCATCTTTTACAAAAATTCTAATTATGTCTTTATTTAGTCCTATAGCACTTACTTCCCTTTGATAAATTAGGAAAACAAAATTACTTCCCTTTATAAAACCATTGCATTAGTCGAAAATAATTTACTTTTTAATTACTTTGTTTTGGTGTTGGGAAAAAAAATAATTACATAATTAGCGGGGATTGATCAAGTGCAAATGTTGTAGGTATTTTACGGATAAGCTTGGAGTATTAAAATTGTTCATCAAATTGAAACAGGCGCGTTCGTTTAAGTGAGTGCAAAAGACTATGAATAAGTTGGGGTACTATAGTCGTTCATTAAGCTAAAACAGGTGATTCCGCCCCGGGCGTTTATGTTCGCGTTAGTGTTTTCTTTGTGTTTAGGTGGGTTTGCGTTAGTGGTTGCGTTTTGATTTGGTTCGTTTTTGTTCTTTCTTTTTTCGTTTTTGTTTGTGTTTTTTTGTTTGGGTTTGTATTTGTGTTTTTGGTTGGTTTTGCGTTTGGATTTGGTTTGTTTTCGTTTGCTTTTTCGTTGTTTTTTTTTTTTTTTGTTGGTATTGGTGTTTGTGGTTGGGTTTGTTGTTAGGTTTTTGTTTTCGTTTGCTTTTTTGTTTGTTTTTTCTTTGTGTTTGTATTGGTGTTTGTGGTTGTGGTTGGGTTTGTTGTTAGGTTTTTGTTTTCGTTTGTATTTGTAATTGTGTTAGCGATATGTTTGCGTTTTGTTGTTTTGGTTGGTTGTGGTTTGGGTGGGCAATGCCGGGTTTATGATGATTACTAAACACACAGGTAATGGTCTTTAACAGAAAGGTTTTTCACAGAAGCCAGAGCAGGGCCTGGCCGGGACGGCTAGTATATATATATATATTCCCTTCTAACCCAAAGTCTATGATTAAGTCTATTTTTAGTAGGGGGTAAAACTTTGTGACGTAATTTAGGGAGGTTCGGCTTTTCGTGATGCAGTTTGATCCCACTAATGAACGATATCAAATTACTGTAGCCAGCTATATAGAAATATCGGGTTGTTAACAAACAGTTTTTAAAAGTGGGTTGAAAATGGGGATAGGTATTTGTGGGGTTACACCAGATTGCTTTATATTTATCAGGTAGAACAAGAATTTCTAATTAATTAATTATAATCAATGCCATCCATGTTTTTCTTACGTGATACAAGTAGTAATAAAAAATAAACAGTATTGATCAGGACCATGATGTCCATTAATACAGTTTCCAGCCAGTGTTTCTTCCAGACTTTTTTCTCCGGGTGGGGGGGGGGCACTTGAAATTTTCGGGGGGGGGGGGGGCGATAGACTTTCTTCGGGGGGGGGGGGGGTGGACACTGTTAAAAGTATAAATTTTCTATATAAATTATATAAATTTCATTTCGTTCGGGGGGGGGGGGGGGGGGTCGGTAGATTTTTTTTTCAGGGGGGGGGGGGGGCAAAGCCACCCGAAGAGATGCCTGGCAGAAACTCTGTTTCCAGCCATATATTTGTTCTCCTTATTTGGTCTATTCCCCCATCCTTACTTTAACATACCGCTTACTAAGATATAATCGACAACACACTTGTATTAAGTAATAAAAGAAATTGTTTTGTTGGATGCCTAAGTCGGATAAACAGAGATTATTTCTGTGTCGCAATCTTAAGATATGTTTTTGAGATTAACGTCAAGATATTGTATTGTATTTTAATGCCCATCTTTCTCGAGATTAAACAAGAGATCTTTAATGTATGTCTATAAGCGGATACGTAAAGAACGAAACAAAGAAACAAGATTGTAAATATTGGCTGTATCAATACATGCATAAAAAAGGATGATGTTGCCTAACGACGTTACCAACGGGAACTTTGATCCTGCCCATCAAAACAACGACCAACTAAGAACTACTATCCCATCATAGGGGTCATCTATAAATGACGTCACGCTTTTTTAAACGATTTTTACCTCCTCCCCTCCGTCACACGTCGTCACAAAAAGCAAGACCCCCCCCCCCCCTAAAATGACGTCACACCTCAGTCTACAACCCCCCTCAAAATTGCTGTTGCATTTTTTCTTAAAACATCGATATTTTTTCCAAAATCTTGTCAGAACTCGATTAATTCCTATTAAAATTTATTAAAACGCGAAATAACGGCTAAAACTGGTAAAAGTAAATAAAGTAAATATTTTCTATATAAATTATTTTTCATTCGGGGCTGGAGTGGGGCGGGGGCTTTCCCTCCTCCCCCCCCCCCTCTCGAAGAGATACCTGAAAGAAACTCGAAGCAAAATTTTATTTTTCTATTTAAATATCTACCATTTCACCCAAGAGGGATGGCGGTAGATGTTGTTCCAGGGGGGAGTGGGTGGGGGGGGGGTGTAGAAATAAACCACTGCACGTCCTTACCTGGAGTCCCAGGGCAAAAGAAAATAAGATAGGCCACGATAACCTGGTAACGTGACCTAGCGGATCAAAGGAAAATTTGGTTTCCACATAAATATACTGGGTTTTTTTTTTTTTTTAAAGGGCTTTCGGCGTCATTTGAGCCTGTGTAACGTCAAGCCTACAAGCCATTGTTCTTTTTTACTTTCTCGTAGACAACGTGTAGAGGAAGTATTGTAATCGTGCAAACAATTGAAAGGAGATTTTCACAAATCTCGGCGTTTTACACATCCCCGAGTCTGTGTGTCTGTGTGTCTGTGTGTCTGTGTGTCTGTGTGTCTGTGTGTCTGTGTGTCTGTGTGTCTGTCTGTCTGTCTGTCTGTCTGTCTGTCTGTCTGTGTGTCTGTGTGTCTGTGTGTCTGTGTGTCTGTGTGTCTGTGTGTCTGTGTGTCTGTGTGTCTGTGTGTCTGTGTGTCTGTGTGTCTGTGTGTCTGTGTGTCTGTGTGTCTGTGTGTCTGTGTGTCTGTGTGTCTGTCTGTCTGTCTGTCTGTCTGTCTGTCTGTCTGTCTGTCTGCCTGTCTGCCTGCCTGCCTGCCTGCCTGCCTGCCTGCCTGCCTGCCTGCCTGCCTGCCTGTCTGCCTGCCTGTCTGTCTGTCTGTCTGTCTGTCTGTCTGTCTGTCTGTCTGTCTGTCTGTCTGTCTGTCTGTCTGTCTGTCTGTCTGTCTGTCTGTCTGTCTGTCTGTCTGTCTGTCTGTCTGTCTGTCTGTCTGTCTGTCTGTCTGTCTGTCTGTCTGTCTGTCTGTCTGTCTGTCTGTCTGTCTGTCTGTCTGTCTGTCTGTCTGTCTGTCTGTCTGTCTGTCTGTCTGTCTGTCTGTCTGTCTGTCTGTCTGTCTGTCTGTCTGTCTGTCTGTCTGTCTGTCTGTCTGTCTGTCTGTCTGTCTGTCTGTCTGTCTGTCTGTCTGTCTGTCTGTCTGTCTGTCTGTCTGTCTGTCTGTCTGTCTGTCTGTCTGTCTGTCTGTCTGTCTGTCTGTCTGTCTGTCTGTCTGTCTGGCTGCTTGTCCGTCCGTCCATCTGTCTCTCTGTCAAAACGCTAACTTTACTGTTTCAGTTAGGAAGAAGTAATTGCATATGTAAGTATAAGGACGCATGCCCTGATCACCTCAAGTTTTGAGAAACTGTGTAACGTCAAACCAGCTACCACTTTTTTAAATTCTGCTTTGACAAACAATAAATCCATGTAATAAAAGTTTTAAAATATCCTTATGTTTTTATCTTAAGCTGTGTGTTGTGTGATGTATTAGATGAATGCTTTGCCCGCCCATTACATCCAACACATAGCCTATGGACATATACATGTACATACAGCCTCAACGAATAGATTTAAAAAAAACACGTGCTTGCCCAACATAGCCTACACATACACATACATGTACCAGGTCATATTAACATGGCGTCATCCATTTATAGCGTTGAGGGAAGGAAGGATCGAAAAAAAATCGACTTTTGTGAACTCGTGTGGAGGGGGGGGGGGGCTTACACATTTACGTAAATATTTACCCATAAAACATTTAATAGGTTAATATTTAAGCTCGGGTTTAGGGTTTAATTATTATTTTCAACAGCTCGGCATGTAGGCCTAATTAAACTATGGTATTTTGTATTTATATATTTGGTATCTCTTAGTCAGTGAGCGGTAAAGAAAACAGAAGGCAACACATACGAAACCTTAAGAAGAAATTCTCCAGAAAATGGAAATGGATTGATTGGTCACATACTCAGGAATCCTGTGTCCAGCATTAGCATAAAAAGAGAGACCATTATCTGGAATCCAAAGAACGAAAAGAAAAGAGGCCGACCAAGAAAGACCTGGAGACATGACCTGAAAGAAGACACCAAGGAACAGTTGGAGAGACTAGCAGGACAGACATGCCTGGAAAATCTTGTTTTTTTATGTCCTATGTCCACGGAGGGACGGCAGGCTAACTTATTAAACACTTACAGCGCAGCCTTTACCAGTCTCTTTCAGGCATATCCCGGGGGGGGGGGATGCATCGGAGTACGCCTAACACCCACCTCCCCTCCCGCATGAAATAGAAAATATATACTTTAACCAGTGTCCACCCAACAAAAGTTTCAAGTACCTCCTCCCTTTCCCCCCCCCCCCCCCCCTCTCCACCCTAGACAAAAAGGAGAAAAATGTCTGAAAGAAATGTCCGCCATAACTTCTTGGGAGGAGGGGAGGGGGGGGGGGTTCGTTTTTACACGTTGATTTCCGAGCACGTATAAAATAATCAGATACCTCGAGCGGTCAAATCTGACAGGCGCTAACAAGCTGATGCAACACACGTATCAAAAGCGTTGACACCCGTCGAGTATATTGATCAGCAATATGAAAGGTTTAACAGGACAGACAGAAGATTATGTGCTGTGTACTGGCGAATCTTATACGTTATCCAAATTAGCACTTTATGTATCAAAGGCAGAGTTTCTTTCAGGCATCTATTCGCTCTCCCCCCCCCCCCCTTCCACACACTGAAGCACGTCCATGGCCCACATACATTTTTACAGAAAATATTTTTTCAACCAGTGTCAGGCCCCATCCGTAGAAAAAATGTCTGAAAATTTCCGGAGGGAGGGGGGTTGTGTTTAAAGTATATATTGACTATATACATTTTATAATTCTAAATTTTATATAATTAAATTAGATATGGTTTTCTATCTCGTCCGACACCTTAAATAAACTTTACCAGTCAGCAACGGTTGAAAAGATTAAACTACTAGATCTAAATCCTAAAGCTAAAACTATTAAATTCTAAAGCTAAAACTTTACTAAATTCTAAAGCTAAAACTCGAATAAATTCTAAAGAAGCGAATGCAAATACCTCGTAAAAATAATAACAAAGGGCCCCTTACTAAATAATCAAATGGCCCCAGGACAAAGTAATTTACTTGGCTCTTTGACGAAGGGAACCGGGGCACTTAACTATGTAATTAACTGAAACCCTAGACAATGTACGGCATTTTTATTTTAGGGTACTGAGACCCGGATGAATTAGTAGACCCCGGGAACTCCACCTCCCCTCCACTCCCCCCCTTAAAAAAAAACCACACATTCCCGAAGCATGTTCACTGAAACCCCCCTCCCCGAATGTAAAAGACCCCCCTCCCCCGAATGAAAAAGACCCCCGACCCCGGAGACAAATGTTTGGAAGAAACCCTGGGTGTACCGTTAAACCAACTGTTGCTGTGTAATGTTATGACATGTTATCAACCTATGCTGTCCTCTATTGTATTGAAAATAAAATAAAAAAACATCACAATAGGCTACACAGCTAATGTAAGCAACGAAACTGTAGCATATTTAGTAAATATTTACACAGCACATTTATTCATCACCGAAAATGTAGCATATGTACACAGCATATTTATTCATCAACGAAAATGTAACTTTTTTAGCATCAAATGACGAACTAAATGAGGAAACAATTTAATGGAATTTAAAGTACAACTTAAGTACAGCTTTTGTTGCCTATTTACTGGTAGTGTCGTGTGTGTGTGTGAGAGAGAGTTTGGGTGTGGGTGTGGGTGTGTGTATGTGTGTGTGTATGTGTGTGTTTGTGTGTTTGTGTGTGTGTGTGTGTTTGTGTGTGTGAGAGAGTTTGGGTGTGGGTGTGTGCGTGCGTGTGTGTGTGTATGTGTGTGTTTGTGTGTTTGTGTGTGTGTTTGTGTGTTTGTGTGTGTGTGTTTGTGTGTGTGTATTCAAAATATGTTATAATTACTTGGAACTGCATGATGTTCAGTCCACAATAAATGAAAGTACTCTTTCAGACCTGATGGTCTTTAAGTCAGACAAAAATCAGCTGTTGCTATGTCCTCGACAGGTAATAGAAATCCTGTGATCACCACCTCTACTCTATGGCTAGCCGCTATGACATCCCGACGCCCCGGGGAAAGTTCTACTGAATCCACTCTGGGAAACAAACTCGAGACCGTCTGGTCGGCAGTCGAGTGCTCTACCACTTGAACAAACCGCCCCATCACAACGAATTTTTTAAAGTGTGTGTGGTGTGTGTATGTGTGTGTATGTGTGTGTGTATGTGTGTGTCCAGTCATGTGCTATAGATTGTACACTCTGTCTAGTCATGTGCTGGACATTGTACACTCTGTCAAGTCATGTGCTGGACATTGTACACTCTGCCCAGTCATGTGCTGGACATTGTACACTCTGCCCAGTCATGTGCTGGACATTGTACACTCTGCCCAGACGTGCTGGACATTGTACACTCTGTCCAGCGGTGTGATGGACATTGTACACTCTGCCCAGTCATGTGCTGGACATTGTACACTCTGCCCAGTCACTTGCTGGACATTGTACACTCTGCCCAGTCATGTGCTGGACATTGTACACTCTGTCCAGTCATGTGCTGGACATTGTACACTCTGCCCAGTCCTATGATGGACATTGTTGTACACTCTGCCCAGTCGTGCGCTTGTTGTTCTATAGAGTGCCTAGACATTTCATACAAGGTATAATTAATGTATGCAACTAAATAAATTTCATACTTGCCTAAAATGACACGCATTAGACAGGTAATTCATATGCCTATAGTGTGTGTATAATTATGTTACATTGGAGGAATGTGTACTATGTATGTTGTAAACTGCTTTACAACTTCATTGTCTAATTAGGAAGGTGGTTAACAAATTTACGAGCATAGTCTAAAAAAGTTGACAAACAGCTTTACAATTTTCTAAGAAGTATATGCTTCACATCTTGACAGCTTGAGTCTAAAGAAGAAGATAATAAAATAAAGAAAAAGTCTGCTTGTGTGTTTTGAACATACATGTTAAGATCCTTTTTTTTAATCACAGGCTTACGTCAACGCTAATCCTATTAATTAAAAGCCTAATCCCCCCCTCATCCCTCAGTGGTTTGATGTCTGCGTCATGTTTGTTTGGGTATGAATACTTCACGTTTGCCTCAAGGAATATGTGTACGGCTTGGTTTTTGTGGGGGATGAAAAATTGGTTTAAAACTTGTTTGCGCTTGTCCTTATAGAGGTTCTTTCATTTTTGGGAATACGAAAATATAAAAAATATAATAAACAGATAGATGAGCAAATGTAAAGTTCCCTTTTGGAACCCAACGGTCCATGTGGCAAGTGAAGTAGAGTTTACATGTTGTTTTGTTTTTACCCAATATTTGAAGAGACAATGTGGTCAGCACTATGCCAAGACGCCTTTACGTTCCTAACGTAAGCTAAGTACCCATCAGAGTTGAGTGGACTCAGGGACGTTCCCAAGACTTTCGAGTTAGCAGTCTAGTGCTCTACCGCTGGACCTCGCTATACCACAAGACCGCTGTACGAACTCGAGCCCGGGGTCCGAACCCAGCCTAGTACTACATTTTCCGGACAAAACCTCTACCCAACAAAACCACTGGACATAATCCTCCCCCTCCCCCTTTCATTTTAAGGTGTATTGACAAAAACAAGGGTTAGTATTAAGAAAGTAAATATTGCCCCGTTAATGTCTATTGTTTAATTGGAATTAAATTGTTATGCTTTATATTAGATCTTGGATAAGGATGCCTGCATTATTTACTAAACAACATTCCAATTAATGAACTACGCTGGCAGTTATAGCCCATGGGCTTTCTTTTCAATTGCTAAATTATTGTTAAGGAACACACACACACACACACACATATATATATATATATAGATAGATATAATATATATATATATATATATATATATATATATATATATATATATATATATATGTATATATATATATATATATATCGCTTTGTACCTACTTTTATGTTTAGCTTTCTTTTCAATTGCTAAATTATTGATAAGGAACACACACACACACACACACACACATATATATATATATATATATATATATATATATATATATATATATATATATATATATATATATATATATATATATATACATATATATATATATACATATATATATATATATATATATATATATATATATATATATATATATATATATATATATATATATATATATATATATATATATATCGCTTTGTACCTACTTTTATGTTTAGCATTAATTTTAATGCACGAGAGTTGGGTCAAGTTGGTGTTAAGCAACCATTTTCTTTCAGGCTTTTCTTAAGTGGGAGTCTCAGAAAAAGTCTATTTAAGTCCGCCCCTTCCCCCTAAACATGTCTGAAAGAAACACTGTGAGCGGCAGTTTGGTTATGGAATGTTTTTTTTTTTAACAATAGCGTTATTGTAAAAAAAACAATATTTAAATGCGTGTAGATAAGATTACAATCAGCAATTTGCATCCGGTGTGTAAGTTGAGGTGCAGTTGGCACGTCTGTACATTAGAATAATAAGTTGTCAAACGGGATTTGTGTTCAACATTACATATACGAGGAGATACGTCTGTTAAAGATGGCTGTCGTACATTAAAATACATGACTAGAGTACACCAGTTTGTGTTTGCACGGAAGTTGCTGTCACTCATGGTCTCACATTAACTTCCAACTCTCACACAGTGTTTCTTCCAGACTTTTTTCTCCGGGGGGGGGGGGGGGGCACTTGAAATTTTCGGGGGGGGCGGTAAACTTTCTTCGGGGGGGGGGGGCGGACACTGTTAAAAGTATATATTTTCTATATAAATTATATAAATTTCATTCCGTTCGGGGGGGGGGCGGTAAAAAAAATTCGGGGGGGGGGGGGGGGGGCTTCAACAATGACACCTAACATACACATCTAGCTATTGAATTCACGAACAAATCCAAAGAAACAACACAATGGACCCAGACCGCCAACTTCACTCCAATGTTTTGTTTTCAAGTTTACCCAAGTGCCACTAGGCCTGTTAACACAAATAACACAATATCACAGCGTTGTGTTTCGAGGCAAAGAAGAGATGCCTGGAAGAAACTCTGCTCTCACAGTTTACACCTACACATGCACCCTGTCTCAGACCTAGACCCAAACCAAGACCCTGCCCCAGAACCTTCCCCCAGACCGCCCCAGGCCCTGCCCTAGACCCTAACACAAACAGCCAAAGACCTAGACCTAGACCTAGACCTAGACCTAGGCCTAGGCCTAGACCTAGACCTAGACCTAGACCTAGACCTAGACCTAGACCTAGACCTAGACCTAGACCTAGACCTAGACCTAGACCTAGACCTAGACCTAGACCTAGACCTAGACCTAGACCTAGACCTAGACCTAGACCTAGACCTAGACCTAGACCTAGACCTAGACCTAGACCTAGACCTAGACCTAGACCTAGACCTAGACCTAGACCTAGACCTAGACCTAGACCTAGACCTAGACCTAGACCTAGACCTAGACCTAGACCTAGACCTAGACCTAGACCTAGACCTAGACCTACATCCAGACCCAGACCCAGACCCATCCCAAGCCCACCCGTATTCCGAGACTCAGACCTAACAAAATACAGTACGCAACAAGTCAACAAGATAAAATATTATATGCCACACTGTGCCTATACAAAACAATATTCAATAACACAGTCAAGCCCTTCATAGGGGTAGCATTAATATGTAAAGCCTAAGGCTAGGTAAACTTAAATGAAATTAAGTTGTGTTTCTCAAAGAGGTTTTTTCTATGTTGTTGATGGCTTAACCAGCTTACTTTTTTTTGTTTTGTAAACAATGAAATATGAATACGGCTTACGTACAGAGGAATGTAAGGAGGTATATACTGCTGTTACCTTGTAACGTGGGTCAAATCACCTCTTCGTATCTTACATGTTGGAGATCCTTTGTATTTTTAATGATTGATAGGTTTATATATAGAAAATTAAATACATCAATAAAATAAGGAATAATGACGACTGCCTGTTTTCTGTCTTTTACTTTACAAGCAAACTATTTCAAGGCCTCCAACGCCTCTTTTTTTTAAGATACATTTTTATAGTGTTTATATAGATGCTCAGAAAGTTAAAATTAATCAGGTTTTAAACTGAACAAACTACATTAAAAACTTCAAAGCGATACTTTTATTTAAAAAAAAAAATTTCTTGTTGGCATCGTCAAATTCAAGGTTCGATAACCCATGACAAGAACCACAACTCCTGATGTAAATAAAGTAAAGAATTGCACGAGACTAAGAAGATACAGATTGCTGAACCCTGCACAAGTAAATGACTTCCTGTGTTATTGTATTATACCCCACCATGGGGTTGTGTGCAGAATTTCTTCCAGACATCTATCACCGCCATGGCTACGGTTACAAAAGGTTCTGTTGTTTGAAAATAACACTGAGCCAGCAGGTCATAAGCCCACTCCAAACTGAATAATGTTGATTTTTTTTCTTGCAAAAAAAGTAATGTACATGTCATGTAATTACATGTCATAGTAATGTACTATTTTTTTAAAAATCTAAATACAATAGTTAAGTCTAGAAGGCTCGGATTCCGGTTGTTTACAATCTTCCACGAGGGTAGGCTGACATCGTCTTAAACAGAGTTTCTTCCAGGAATCTCTTCGTTTGCCCCCCCCCGAAAAAAATTTTACCCCCCCCCCCCCCGAACGAAATGAAATTTATATAGAAAATATATACTTTTAATAGTGTCCGCCCCCCCCCCCCCCGAAGAAAGTCTACCGCCCCCCGAAAATTTCAAGTCCCCCCCCCCCCCCCCGGAGAAAAAAGTCTGGAAGAAACACTGGTCTTAAAGTAAAATTGCTTGGTGTAATGGTTTCCTCCAGACGTTTTCCATCGAACACTGGCTTAAGTATAAATTCTCTATAGATCTATAACTTATTTATTTTTTATGTTTCGTCTGGGGGAGCGGTGAAACGCTTGGCAGAAACTCATCTTGGTGATAACACTGATACAACTGAACCAAAAGCACAGATGTAGCCGAATAGGCTCTCACTATTTTTTAAAACTTATGTTTAGTTCAGAATTAATTTATTTATTTTTGTGGATTGTGGCAAACCTATTTTAACAAAATGTTAAGCCATTTCTCATGCAGTGATTTTATTTAAGCATTCTGAAGACAATCGTCTCCGTTGAAAATGCAAGAATATCTATTTTAATCAAATTATAAAATTGTTTAGTCCAATAATTAAAAGGGAGATAACTATATTAAATACTAGCAATCTCTCTCAATCTGTTGGTAGTCGACGAAAAAGTGATTTTTGGCAAGAGCGTCGACTATGGCTTTAATGCAAATATTTTTAGTCTTATGTGCCGTTAACCTCTTAAAAACTAATTACTCAAAAAATGAAAAAAAATTTATTAAAGACCTTAGTAATAATATGTCTTTTATGGTACTGAAAGTAAGTACATAAAACAAACTTAGGCCTTTTTTCTGTAATAAAAGAATTGATCTCTCTTATTTTCTTCCACATTTAAGCAACAAATACTTTATGAAAGAAAACAATTTTGTTTTAATTTATTATATTCAGTGCATTTAAAAGCTTATTATCAGTAAAGATTTTTGTATTTGATTTATTTATTAATTAAATCGACGTGGGAAACAATGCAAGGGAGACAACCGGCTTATTTTCGTTATTCGTCCCATGACATTGACAGGGCTACTGAACGTCCTACCAAATTTATATTTTATTAAATCCCACCTTTGATCTCAGAAGTTTGTTTTAAAACCATATTTTTAAAAATAAAATACCTTTAAAATGGTCCTTACTCATTGGTTCCAATGAAGTAAGATAATAATGAAAATCAACAGAAACATAAACAAACAAATCAACGGATGTTAGCATAAAACTTTATTAATGCCTGTTATCATATACGATGGTCTCGAGGTTAGAGTGTAGGGCCAATGACTTTCTACTGGTGTGTACAATTACAATGTAAAAGGCAGACCAAGTAAACATAAACATTTCCCCCATTGCATTGTTGACGCAGTAACAAAAATATTGTCTGACTCCAGAGAATTGCATGTGTGATTATGTATTATGTACATAAGGGAAACATTCACGTGTATACAAGTGGCATTAGTCATAATGTAAAAAAAAAATTGTCCAGACAATATCAATGAGTGCTTTCTGATCACTGTAATAGCATGAAGACTAAAGAATCTTACATACGACATACTGTCCATAAGAATTCTATGTGATCAGTGTAGTGCCATTAGGATTATGATACACAACTAACAGATGTTTTAGACATACATTTGTTAACATTCTTACACATATGATGTACTGGCCATAAAGATTGTATGTGATCACTGATGTAGCATGAAGACTATAATAGTAGCTGTGTAGGACATACATTTGTTAACATACTCATACAGCTATGACATACTAGTCATAAGAACTCTCATCACTGTAGTGCTGATACACAACTAGTGGATACTTTGGATATACATATGTTAACATTCTTACAAATATGACATTCTTGGTCATAAGAATTCTAGGAGTCGTTTTTAAAAACATGACATGTAGGTCTATGGTCAACTTAAAACGTCACCCCACTTCAGGTGAATACAACTGTATCTCCCCTCCCACCAGTCAACACATTTGGTGTAGTTATATACATTGTCCCTCAACAGATTTGTGTCTGTTGAATGAGATCCTATACCAGCTGGACAAAAGTCTCGACTGACCCCAATCCAACAATACAGCAACATTTGACCATATGGCTTAACTTGGTACCCAAATTTAACCCCTTACACTGTGGCTCAAGTCAGAACCCTTATACTTAAACCACTAACACAATGCAACAACCCAAATCAACCCTTTATACATTGGCCCAAATCAGAACCCTAAGATGACTTGAACCCCTAACACAATGCCTTACCCCCAATTCAACGCTTAACGCCATGGCTCAACTGAGAACCCTAAAACTACACCAAAAATATCAGTACCAAGGTAATAATAATGACAAGTTTATTGATATGATAATCGACTACAAAGTTGCTCAAATAAACAATAATAAAAGTAGACTCAATCAATACAATAGGCAAGTAACATGTATCTCAAACAAAATGGCAAATACTTTCTTTTGAGAAATAAATTTATAGTGGCTATGCTTTTAACAAGATTTACATACCAAAATAAAAAACATATACTGATGAATAAAATAAAATGGTTGAGACAAATGTAAATACTTGATGATTTACTTTAAATATTATTAACAGTTAAAATCAACAATTTTTAGTGCTGCGTCTAATACAATACATGTTCTGTCCTTTTAATTTACACCCCAAGAAAGTTTGGCTTTTTCAATGTGAAAGGAGAATGAAATTATGATCTTTTTATTTAACAATTCTGTGTATGCCTAACAAAGGCGTGGACAAGACCAAGCATTGGCCATGGAGATTTGTATTTTAAAAATAATAAAATTAAAAAAAAACAGCAGATTCACTTCAGCCAGACAATACAAATTGAAAGTAATTTTATTGATGAAATCCTGGCAAAGGCTTCATAAAACAAATTGTAGCCAGGATAAGCTAATTATTTATTAATCCAAGTGATTGAGTACTTTTAAGTGACATACAGATAAAATGTTAAAAATCTGTCAACTTTATGTGGCATGCACTTCAATATAAAATATCACAATTGTACTCACCCCCCTCCCCCCCTCCTTAAAATTAGACATTTGTAAAAATATTAAAAGTATGTAACTTAAATCAGTGCAGTAGAAATACTATTAAAAAAATCAATGTACACAATAAATTGCATTCCACTAGCTTACAATAGTTTAATGATTTCATCTTTTACTTCACTTTCACAGGTGACTTACTGCAACCCAACTTGTTTAACATCAATTTATCTTTCAGATGTTTTAACATGCTCTTTTCTAATCAAGTTTCACTAAACATAAACTCATGACGAGACCTCAAAAAAACATGTATTTGTTAAGTAGTTGATGTAAGTTAAAACAAAATAATTTAATCTCATTTGTTTGTATTCTTAAAATTTAATGCATCAGGGTAAACATTGTATTACTTAAACATAATGTAATCTTAAGTTATGTAGTACTCTCCACAAAATAAGAATAAAAAAATGAAACAAAGCAAACTACAGATTTCTATATAAAACAAACAAGGGTACCACCACAGTGTGGTAACACTGGAATCATGAGTTGGACACTGAGTTTAGTCGAGAACATGCATCCTTTAGTTAAACAATTCAAACACTACTACATTGGTCATGAATTGATGCGTGGATTAAAATTCCCTCAGTTGTGAACTCAAAACTGTTAGTGGAAATTACACAGTATGGTCTAACAAGGTTAAATACAACAGACAACATGTACTATACTGATCATATATACAATGGAAACAAATGCTATCAACAAAATGAAGTAAAATTTGAATAAAATATTCTTTACAATAGCCAAAAAGTTAATGCGATGACTATTTCTAGGCTGCTTTCCTTGTAGTGTTAATCCATAACAAGATATTGCTAACTTAATGGTTAAAACCAATGAGGAACATAGAAAAATACTGATGTAAAAAGGTACAGAATGACAAAATAACTAACAGCCACTCTGATAAGAGGTATCAATCACAAATTCTATTAAATGCATTCAAATTTAACTACTTTTACCTTTGTAAAATTAATTCAGCTGAAAGCCTCAGTAAATACTGATTCCAGAACAACAACTTACTGCCTATCCATCTGGTTTAAAATGATTCACTTAAAATATTTGTAGGTAGTGATAACTTTTTAAAAAAAAATTTTGATTGTGGCAAAATATGATCAACTCAATTTATTGAGCAAAACCTCAAAATAGCCAAGTAAAAAGTTGCAGGCTTTCAAATAAAAGTAACAGTGGTTAAACCATAATTTTTCATAATTTAAAAAAAATGTGTTTTTACCTTCATATTTGCCTCTAGTTTAGGCAATGTTAGAAAAACTGAATGCACTAATACAAAATTGAATAATTTCTATGAATACAAGCAACACTTTTCAATAATGATCTGAAGTACTTTTCTTATATTGTCAAATAAATTTAAAAAATAATATTTTACGACATATAAGTAATAGAAATTGAGAGAAAAATAATACCATTTCATTTGTACTGAAACAGCCATATACTTGTCCTGTCAGTCAATAAGGATAATTTAAAACAATAATGACTGGTAATGTGTAAACAAACCATCAGTTTTTCATAATCATCTCTTAAAACATCAACGTGCAAATCAAATAATGTACAGCTATAATCCTGCTCTCATCAAAATTTGAAGTGTTCTGTAGCCATATCAATAGCCCACCTAAATTTATCTCGCTGAGTTTTGTTGTAGACTTTTTCCAAAGGCACACCGAATTTCTTGCACCTGGATTGGAAAGAATGTAAGTAGTACAACACAAAACGTATAATGGATCACGTAAATAAAATGTAACAAAAAGAATAATGCTACAGTAAATACATACCAAGCCACTGAGATTCTGGGATCCAAATAATTGAGTTTAGATGTCCCTAAGGCTATCTCTTTATTTTCATCCTGAAGATGGATTATTTCTTTAATTAGGTCTGGTTAATTTACTGGTTAATATAAGGTCTAGATTTTATTTTTAAAAAGTTTCCTCCGTGTAACTATATTAAATACCTTATCAGTTGCTTGAACCTCCAACTTTGTAAGTTGTTCTTCCAATCTGGCCAGGGTTTTTTTCTTTTTTTCATACATGCTGAAAATTATTTAAAAGAAAATGTACTTTGGTTGCATTAACCTATGAACAGTACAAAATTAAATCAATTTTAATGACCACCCACCACCATTATTTTCTGTAATAAACTAATTTTATTTCAATAGTTTTTGTCTTTTTCTATTTGACAATAACATGTTGCTTATTTAATCTATTCAATAATAATATGACTAAAATAAAAAGGGAAGTCATAATGAAGTTCTGGCAATTGCTACCAAATAAAATTAGCTAAAAGTAAGGGATTGTTATTTTTTATTAAAAAAAAACAATATATCAATATCATCTGTTCAACAGAGAAAATTTTTATAAAATTACTTACGTCTTTGTCTTAACAGACTTCTCCTTCTTATAGTCTGTCTTAATGCCTTTTATTTCCTTCTTCACTTGTTTGATTTCTGCTTTTTTGGAATCAATCTAGGCATGGATAATATAGAATTAATCCCCTAATACTATCAAACTATATAAAAAGCACTTTTTAAAATAATTTATTGCAAGGTTTTGATAAAAAAAAATGGATTGGCATGACTCAGCAAAATTAAAAAGGCTGCACTGACCACACAATCCCTCTAAAAAAAAATGGGTAAACTGCAGGTTAAGAAGGGATAGTAGGAATTGTACCAATACCTTTTTCATCAAATTTTCCATGGACTTTTCAAATGTTTTTGGTACAGCACGCTGATGGTTACACAGAATAGCAACTGCTCTGTTGGCTCTGTTGTAAGCTAACATCTTAGCTGCTACTGAATCATTAGCTGTTAAAAAAAATTTAATTATTGAAAAGTAAGCAAAGAGGTAGTAAAAAAATCTTTTAGTAAATAAATGGATGTGTCTACTTGTATGTTTAAGTACTTGTTGTGTATAATAACTTACGGTTAGTAAGCAAGGCCAGTTGTTCTGATAAAGTCTTAGATGCGTTAAAGGTACGGAATACTTTAGCTGTAAGCCCCTCCATCAAGTCTTGAAGATGTTTATTCAAGATGGTGGTCTAAAATGGAGTATATAACCAAATCAGAAAAAAAAACTAATTTTTAATGTCATCAGACAAGAACTATGGTTCTTTGAAAATTGTTCACAGATTAAATTGATATTAAAATTTCCAACAATCTTAAAAAATAAACATAAATTTTAATTCAGCATTATTCTTACATTCAGTCTATCAAAAAGGTCATCCTCTAGCTGTTTGTTTTCCATAAAAAGCTGCAGATTCTTGAAGACTCTTTTCTCAACTGGAATTGCATTCTGATACCGGATGGAATCTTTACCCAGGAAGTCAAATTCAACAACATGTTGCTTTCCATCCTTCTCATTGTGCAATGTGATATGCTCAACTCTCAATGAACAGCAGCCAACAGTGTCTGCTGTCTCTCCTTCCTCTTTCTCATTACCAGCTCTCAAGGCAAGCTTTATTGTTTTAATAAAAAATTGTTTTAATTAGAAATTACAACTATACTTTTATGTACGAAGTTTTTTACATTTGTTTAACATTTTCAGAAATTACATAAAAAAATAAAATTGTAGACATTAAGTTAAAAAATTTGTATGAAAAGTAACGGACTAATTTTAAAAAAAAAGTTTTTAGAAACAAATAGTAACCAAAATACCTTGTCGATAAAATATAAGGCTACAGCTCTTTGTCTAACTCTCATCTCCTTTGACTTCCAGTCCTCCTGATAATTGGCTCGGATTTTGTCTACACATTTATGAAGTTTTCTAGCAGTTTCATATTTCTGCCAATCTTTCTCTCCCTAAATTTTTAAACAGAATTCGAAAAATTGTAGAACTATGCTCAACTATGATTACTTTAACAGTTAGTTATCTTGTGGTAAATATGCTAAATATTGCCATCACAAGTCAACTGTTTACAGAACTTGAGTTATGATTACTGTTTTTCTACAGTATCATAAGTCTATCCTTGTCAACATGTGCACAAACACAAAATTCTTTTTTCCCAAAATTAAAATGTTCAAGATTCTTTCTACTTAAATTTATTTCTGACTTCACTCACAATGTACATAAATGGACTGATAAAATGCTCAATTAAGAATTATTAGTTCAAAATAATCAGAAGCACTACCTTTAATTTGGAAGCAGCATTCAACATGACATATTTTGTAGCCCCCTGAATATTCTCTGTCCAGCTGGCTAACCAAGTGACAGTATTGTCATGTCGTACTTCTTTCCATTTATGACCAGGAGGTGGTACTGGGATCTTGGAGTCTCTGAAAACATTTTGCAAGTCTGGTGTTAACTAGCAATCATAATTTACAAAATGACAGCACACTAAACTTGTCTCTGTACTGAACTTTACTTACTTGCTACAATTTATTATCACTTCCTCAGGGTTAATTCTCTTTTTATGCATGCCTTGTTTAGGGTGATCTCCTCTACCACGGAAAAGGCCAGGCGGTTCAATTTTATAATTTCCAATTTTCTCTTTATGGTGATCAATTATACAAAATCCATACTCTTTCATCATTTCTTCATTTTCTTTTTTAATTTTCTGTTTAAATAAAAAGCAAAAATTATTTGTTAAAATGAAAGAACCAATATTTAAAGAAATACACGTGAAAACTGTAAAATCTTACCTGTTTCTCTTCTTTTGACATTGCTTTACGCTCCTCAGACTTCTTTTTAAAATATTCCAAGATTTCTGTAAAATTGCACTTTTTTATGTCAGTAATTTTTGCTTTTTCTTCCGGTGTCATGACCTAAAATAAAATTGTAAAAATTATAGAGCCATACATAAATTAGAAACAATTTATACAGCTTCATACACCTCGATTTTTTTACAAATCAAAAGACAGAAGTGTTAAATATTTTTACCTTTCGCCAGTCTTTCATAAAATTGTTATTGAAAACATCTCGAGTTGTATAGTCATGATCAAGCATCCGACCATAAAATGTCGCAAGCTCTTCTGTTTCTTCAGTTAACTGCATTGGTTTACCTGAGGAAAACGGAAGTCGAATTTCATAGCATGAGCACTATCTGCTTAATTGGTGCAACTAATACTGCTATAATTTAAACAAATCGGCTGCAGTAGTGATAAAATAACACAATCACCAATTTTGGAAGCAGTGTATTTTTGATATGCGTTTTGTTGCAAGTTCTGGCCATCTTTTCGAGCAGTAAAAATTGTTCATATATTTTAACACATTCATAACAGTTGTTAAAAAGTTCACTGTCACATAGTTCTTAACTAGTAGTGTATTTTTAAGCAATGTCTGTTGACCAATAATAATGCATAAGCAAACAGTTGAAAGGTCTGAAAAATGACTTACCATCATAATAGAAGCGAACATTTTTTGGTAGAGGTTCATAATTTGGAGCAAACACTGGTCCTTTATGCTCAAGGAATGTCCATTTAACACCACTGTCTTCACGTTTTTCTTCCCACCTAAAAAATTATGATAGCATCATAAAAATAAGTTTGAAATTTTAAAGGGAAATAATCCATTAATAAGAGACGCTTGGAATTTATTCCATCAGTTAATGTTTATAGCATTGTTCATTTACAAAGAATCACTTGTTAATACAGTTTTGCAACTACAAACTTAGTTAGACATTAAAGCTTTTTTTTTGGTCATTATTTTTACAATATTTACTGAAAAATAAGCCCTACTTCAGAAAACTATAGTTTTCACTAGTTGAGTAAAGACTACTCAAATTAACAAGGGGAAAAAGCAAACAGAGCATTACAAAGGAATAGAGATTTAGTATGGTAGCCATTCAAAAACAAATGTCTCATTCATAAGGCATTTTCTAGGAGAATAATTTACTTTGATATCAAATTTGAGGTAGACAAATGCATATTGTAACTTCAGAATTCATGAGCAATAATCAACTTAAAAACACTTAAGACGTACCCTAATTGTAGAGTGTTCCTATAATTCTACTAAACAAATGTAAGATAAACAACAAAATTACCATTTCCACACTTCCTGTTCTTCTTCTGTTCCTTTCTTTTTTCTTTTTGCTGCTGGCTCTTCGTGAGATTCTTCTTTTACTTCATGCTTTATCTTATGCTTTTTAGCCGGTGCTGTTTTCTAGAAAATAGTTAAAATGCAACTTTCAATTGTGTACTTTTCTTTAAACAAAAGTTTCGTAATATGAAATAATTTTTAAATATTTTTAAACATAACTTAAATGAAATCCACATATATGCAGTTTTCAGCTTATGGAATATCATGCATATTTGATTTTTCAGTTGAAAGGTAAGCATTACACTGGCAACAGAAAGCTACGGATAAACACAAATGTCAAAATAGAAATTCAGAATGTACATTTTAAACAGTTTTTAAGTTCAGAACTAACCTTATCTGCTACTGCATTTGATTTTTTGGGTGCCTTCTTATCAAGCTTGAGCTTCTTGGCTTTGTTAGCCCTATGGGGAAAAATATCTCTTAAAGAATGTGCATATTTCTACTAATAAATGTAATATTTTTCAATCAATATGTATAATTTAAATTTACAGGAATAATAATTCTATAGACTAGATGCATTAAAATATATTTTTTTAAAGACATGTGTTTGGCAAATAGTCTTTCTTCAAAAATATCTTACCAATGACCCATCTTTCTCTCACCCCCCCCCCTAATTTTTATTTAAAGAAAATTATCAGTGACAACTAAATAGAATGTTCACAGAATTAGTCAAGAATCAAGTAAACCTCCAAGATACTACACAAATAGAATACTACCTTGCTGACAATGGAACATCACTATCTTCATCTTCTTCATCTTGATATTCATCTGAATAATCAGATTCTTCTACTGGTCTTTTTGTGGAACGAGATTCTTTTTTACGGGCCGACTAAAAAACATCAAACATTTAAGAAAATAAATATTTTAACATTAATAGGAGCAAGAGCTTATATGTATTAATAATAAATATAGAAACCTTACCAATGGTTTGTCATCATCATCATCACTTTCATCCTCAGATTTTATAGCTGGTTTTTTAACAGGAGATACAGATAATCTCTCAGGCTCCTTCTTTACTTTTTCAGGTGAATCACTAAGCACGTCAACATCATCTTCCGTCTTTATTTCCTTTTTAACACTTTTTTCTGGCTCTTCCTGTTTCACTTTAACATCTTCCTTTTTTGGCCTTTCAGCTTCATGTTTACTAGATGATGACTTATGTTTATCCCCCTCAGAAGATGACTTGTGTTTCTCATCATCCTTATGTTTAGAAGATGAAGAAGATGAGGATTTATGTTTATCTTTACTGCTACTGCTAGATTCTTTGCTTTTGTCCTTGCTTGAAGAACTAGACCTGTCTTTGCTACTGCTGCCCCCTTCCTTAGATTTGCTGCTACTGTGGTGATCTTTGTTTTTAGAACTGCTAGAGCTGCTGTGTGAAGAAGTGCTATCCTTTGGCTTGCTGCTGCTACTACTTGAATGTTTGTCAGATGAGGAGCCCTCCTTAGGCTTGCTACTACTGCTGCTGCTACTACTTTTGTCTTTGTTGGAGGATGAACTACCTTCTTTGTTTTTGGAAGAACTTGAAGAGCTGTGCTTAGAGCTGCTCCCTTCCTTATGTTTAGAGGATGAGGATGAAGAATGACCATCTTTATGCTTCGATGAGGAGCTTGAGCCATCTCTATGTTTTGAGCTTGAGCTTGATGACCCGTCTTTATGCTTTGAGCTTGAAGAAGAACTCCCATCCTTGTGTTTGGAATCTGATGAGCTATGGTGCTTGTCAGAACTGCTACTTTTTGAAGAATGGTGGTGGGAACTGCTATGCTTATTACTTGAAGAACTTTTGATACTATGATTAGAAAACCCATTTTCCTTAGGCTCCTTAATCCCACCACCCCCACCACTCTCAGAGGCAGAACCAGCAGAATCCTCATTTAGCCCATTCATTTTTACGTGGTTATCTTCCACTAGAAAATTTTAAAAAATAAAAATCAATACAGCAGAAAAAAATATTGCACTTAGAAACGTGAGTAAACAAATTACATTGAAAATTAGCTGTAGCATCTCACTTTGAAATTAACTTTAGTGGTTTATCGGACTCATTATTTAACATAAAGCAAATTAAATTGATAATTTGAAATGATGCAGAGGTCATTTGGATCAATGGCAAATAAAATTTATTAAGCCAAGCAGAACAAGTTGGAGGCTACAGCTAAAAATAGAACATGAAAAAATAATGAGAAAACAAAAAAACTTAAAACTTCCTATAAATATAAAAACCAATCTGAGAAATATATTTTGCATTTTATTCCTAAAAATTCATGTAATAAATTATAAATATCTCAATAGTAGTCTATGTAATATAATACAATACATCTCATGAGATTAAACACTAGGTTTTAGGGCATAAAATGCAACATTTCATAGACTATTCTACTAAAATAGCCATGTTGATAGATGGGACGTTTAAAGTTGCATGGGTTAATTGTAGAAAATACATTAAAATAGTTATTTTTGATCAATTATTTTTACAGAAAGAAATGTAATCCTCAAAACAAAAGTTTAATGATAGAGCAATGTTGCTCCAATTATTTTTTGTAAATAATAGACCATGCATACGCTTTCATGTTAGTTACATATTTCAGAAAATGTAGGCTTAGTAGTAAGAAAGTTTAAAAGTGAAAAAAATTCATTCATTCAGAGATGATGGTCTAATTAATATTAGACTAAATTTTAAGTATTTTTAACCTATTTTAGTATTAGACCTATCAACCCAGGATTATTCTATTACTGCTTTGAGGCTAACGAGCCTTCCGAATATTCTATTTTATTAGGTCTTTCAACTTAAAATTACGTTAGGCTTATTTTTATTAGTAATTAGATATAGATCTATGCTTGAACTCAGAGAAAATGACATGAGTTTTTAGATAAGTGGTTCTTAACCTGGTTTCGATTAAACCCCAGCTGTTCTGTGAGACAGTCACAGGGGTTTGGCCCAGGTCTAGAAACACAAACTGCCGGGGTTTGGCACCTCCAAAACGGATAAGAACCACTATTTTTTAAATTAAGTTGTCTAGCTAGATCTAGATCTAGATCTTTTTAAAAATCTCAAAATAATAAGCCTATTCATAAGTTAATTCTTCTAGAATCTAGATTTCTAATCTAGATCTAGACTAGATAGAATCTAGATCTAGATTATATCTTAAATTTTGGGGTTATTCAAATAGACTTCCATTTAATACAACTGTAAATGTGCTGTAACAGTAACAAACACCTTTGAGCCCATTTACTCAACTGTCTCTAGACTAGCTTACCTGGCTTGGCTTTACTAAAGCTGTCTCCATCTCCCTGAGAAAACAAAGAGAAATAGAACTTAGCTAGAAAATAATTAAAATATTGTAGGAAGACAAACGCTAAATTTTAACAACGTATTTATATACAAGAAGAAAACATGTATGAACTACTCTAACACTTTAAAAACTTATTAATTAGGTAGTCCATGTTAGACTCAAGGTAGTCAAGGATCCGCAAAATTCGAACTTAGAAAAAATTCAGCCATCTTGGGACTTAGCCGCAAAATGTTGATTTTCAATCTTCGTTTTAGCCCTAGCACAACGTCCCGTATGAATGAACAACAACACAGACTTTTCAATTAAAAAATTATGTGATAAAATAGAACTTACTATTGAAGGTTGTGATGACTGATCCTCGTCAACCGAAGACATTTGAGAGAAAGTTGTGAGATAGGTTTCAGATATATGAAATGGCGGACAGATGCTCTGCGGCAAAGTCCCAATTTTATGTCACTGGGCATGCGCAGTAAATGGACTTAGTCTCCAGCGAGGCCCTGTGTTTTGAAAAACTAAGTCCCACGCCTCAGGATTTAACAAAAAAAAAAGTAGTCTTCGAGTAAACAAAACAATTTTTTAACTCAAACATTTATTTATTTATTTACAAATATTTTAAAATGAGATAGGTAGCAGTATATTTTTATGGTCAAAATGCATGTTATGTTCCAATATATAATTATCGGATAGTCTACCATATTAATGGAATATTTTAAGTGTTCTGTCATTAATCTTATTTTTTTGTTCCTTCTAGATCTAGATCTGTGTGAAAAAAATATCTTTTGTAGACTAGAAATTAGCACATCGACATTTAAGCTAGAAAAAATATATAGATCTAGATCTAATGGATATTCAAATTTATATGATATATACAAAGGCCTATGTGGGTACTCCTATGAATATGGTTTCTTCCCGACATTTTATTCTGGAACGTTCGGGGGCAGTGTTTCTTCCAGACTTTTTTCTAGAGGGGGGCGGGGGGGGGGGGGTACATATGTCCCCGGGCGCCGACCTTAGGGGGCGCCAAAATGGGTTGGAAAAACAATTGAAAGTATGGGGGGGTGCAAATTAAAAGTTTGAGGGGTGGGGTACAAACTGAAAGTTTAAGGGGGTGGGGTGCAAATCGATTGTTTGAAGGGGGGGGGTGCAAATTAAAAATTGAAAGGTTGTTCCCGAGAGGGGCGCCAAATTGAAAGTTTGTCCCCGGGCGCCGGGAAGGGTCGCTACGCCTCTGCTTTTTTTCTCGGGGGGGGGGGGGGCACTTGAAATTTTCAGGGTAGGTTTGACACAGGTTAAAGTGAGCTTATACATTTTCCATAAAAATTGTAGATCTGATTTTTTCTTCTATTTTGTCTGGTGGGTGCACTGTGCCCCTACCCCTGAAGAGATGCCTGAATGAAACTATGCATTCATTCAGCGAGACACCCGTTCTACGATGTTTTCGGTTCTTGGGGCATCACTGTAGTTTATCTCGTTATTTCATTAACCATGAAAAATCATGCAGGATAAGAAACATTTCTCGAATATTCTTATATAACTTGGAATATAGACATGATTTTTAATTACTTAAACTTTTAAAAATAGAATAGAATCTCATAGAAAAAAGAATTGCGCACCAAGCGAACGCCAAAACAAGATGTGCATAATAGTGCGCAATATTATTAGTACTTTATAAATTTACATGCGTTTTTTTTTTTTTGAGAAATCGGAAATAGCATAAATTAGTACTTCCTGTCAACGGAAATTACTCAAAATTTGACAGAAGGTAGAGGATTAGATCTTTTACTTACATGTGAAATTTCATTTATCTATCTGAAATAGTACTCAAGTTATAGGCTTTTGAAAAATTCAAAGTAGAAAAAGTACCACTTCCGGTTATCGGAAATCGCTCAAAAGTTGATACGGATCTACGATTTTGATAAAATACTTATAGATCTATATGAAATTTCATCAACCTAGCTGTAACGGTACTCAAGTTATCGTGTTTACACACAGACAGACACACAGACATACGGACAAGATTGCAAAATTATGTTTTTTACGAATCAGTGAGGTGTAAAACGTCGAGATTTGTAAAAATCTTGATTTTTTTTTTTTGCACGATTACAAGACTTTCTCTATTCTTCGTATATACGAGAAAGTAAAAATATGTCGTTAAGTCAATTCTTTATCAATACGTAATGACTTTTCAGAAATACGCCATTGTTCTGTTAAAAATTTTTTTCGAAAAGACAAATCACATGGGTCAGTCTTCGAGCGTCTGTACCAATATGAGTTTTGAATTACTGTTTTGCACACTATTAATAATTATAAGTTAATAATAATATAAATAGTCGGTGTCTAAGAATATTTTTATCTGTATTACCTCCCTTTGACAGTTACATTATAATAACAATCTATTCGCGGTTACCTCCCTTGGACCAGATTTGTTCTAAAAAGCGTAATTTTATTTGTATAAACATTTTTTAGAACCAGCAGATGGACGCTAAGATAGTAAAATGGTTTCACCATTTTCACCAAAAGAGCATAGAGGGTAGGGGAGCAGCTGTTGATGGTATTTTCAGAATACTGGTTGCTAATTAAATATCTATATATATATAGTTCTCTTCATGGAGACCATATAAAACACCACACAGCTTAGCCACCACCCTCATCCCCACCTGTCAGGTAAGCTGTGGTTCACCCCAAATGTTTACAATTGTAGAGCCGGGTTAGTGACGGCTATTGGGGGCAGATCATTTAGTATTAAACGATTTGAAACGAAGGGAAGGTAACAATTTCTGATTGATCTTTTCTTTGTCTGTAAAAGGTTGCTTTCACTGGGCCGGAGGGGGGGGGGAAGGGCGGGAGGGGGTTAGTGTTGAATACACAAATTATGAATTGCTGATAAGCAAAAAATAAAACAACTAGATGGCGGCATATACTACGGGTCAGCTCGTAAAGTTTAATTTTTGGAAGAGTTAATCACCAAAGCCAACATCACCTATGAAAACAAAGCTTCATTCTTCCTTAGATGGGTATCATACCTGAACTACCCACAAATGGTTGTTGTTGTTTTTTTTTTAATGCATAGAACTTGGGCTGGCTGAAATGTCAGTCAGCCTCACATAACAATAACACCTTTACAAGTATTGGGGTGAGGGGGGGGGGTGTTGAAGTGGGCTATGATTTTAAAATTTATTTTATTTGGTGATCCCACTTGAAAAAAAAATACTGAGTATTTTGTTTTTAGAATAAACTTCAGTGTCAAGTGGCTATCTATGCTGAGTGTAAAATGAAACTAAACAAAAATATTAGTTGAGGTTGCTTTAACTATCCTCTTTGCTGAATGAAACCAGATTACAGCACTGTGCACAATTAAAATATTAACAAACTCTTGATTGGGTGGAATCTGATTTGAATTGCTCCAATCACAACATCACAATAAAGTTTTGCCTATAGTTTGGTGTGGAAGTGAACTTGGTGGAGTTGAAGTTTGTGGAGTGGGGTTTGGTAGGAATGTGGTAATTGGTGAAGTGGAGATATAGGCCCTGATTGATGTTTGGCAGAAGTGTGACACTTGGTGGCATGTAAGTAGATATATTTTAAAGTGAAGGCATAATGTGCATAAGAAAGTACAAAGCCATTAACTAATGCACTTTGATACTTTGAATTACAAAAGCTAATGTTACTCAACACAAACTTAGTCATTAGCCTGGAAATGAGCCTAGTAGTTCCTTATAATAGGAAGGTAACTAAATTTTTGGCAGTAAGAAATTAATACAATTTGGGTCATACTGGTATTTTTAAAAAAATAATGAGACAAATAACCATATGGAAATCAACATATATCTTTTTTTTATTTGACATGATAACCAAAGTAGCACTACAATGTACAGCATTCAATAAAAATTCAAAATATTCTTTGACAACATCTGTTCAGATGTCATAACAAGCATTTGCAAATATTTTTTTTGTTTTATAGAAAAAAATGCATTTTGAGAAAAGTATACATACAGATATGGGTATACAGTAACAAACTGAAATGGATTCATATTTGTTGGACAGGGTTGGGATGAGGTGTGGGGGGGGGGGGGGGGTGCTTACAACCTTGAAAGATTATGTACAGGGGAGACAATGAGCATTAGACATCAGTAAATAGATGCCCAGACACAATGCCATCACCACAATGTGAAGCTAAGACACCAACACTGAAGAACAGGAGACATGAACAGGCAGCTCCAGAACAACCACCTAGAAACAATGGAGTTACAGAACCAAATTAACTTGTAGAGGAAGAGAAAAAAAAAACTGTATCAAGTTATCTATGTACAGACTCTCCTTCCTACTTTAGCTGCTCCACATTGAACATAGAGGCTAGAACCTGTCTAGTAGGTAAAAAAAATAGAACAATAATTTAAAAAAAAAAACAAAAACAAGAAGGACATTTTGGTAATTTTTTTCTAAGATGCCATAACAATTTTATCTGCTGAAATTTCTTTTTCTTCATTTCTGTTAGTCTATGAAAAATTAAGGCTGAAGTTTAATGTTACATTTACGCCTATTTTTTTTTTTTTTTATGTTTATGATTTATGGTCACGTCAAAATTAAATATGATTTAAAATTTTACGAATTCCCTTTAGTTTTAATTCACTCTCACCTACTATGAGCTAAAACAAATAAAATAAAATTTTTAAACAAGTTTAAAATTGCTTCTGACTTTGGTAAAATGCCTATGGTATGAGATCATTCATACAATCATACTTATTTACATACAACAGAAGTCAAAGATCAAACTTATGTAACATGTGGCCAGTGGATCTGAGGGATTAGATAAAAAAAAAAACAGCAACAAATACATTTAAAATAAAAAATAAAACAGTTAAAAAGTTTTTAAAATTGACAGATCACAGAAGAGACAATGCCAAATTGGAAATAAAACTGAATGACTATTAAATGAATGCCAGTGCACTAAATGCTATTTCAAATTGGAAAATACTATGTACATAAGACATAAAAAAAAAAATCAGCTAATAATATGAATAATTTTTCTTGAAAAAAAAAAAGATAATTGTAATGATATACAGTATCATTGCTATTTGATATAAAATTTAACGAGACTACTAATCTTTTAAAACTATTTTTAAAAAAAAGGGTTAAGGATGTATCAACATTAATCAGTTTGAGTTATGATTTAACCAATAAAATAATTTTTGGAAGTATAATTTTAGCCATTTCAAGTCAGGATTTACATTAGGTTAACTTATGTCTAAAACAGATTAGGCTGCTTTCTAGGCTTACTTATAATGAGTAGGGATTTAAACTGTACTACATAGTCTTTGCTTCACAGACAGGAATTCTATTTTTTATATAAAATTATCTTTTGCACTTAACTCTATTATGAAGACATGACAAAATGTAAAAAAAAAAACCTATTTCCAGTTGATTAGTGTAAGAATTAAATAGCACAGGTTTGATAGGTGTCTTTATGGTGCTCCTAAATGTGTAAGCAACATCACTAGACGTTTTGGTTAAATATATCAGGCATATTTCAAACTGTACTTTAAGGATTTTGTAACAAGACCATATTAACTTAAAATAATCAAGATACTTGTATGACTTCCATGGATGAAGGCCAATAAAAAAAACTCCTTGTGCTGGTGTAAATAATGATAAAGTATAAAGGTCACACACATACTACAAGTGACCCAATGAAAGTGTTCTAGAGACCCTGAGAACTAGTTGTCTGGTTTTTGGAGAGTGTCCAAAAGAAACTAGTTGTTTTAGACATGGTCAGCATGTATGATGGCCAATGGAGTCTCAGTAGCTTATGCAGTTCAGGATTTAACTAGTGATAACTTCTACTTTCCATGATCATTTGCAGGAGCGTAACTACATTATTACAAATCATGTGCCCTGACAAGAAGATTAATTAATTAACAAACTTAATACATCTAATGCAAAGTACTCTGTCATTTTAGCAGTATAACTTTATTTTGTTTTCACTAAGTGCTCTTGATCTAGTGTCTGTTCTGTATTTTTTGTCATTTAGTTTTGTATCTACATCCCTCAGTGGACAAGCACTTACATAAAAGTTATAAAACAATTTTCAAAAATTTGCCGACATTTTTAGAATTTTTGAACAGTTTATTTCCAGCATTCAATGATTAAAAATTTTGTTGAGTATCATACAGATGAAGTAGAGCTAAATGTTAGCTCAACTAATTTTTCTTCTTCATTTATTAAATTTTTACCAGAAAACACATTTTCTTCAGTTCCAAAACAAATACACACAACTTAAAAAACATTCTTAATATCTTAAACTTTCTGTAGTGAAGAGTCAAGTTTCTATATACAAATACTAAGGCTGCTTACTTTGGTTTTCACCTTGTTCCACACATGTATTGATTGAACACATAAACAATAAAATAAAGAGGGAAAAAATATCTTCAATTTAACTTAATTCAAAATTTAAAAGAAAATGTACAATATTTGCA
Source organism: Physella acuta (assembly GCF_028476545.2). NCBI lineage: Eukaryota > Metazoa > Mollusca > Gastropoda > Physidae > Physella > Physella acuta. Next base: position 243,974 of record NW_026731572.1, read on the forward strand.
AATATCACAAGAAGCATAGAGTCACATCACTTTCATTTCTCTACCGTACCTTACACCAAAGGTGTAATACTTTTCTTTATTATTTTTTGTTCATCAATATATTTAAACTATATTGAAAACAAGGTAGTATTCAACTGTTAAAGTTTATAAAAAAGTCAAAGCTCATATTAAAATAAACTTTCAAGAAAACATCAACAATAGTAGATAGATCAATTAATGAACAGCATCCACTATTTAAATGAGAGGTGCAATAAATGTAATGGTTTAAACATTTAATCCATTTTCAATTTATTTATCAAGAAAATATAATTAAACATGAAAAACACAATAATGAGTAATATATATTTTAGAATAAATTGTTATGGGTGCTGCACTGAGAGTAGTGAATTCAGAAACAATTCAAAGATAATTACAAGCCTCCAATTATTAAATATTTATCAAGCTATTTAATCAGCTAAAAAATATTTCTTGAAAAGACAATTTTAAAACATTTTAAAAATTAAAATATTACCCACTTTATTCTAAATTTGACAAAATTATTTCCTTTCATAAATAAAACGTCAAAGTTTAAAGTAAAATCTATCCGAAGACACAGATTTGTGCTGATTAATATTAAAAAATTTATAGATTAAGAGAAGTCTATCAAAGTGAAATACAAGATTAATATTTTACAAAATTATTAATGAGGAAAATATAAGGAAGTTTGTGCTTAATGTAAAACTGGTACATGAATCCATCTAATCACATCTAAATTGTTTAGGTAGAATGTAAGGAAATATATTACATAAGTGTATATGTATATATACATGTATATATACACACATAATACACATATTTTTATGGTAGTATATATATTCATTTATACACATACTAACACACATGAAAGACACTGTTTATTAATATAAACTCTACGTCTTACTAATACGAATCCTTTAACCAGAGAATTTTTATACAAGTAACGTCATGTTGCAAGTTTACTTACATTTTTTTTAGCACAATGATCAATTACAATTAATTGAAAGTTGCTGTTACAGAAATGTCATCACAAAATAACAATTTCTATCAAAATGTTTTATTTTCAAGCAACCCAGCCCAGATATTTATGTCTGTAATTTGCCTATTGAGGAGTCATGTTATGAATTGATGATACTAAAAACTGAGTGGCTAGCTAGTGGTTGTTTTTTAAGCTTGTTACAATGTTAATATGTACAGAGTAGCATTATAAAGACCGCTGCACATTAAATGAGAAAAATGTAGGAAGGATATTTACATTGTCTTGATAAGAGAATAATAATCAAGAGAGACTTTAAAATTGTTACAATTTTTGTTACTGGATCTTTATAAGAAAATTTGATCACCTCAAATAATACATCCACTGTTAACAAGAGTTACAAGTGATTTTTAAAATAAAAAGAATATTTTAAAAATGGTATTCTGTTTAGCATTTCTTTCTTAAAAACATTCACTGTAAAATCAAATGAAGCTAAAAAAATTTTTATAATACTGCATGTTTTAAAAGGATGATGCTAAAAAGTTGCCCAAGATAAAAGACTAAATATTTTTTGAATATAAAAAATAATTAGAACATAATTATTTTAAAACTTTTAAAACTGACCTATTTAGATAGTACTGAGAAGTAAGACAAAGAATTCATTTTTATTGTGTTTTTTAGATATTAAGAATCAAAACATTAGTAAGCCTTAATCATGACTTTGAAGAAATGACACGATATAAATTAGAACTAGTTTTTTTAAAATAAGGAAACTTAAAATGCCTAGTAAAGCGATTTATTTTTTAAAAAAAGGTTGAAACACATGTAGACTTACAAACTTATTTTATCTCAGTACTTTAATCTTTAGTTGAATAAAAACGACTGGCAAGTTATTGTTAGTAAAAAAAATGAACCATCTTGAAGATTTATATTTATATTTAAAACCAACATGAAGTATGCACCTTTTAATTTTCTTTTTAAAATTACCCTTTACAGTATTATACATATTAAAATCAATATGGTATACTTCTACAATTAAAAAAAAAAGACAAATACACATTTTTTTAAAGTTAAGATATAAATCAACATGGGTAAATTTTATGAATGAATAAGAAAGTTGCTAGAAATTCCACTGACTTATATAAAATATACTAAGTTTGAATACATTTTTCTAAAACTAGGAAATAGGGTGGATTGAAGTTTATAGTTTAGCTGCTTTCAAGTCAAAAGTAACAGCTTGCTGTATATTCTTATCACCCTCTTTTAAATAGGTAAAGCAAATATTAATTTAATTAGAAAACAACAGACTGCACAAATATATACGATGTATAAAGAGTAGCACACAAAAACTTAAGACATTCCTCTTCTCAATACCTTTAAAATTTAGATAATTTAATAATAATATATGGTATCACATTTTAAAGGGTTCATTTTTATCTCTTATGTAAAGAGTGATGCAGAATAGTATTTATACATATGATACAAATTTAATCTTGAAAAATAAAAATCACATTTTGTCGTTACAAAAAAATAGCATACACACAAGAATTTCATTGCTTTTTATGTTTCTATAAAACAAAAAGAGATTTATTTAAAATACTAAGGCTTCTGCTTGTTTCCCCTCTGTGCTGGTCTAATGATTACAATTGAAAACCTTTTAAGACCACTAGCTTTGATCAGAATGGGGCCATACTTAAAACTCAGCATTTAAGTTATGTAGTCCAAAAATTGCAATTAATTAATGTTTAAGATCAAGTAATTTGAATAGGCATAAAAAAGTTTTTTTTTTAAAATGGATGTCAATACTTTACTTGGATATGATTCCAGAACAAATAAATCTAAAAATTAAACAGGTTAAAAGAATTTGTTTCAACTTCTGTCATAATAATAAACTAAAATGCATTAAAATTTTGCAGCAAGATAGAACTTGAATTTTAAAAATATATTTAAGAATACTCAGATGTACGAGAATTTTAATTTGGTCCCCTTTTGTGAGAGTAATTAAGGTAAGATCTCTGGCTTCGATTAAACAAAAAATAGCAATGAAAAATATTTTTAATGGTGTTACAATGACAAAGGAACAATTAAGCTATTGGTTATATGAATCCTTTAAATGTTTTTTTTTTTAAACTTTATAAAATCTGTGTTCTTAAAGTATGTCATTTCCCAAAGAACTATATAGTTAAAAATAGATTTCAGTTATATAGCTTCAGAAGAGGAATATGAAAAAGTTATTTAAAATAGTTACTTTCTCCAAAAATATATTGTATTAGTATTCATTCTTATAAATGTACCACCATGAATCTTTACATTAAAAAAATAACTAGACACTTTCACAGGGTTCCTTGCTTTTATAACACTTCTGAAATTTTTTTTAGAAAGATACCTTGATAGGTTTTTGGTAAAAATTCTAAAATATTAATCTGATTTTTAAGAATTTATTTACAAGTTCATTAATTTAATTCTATACACATCTATTCATTGGAATCAATGAGCAGTTTCAGAGGGGATAACTACAACCTTGGATTTCTCAGACACTTAAAAACATTTCATCATCCACATCAAAAGTTATACATTAGCAGAGAAAAACTGGAAGTAACAAATTTACAGCTCATACATATTGTTTATACTTTTAAATCAGTAAATGAAATTTAGTTTCAATATATTCTTTTTAAAAATGAAAGGTTTATACTACAAGAATATCTTTAATTCACTGATGGTCACTGCTGCTTTTCTGAGAGGCTTCTTCAGCTTTCTGAGCTTCATCTGCCTGCAAAAGTCTTTCACGCTCTCTCTCTTGGTCTGCCTTCACCGTCCCGGGGTCTGGCGCAGACCATCTTCTCTGTCGCAGGGAGGATGTTGAGTCAGAATCCTCTTCCTCCTCCATGTCCTCTTCCTGTTCTCTGGGTTCACTTTCATTCCTGTGTGGCACTACTTTTCTCCTGGTGCCATGACTGCCGCTTTCCTTCCTCACTGGGACTATATTTGACTGAGGAGGGGGGAGTTCGGTCTGGGACAGACGGCGTTTGTTTAATGATTTCATCGAAACTGAGGAAGGTGGAAGGAAGTTCGAATCACTGCCCTCTGTTTTCACCTGAACAGGTGAGCTCACAGGTAAGCTCGGAGACGAGGAGGTGGTGGTCTGCGCTGTGGATGAAGAGGAGGCAGACAGAGCTGCTGAAGGTGAGAATGGCTCCTGCTGGCTGGGTGGATCGCCAAGGTAGCTCTGTTGGTCTTGCTGTTGCTGGCTCATCTCAACCGCCTTGAGGTTAACATCTTTGTGTGTCAGGGATATACAGACATCGCCCACGTTCAGCTTCTGGCAGTCTAGGCCGTATCTGGCCAAGGTTCTTGACACTGAGCATGACGACCAGCCCTGGCCAAACACAAAGAAGGGATGCTCCAGGGTTGCTTCCACCGTCACCTACAGAGCACAAAAATGAAACTCTTTTTACACATTTTATTTCTATTAGCAAAGCATATTTTAAAAACAAAAACAGCAAAGTGCAAAAACAGCCTGCTAAAGAAAATCATTTTCAAGATGAATTAGATAAGCATCTTCGTTCTAATCAGGTTTAATTTTTACAACTGTCTTCAAAAGAGATTAGCCAGCCAACTTCTTAATTCTTTTTTAATTTTTTAATGAGAAATCTGTCTGTTTCTTAAATACAGAACAAAACAGATGACAATTACAAGAATGACAACTGCCACTTTTTATAAAAGAGAGTGCTACAGGTAACTTTAAAGATTTGCATCATATTATTTAAAAAATAATCATATTTAAAAAATAATGATAGGTATTAAAATAGTTTTGTATAAAATGTTTTTATGACAGTTATTGTGATTTCATACCTTTTATAACATTTAATACAATCTAATATTTTTTATTTCAAAAAATGCTTTTTTTTATCTAAAATCAAAACATTCTGATATCCAAACAACTACATCTAATATAAAACAGAATGATAAAAAAAAATTGAAATCAGCAGGAAACATTCTATTGGTCTATTCTATTACTTTTATCAGCGTGCGACCACAACAGTGTAAAACATCTTGAAACGTGATGTTTTAAAATAGAAATTTACCTGGACTCTATGCTCCCCCACGGAAAAGCTGAGCATGGCAGTCCCACGGTCAGGGTGTTCCTCTATCTTCACCACTGTGCTGGAATCTACTTTGAGATCTGAAGATATCTCTGCGCTGTTCACAAAGTCCTCGGTCTGCAGGTCTTCCACCCGTTTGAGGGTCCCATCAGCCAGCTGGATTATTGAGCCCTTCATGAAATGGGTGGGGTACTGCAAGTGGGAGGGTGGGTTGTCTGAGGATGGTGAGCTCGGGGAGGAGGTCCAAGATGGGGATGGGGTGTGGTAGGATTTTTGCTTGTATCTACTCCCAGTGCTGTCGTCATTGAGATGAGGCTGGTAGGACTGTCCGACAGGGCTGTCCGAGTAATGGACACTATGGTTGTCAAGGTTGTTGTTATTATTATTGTTGTTAGAGGGATGAGACGAGGTGAGGTGGTGGCTATTTGACCTATGACCTTCACCCTGGAGCCCAGTGGTGGCCGGAGCGCTGTACGACACTGGTGCTGACACCTTGGCTCTCTTGGCCATAGGCTCATCTTTCAGGCCGTGCACTCCGCTCACTTTAGACAAATCATCCCCCATTTCAGAGTCTGATGGCCTGGTCAGAATTCTGTGCTTCAGGCTCCCTTCTTTCCCGCTCAAAGACGGCCTAAAATAACCATCTCCCCTCATGGAAGGGGAATCTCTGCCACCATATTCCTTGACAACAGAATCAAATGAAACCTTCGGCACATGACCGGAAGGCAGGTAAGGACTGGGCGGTGAAAGACTGGCCTTATCCTCATGCACGTTGGGTGCCTCACCAAAACATCTAGATTCATCATCTCTAGCCTGGTGGCTAGACCCTCCTTTCACAGCAGCTAACTTCTCCAAATGGTGAGAGGATAAGCTGGGGGTTGAAGGGTTATGAGAGCCTGTTGGAGGCCCGGGGCTTGGTGAATTACTGCCAGAATGACGGTGTGGGGGAGTGCATGTTATTGTGGGGTACTGTGTTCCAGGTGTGGATGTGGAGTGGAACGGACGTTGAGAGAGTGACGATCCAGGTGTCTGTAGTCTTGGCACCCTGCTGATAGCAATACATTAAAACATTGCAATTATAATATTATAAAAAATAAATAATTTTTAAAAAGCATTATTTGATTATGAGAAAAGCATCAATTAAAATAGAACAAAACATGAACCACACATACATTGTGCAAAAAGCAAATGTTATTTGTTGGTTTAAAATTATTCACTATCTACAACTGCAATTAAAAATTTATTTGTACTCATTTCCAGAGTTAAAAAAAGAAGCTATTATGAGCTGATTATCTTAAGAGCCACATTTAACATACATGAGTTCAACAAGTTGACGAATTTGTTTACATTTAACATGTCAAAGAAAAAAAAAACAAGAACCTATGAATCAACAAATTATTGCTAAGATGAATTGGAAAACTAGGGCTGTTTATTCTTCCTTGTTCATTTAAGTACTGAATGACATTACTTTAGACTTATTAGGTCAACATTTAAAAGAAAATATTTTTATTGGTAAAATTATGAAACAAGAACATTACTGTTTATTTATTTATTTTGCATTACACTGACTGTATCATAAATTAATCATAAAAGTGCATATGACTTTGCAGTTGCACATCTGTGACTAGTTTGACAGAATTTCTATGGCACCACAAAGTATAGATAAGGCCTGGTTGTATTTCTTGCAAAGTGTAGATAGTGTTTTATTGTTTCTTTCCACGAATGTTTAACACAGAACCAAATGCTTCCACTGTCACTAAACAGAAGTATCATTTTATTAATTTTCTTATTATGAACTAGTTGTGGGTTCTTAATTATTAAGGCCTACTTAACTATAGCACATAACCAAAGATAAATTGACCCATTGCCTCAAATATCAATGGATATGAGAATGCAAACTGACTATCCACACACTAAGGATCTACTACAAGGGACCCTATAAAATAAAGTGCAAAATTTAAAGGTAAAAGGTAAAGTTGCAGGTCAATGACTAGCACACTGCTTGACAAACCTGGTACCACTCTGCTCAATGGACTTTAGATGACTTGGACAAAAGGAGAAAAAGAAATGCATCAGCTAGTTTTATCAAACTATTCTCAACATTGCAGATACTGTTGTTTCTATAAAGACTAACTGGTAGACAGAAATACCCAAAATTTCCTTCTTCAAACCAATCAAAAATAAATGTACTGATGGCAAGGAAAATGAATTCTTACCTGTCAGATCCTTGAAAACTCCGATGTTGCACGTGGCTTCCCATACTGGCCAACATAGCAGAATAGGACTCAATATGTGGATAATGGCTTTGAGGCGATGCAGTCATAAGAGCATTATGGGAAAACACATGTCCAGAAGTTGCTTGGAAAAAGTTCGGATAGGGCTGTAGAGTGGTCAAGTGTCCAGGTGCCTGGCCATGTACACCGTAGAGGTTTGGGTATTGCTGGGGGACATAGTTTGTATTCCCTGAGAGTCTATGCTGGGCTGAAGAGCTTTCAGTGCCTGTTCTAAAAATTCCTGAGGGCACTGCCGGCTGTCCTGCGGACAACATGATTCCTTGGCTGGAACTGGCAGCAGACGTGGCTGAGGACGTGGGGCTGTGATGCTGCTGCTGCTGATGGTTGTTCTGAGTTTGACCTGACCCTGCACCGATGCGCCCACTGTGCATGCCCCTTGACAACTGGTCACTCTGTGGGTTGGATTCTTGCTGGTGAGCTTCTCCTGGGTTCAACACTTGGGTGATGTGGCTGTGGTGCGCTTCCTCGCTTTCACTGTACTCCAAACTCTCCTTCTCTACCACCTGTCCATGGTCGTAGGAATCAGAATTTCTGGAGGCAACCTTAATGTGGAAAGTGTCTGGTTTCTCATAGGAATGGCTATGGTTATTGCTGTAGCCTCTATCATCTGCACAAAGAATTGTAGCTTTATCACTAACCGCCTTAACAAGATGATTCGAGCCCTGAGGTATGAAGTCAATGTTGCTGTTTGCTATAGTACTGTGCACACTGACCAACTGGTTGATGTTGGCTAGAGTAGCAGTGCCAGACTCGCCTGAGTCTGTGTAGTTGAGAATGACGATGCCCCCTTCAGAACCCCCACTGTCAAACACTGCAGCAGGATATTTGCTATTGGAAGAGATACTGAAGCTAATACTTTTCCCATCTAAGTTATTATTATTCAGGTTATTGTCCACTAAATTAGCAGTCACAAGTGGGGGGTTGGTAATGCTGCCACCATTGGTAAGGTTACTACCGTTGTTGCCGTTGTTGAGTAAGGTGCTTAGCTTGTTGCTGCCGTTCAAACTGCTGTTGTTGACTATAATACTTGCATTGGAGCTGGAGATGAAGTTGTTGAAGCTTCCCCCTGCCTTGGTTATGGCCACCAGCTGTTGCTGTAGCTGCTGTTGCTGTAGCTGCTGCTGCTGCTGCTTGTGGATCTGCTGTTGCTGCTGCACTAGTGTGTTGAGGAGAATGTTTGTGGCACCAGGGCTGATGGTTTGACTGCTGCTGCCAGTCTTCTGCTGGAGGTGAGGGTCTGCGATAATAATGGTGTACTGGACTGGCTGGCTGCTGGCTGCTCCATTTACAGTCACCAGACGTCTGCTGGTCCCACCCCCCTCAACTGGAACTGGTTGACTGGGAGGGGACAGACTTGGGAGAACTTCAGTGCAGTACAGAGATTGGCCATCCAAACCTGCAGAAAATTAAATTCACATTATTTTTTCATTAGAATAAAAAATAAAGAACCAGGAAATTACAGGCATCTATTTAAGTGTTTTATTATTCATTTATCAACCAAAAGCCCTAATTAATCCATGTGAAAATGTTATCTAATGAAATGCTATTCAACACCTGATAGTCAATACTGCAAATAAAACAGTTAATCTAATTCTGTGGATAGACTCAGGTATAACCTACAGACTCAAACATGTGAACTGACCTCAAGATCTATGGATTAGTAATCATGTGCCCTACTTCTCAACTCCACCCTTTCACATTCTTAGTTAATCTATTTAGATATGACATTATAAGCAAGTTGCCATACTTAGTTTAAGTCAAGCTACACATATGTTCCACCCACATCATAGAGAAATCCAGATGATAGTCTTAGTTACCCTATAGATAAGCTAAGTGTATGGCATTCAGAAAGCCAGACGACAAGTTTCAGATTAACTTAAGCTTAATGCCAACACCTGCTACTAATAGTTTTAATCCAGCTAAAAAACAAGCTTTGACCTTAATAATATTAAAACGTATTAACAGCTTAATTTAAATGTTCACACATCGAAACCTCTCGAGTGGGGATTTGAAAATCAATCAACCTAACGTTTGCATGTAGGCATACACCCTTTTTAATGCAAGATAAAAATGCTTTTTTTATTTTAGCTAAACATGTTATTTCTGTGGAGAGGCAGACGATCCACTTGTATTATTTTTTTTTTCTCCATACGGCGAACGCCTACGTCATCAATGTTAAAAATCTTTGGCCCAATTACGGCGTTGCCACTAATAGCGCGTGTTTTCATTGATTGCACATCTATTTTTGACAACTTGCAAGTTAAATCGACCTTGGAAATCGTTTATATAAATGGAAAGGATCAAAGCAGAATAAAAAGAAATATTTCTACCAGTTTATAGTCGAAAGTTCGTAGACAAAAAAATGAAAACCAATGATATGAAAAAATATTTCTTTACTCATAAAACGATGATGGTCATTTACCCTGTGTTCGCACAACCTTCAATTAAAATAGTAATTCGTTGTACTGCACGTGTAATATTTACCATCAGCTAAGCAAGCCAAGCTACTAACCCATAATACTGTAACGAGATAATACTTGAAAAAAAACATAAACAAAACGTACTATAACGACGTGGGTATACGTGAGCTCTGATGGTAGACAACATGACAGCGATGCTAAGAGAGTCGGTAGCACACGCCTTAGAGCAGTCAAGTATGTAGACAAAGCCACACTTTGTTCAAGTCCTATTTGTGTTAGCCTGCTACATACACCAGTGTTCCTCACAATAATGTCGGATATTACACCAGGATCTACACGACGGCCGTTTGCTTTCTGACTCACGCATTTAACTGGCTCTTGTACGACACGAAGGAGACAGTGAACGTCTCAGAGAAAACAGCTGAGAAATGAAGGACCTTAGAATGGCATGGCCCGAGACGTAGAAGGTATCTGTGAATCGAGTTGGTTGAACAAATGTTGTCTCTGCCCTCTCCGGGGGAGCGAAAAGGGATTATAAGATGATATCAAAGGATTCCGTGCCTGCTGATAGATAAACAAACAATAGCCGCGACCAGCGGCTTGTGACGTTTTGATAAGATCGTGGAATGGGACGAAAATAGAAAACCCTTTTCGATCAACCACCTAATGTAAATTGAAGTCTTAATTTAAAACTGTGATGTCACCGGCCCTAATCGTCCAGACAATCCAGCCCACCTACCCCCCCCCCCTTCCCCAAGGCGTAATCGGTTTTATTTAAATACGAGCTCACGTGGCTGACATTGAATGTGAGTGAATACAGTCCAAATATCGCAGGTTTGTACTGAATAATACAAGCTCATATTGATTAGTCAGTCTCCATTTGAACGCAGCGCTGAGTACACTGTACCGGAGTAGAGCCAGATCGTGATGCCACGGTATTCACCCACCAGAAGAGGACAGTGGCGCGCAAAGAAACTGAACGCCGCCTATGTATCAGGTCGAAAAACGTAAATTAAACGTGGGTAATAAGCCGGAGGTTGTAATTGTTACATTAAAGTGTTGAAACATACACGCTGTGCTGGGGACTTCGCCTCGGGGTTACGTGTTAGTGGAACATCAGGATGTTTTACACACCAGTCAAGAATGTGTGACAACTTGGTTGATGTGGAGAAACACGTCAACAACAGCGGACTCTGGACGTGGGCGAGAAATGCATATAATTAAGACGGTTACCGAGAATAGATCAGACATAGATACAAGTTTTAGGGTGCTAATGGATACACTAACAGGCATGGAGAACTCATTCAATAATCCAGTTTAATCCATTTAAAAAACCCATGAACATTACATTAATTTAAATTATCTCATTTCACATCTGATATAGTTGATGCGAAATTTAAACTACACATTTTATGTGACTGACGTCCCACGTTTTTACTTTACTATCAAACGTATGAGTTTTAAAACTTTCTACACATCTTTAAAAAAAAAAAGAAACAAACAATATTTTATACTTTACTTTTCAACTATTTAACTGAAGTCTTACTAAGAGCCAGCCTTTGAACAATTTTTCTATACAACCCATACTTTATATTCCTTAAAAAAAGAAAACCCATATTCTCTAGAAAAAAAAACACCATCTGAAAGTCAGGGAAGACTAAGTGTAAGAAATGTCACTTTAACCGCTGACATAGACTACGTGAAATCTTCACCAGCCCAAGACTTAACTATTGACCAGGGCAGTGGACTGGCCAGGCGGTGTTGACAGGAACTCACCATCAAGCTGTTTGTTTTACTGCCATCCTGACATACACATGTTTATTTTCATATTTCAACCATGTGTAAGTCAATCGACAGCACGGAAGTAAACAAAAGTGACTGCACTAAGTGTAAGTGCGGTGAACAAAAAAAAAACCTTCACAAAACTTTTGCGCTGGCTTCAGGCCATAGACCACAAAACCACACTGTTAAAATAGTTTGTAAACTGTATTTTAACGGGATAACATCATAAATCAATGTGTTTTGAGGATAGAATAGGGGAAAGTTATATACAAATAGTGACTACTTATTCTTTAAAAAAACTAGATCTAATTGCTTAAGTTTTACAAGGGTTAAAGAGTTCAAATCTTGACACAAATGACAGGCCTTTCTAATCGGTACTTTTATGATCACCGGAGGGATAAATAATAGTAGTTTTTTTATTTTTTATTCTCTAACCTAACTCTAGACATACATTTAACCATAACAACAATGATATCTCTTCATGTAACCCTAAACCCAAAGGAGAAAAAAATAATTTCCATAAAAGTTTCCTAGTATCTTTCTCGTCAATTAAATACCCGCTGGTGTAAATGACCTAGCTCCTTAATAAAAGACAGAAGGAAAAGCTTTCCGCAATTTTACGTAATTTGTAACAAAGGAGATATGCTGGGTTCAAGTACAGGCTATAACTAATAAGCCGCGTGCACGTGTGTTGAGATAGAACACACGCCTTTGTGGTAACAAAAAAAAAAATATGTCAATATTTACACGCCTATTAATAAAACTCAACTACAAAGGAAATATCCATTTACAAGCCATCACATAAACATTAAACTGTTAGCAATATTTATGGTCAGCAATTATAAATTGAAATAAAAGCTAACTCCCGGTTTGGTTGGTGACACTAAAATTTAAACGAAAAACCATACACGTAATGTTTGTATTTAACACAACACACTATTGAAAATAGACTATTCGCTTAATGCTTGGTATTTTAACACGACACACTATTGAAAAATCATAAGGAATAAATAAATAAGAAAATACATGATAGTATGAATGTCTTCCTGATGCTAAACTTCATACAGCGTGAGTTGTAAAAAAAAAAAAAAAAAAACAGCGAGGAAACTCCCCTACCTGTATCCCGGCAAACGGTGAGAACGGTGTGAAATAGCACTAGTCAATAACACACGAGACTGCCGGTACTGTGACCACGTCATAACTCGCAGAGAGCGTACAGCACGAACCGGCCCGTAACATGACGAATCACCAGCTAACCTATGCACTGGCGGCTTTCAAATAACTACTCACTCGGCTAAACAACCCTCGCGAACTATCATCTACTAACATGACGCCGTGGCCTGGGTGGGGTGGTGCCGGCATGCGTGAGTGGGGCTAGTTGTAAGTGCATCGCATTCTGTGAATCAGCAGTTATGGAGTGCATTTCGTATCAAGTAAATCTGACGGCCATGCGGAGAGAGAAAAAAAATGCCCTCTATTTATAGTCAATACAGCACTGGCCTTATCGCAAAGAAGGCGTATTTAAAAGCAAGTTAAAATAAACATTTTTGTGGAATAATATATGCACACACCAGCCCAGATATATGCATGTCAGTATTTAATATTTTTCTCTCTAAATTTTGTTTAGATAACTCCGAAATTGGCATGCTTAATAAATACTGCTACAAGTTTTTTTTTATAAACAAATAGTTTTGCCTCTTTTTTTTCAAAAACATAAAATGCACACAAATTATGAATGTTATGTTTATATATACATATATATAGATAAGTGTATATACATACATATAATTAAGTGTGTGTATATACATACATATAATTAAGTGTGTGTATATACATACATATAATTAAGTGTGTGTATATACATACATATAATTAAGTGTATATATATATATATATATATATATATATATATATATATATATATATATATATATATATATATATAAAAGCATACACAGATGTACACACACATACACATTCACACACTCATGCGTATACCAAGGCCTACAGACCGATGGGTGTACACATATATAATTGAATTAAAAAAGAGTGTCCCCAGTAGCATGTTATGAAAGGCCGCAACTAGCAGTTGACCCATGAGATATCGTGCGATGTGTTTGAGCAGTTTCCTTGACTACACGGCGTGTGCCAAGAGAACATCTGGTTGTACGGACTATTTAAGTAGCTGACGGAGAGAAGACGGATTCAATAAGTCGTGGGTGGAGAGAACCTCCATTGTTTGAAGCACACATGCTACTTGCTGCTGGGGGAGATCATGCTTTTAAAAGAGCTTACACCATTTTTTTTTAAGTTACAAAACTGACTAGTTTAGATGTAACGCAAGTCCCGATATAGCATCAATACTTTCTCAACTGTGTTCAGCGGAGCTTACCATATTATTTTTTTTTTACTAGTTTAGTACAGTATTCAATACACATAATCATATACAGATGTGTATTTATACTTTTCATGAAACTTTAAGTTTTTAACTTCAGCGGAATGCACTAATAGTCAAAAACTTCTTACATACACCATTGACATACTACAACAGACAAACTTGCTTCATCTACCAAGTTTCTTACATACACCATTCACATACAACAGACGAACTTGCTTCATCTACCAAGTTTCTTACATACACCATTCACATACTACAACAGACAAGCTTGCTTCATCTACCAAGTTTCTTACATACACCAATGACATACTACAACAGACAAGCTTGCTTCATCTACCAAGTTTCTTACATACACCATTCACATACAACAGACAAGCTTGCTTCATCTACCAAGTTTCTTACATACAGCATTCACATACTACAACAGGCGAACTTGCTTCATCTACCAAGTTTCTTACATACACCAATCACATACAACAGACAAGCTTGCTTCATCTACCAAGTTTCTTACATACACCATTGACATACTACAACAGACAAGTTTGCTTCATCTACCAAGTATCTTACATACACCATTCACATACAACAGACAAGCTTGCTTCATCTACCAAGTTTCTTACATACACCAATCACATACTACAACAGGCGAACTTGCTTCATCTACCAAGTTTCTTACATACACCAATCACATACAACAGACAAGCTTGCTTCATCTACCAAGTTTCTTACATACACCATTGACATACTACAACAGACAAGTTTGCTTCATCTACCAAGTATCTTACATACACCATTCACATACAACAGACAAGCTTGCTTCATCTACCAAGTTTCTTACATACACCATTGACATACTACAACAGACAAGCTTGCTTCATCTACCAAGTTTCTTACATACACCATTGACATACTACAACAGACAAGCTTGCTTCATCTACCAAGTTTCTTACATACACCATTCACATACAACAGACGAACTTGCTTCATCTACCAAGTTTCTTACATACACCATTCACATACTACAACAGACAAGCTTGCTTCATCTACCAAGTTTATTACATACACCATTCACATTCAACAGACAAGCTTGCTTCATCTACCAAGTTTCTTACATACACCATTCACATACAACAGACAAGCTTGCTTCATCTACCAAGTTTCTTACATACACCATTCACATTCAACAGACAAGCTTGCTTCATCTACCAAGTTTCTTACATACACCATTCACATACAACAGACAAGCTTGCTTCATCTACCAAGTTTCTTACATACACCATTGACATACTACAACAGACAAGCTTGCTTCATCTACCAAGTTTCTTACATACACCATTGACATACTACAACAGATAAGCTTGCTTCATCTACCAACTTTCTGTCTATGGAATCTCAGTTCGCCCCACACAAAGATAGGAGGAATGTCGAAGCCTTTCTTTCCGCACCTGTAGGGGCTACACCAGAGATTGAAGACTTATTTGTGTGCTTGTTAATTTATAATTACTTCGGCGTGGTTGTGGTTGCGTGCTTTACAAACAAAAAGAAAAGTATAAAGAGAGGATTATTTGTGTTTGTTTATCAAAAATATTGCAGCACAAACTAGCGTTGAAGATACTAAAATAAATTTTAAAATCCTTGTAAACATGGGGTACCCAAAACTTCCATGTAAATGCATGGACAACGCACAAAAAGTGTGCAGTATATATTAGTGTGCTAAGGAAGAAACGAGTAGCTTCATGTGTATTTGAATAACGTAAACACCAATTTAATGAAATTTTACGCCCCCCCCCTTATTTATTTATACTGCTACACCTGCTTGGCATGATTGCATTGAGCACCAGAATACCGCATAGAAGGAATCGAGAATACATACTTTCACTTGATGAATGGAATGCACACAAGAACAAGCCGGTGTTGGGTGAGAAAGGAGGCCTTCAGAACTTTACGTCTCACGATATTTGTGACGTACTGTCTAGACATGGCGGATTTTTATTCAGTTTCTTTATATAGGATTCGAGCAGTCATTACGCATTTACACCTGATGTGTCAGAAAACGCAGAAAGAATTTGGCAAACGTAATGGGTCTTTTTTTAAGAATGAATAATTGCTACAGACATTTCGGAGGAGGGGGGGAGGAGGGGGGGGAGGGGGGGGGGGGGAAAGGAACAACCTCAAGGTCTCCACTTGGCTAGCGATGTGCATGTAAAATAATCGTTAAAATATTTCTCAACGTGGGATGATTACCAAACTAAAAATAACTGGGTAGATAATCACTGGCTTTCATAGACATAGACACAACATTTTTTTTTTAAATACAAAGTCTAAAATAGAAAAACACAGTTTACTTTGTATTATGGGAAGAACTATTTTAAGGTCTTGGTGGTTGATAATGTGCGTACAGAGTGGTAACGTTAGCGCCTATTTAAGTTCACTAAAACAACATACAAACGAACACCCCAAGACTGGGGTCAACAACCGACGGGTCGGGAGCCACACGTGACTCTTTGAAAGAATACTTGCGTCTCTTTGTGTTTGTTCTAAAAACTTGATCAGAAAAAAAAGGGAAAAAACGTATAAAAATAACTTTTAAAGATATAATTGCAGTCTGTGTAGGGCAACATACTTTAAATGTAACTTTCAGTGCGGCCAACTAAATGTTAGTTTAATACAAGACATTTATCAAAGGATTTTTTTAAACCTTAATATTCAAAAGTTACAGAAAGCTGCATTAGGACATTGGGTATTTTAGGGAGTTTACTATCCTATCCCACGTAAAATTAGGACTGTTTTTCAAAACAAGTGACGTATTTTTCTCTAAAGAAGTAGGTCAAGTGACATGGTTGAAACATACTGACTTAAGATATTTGATAACTCAGTGTTTGAGAACCGTTTACTTAAAGCTAGACTAGTAGTTTTTTTTTTTAAAATGCTTAACTCTCCGTGTGATCAAATATTTACTTTAGAAAACGTTCAAGCCTATAATATGTTTTCTAACAAACGGCCGCAGATAAATAAGAATGTGACTTGGCTGGTTTTGAACCAACGCACTTTAATCAGTGAGAGAGAATAGCGTACCTCACGATGTGATACAACAACATGATGCAGCAGAATGTCCAAGTACTAACCTCAACCTACGACTACCATAGCACATGTCAAATAACGTAGCGCACCCCCCAGTACCAACATTAACCTACGACTACCATAGCACATGTCAAATAACGTAGCACACCCCCCAGTATTAATCTCAACCTACGACTACCATAGCACATGTCAAATAACGTAGCACAATCCCCAGTACTAACCTCAACCTACGACTACCATAGCACGTCAAATAACGTAGCACACCCCCCAGTACTAACCTCAACCTACGACTACCATAGCACATGTCAAATAACGTAGCACACTCCCCAGTACTAACCTCAACCTACGACTACCATAGCACACATGTCAAATAACGTGGCACACTACCCAGTACTAACCTCAACCTACGACTACCATAGCACATGTCAAATAACGTAGCACACCCCCAGTACTAACCTCAACCTACGACTACTATAGCACATGTCAAATAACGTAGCACACCCCCCAGTACTAACATCAACCTACGAATACCATAGCACATGTCAAATAACGTAGCACACCCCCCAGTACTAACCTCAACCTACGACTACCACAGCACATGTCAAATAAAGTAGCACCCCCCCCCCCCAGTACTAACCTCAACCTACGACTGTCACAGCAATTACACACTGTACCATATGGCCCCGTCTCGTACACGCATACATCACTAATTCAACATGCAGCATAAAGTATAGAGGCATCCGGTTGTTGTTTTTTATGGTACTTTCTTGTTATGTCCGAGACAAAGAAACTAATCATGCCCTTACCTTATACTTAACTTCGAATCTTAAAGTTTCTCAAATGCATCAAATTTGAATTGCATTTAGATTGCTGTTTAGTATTTTTTTTTTACATGACCAATTCTGCGAATGTGCTGAGTGTACAACTTAGCGCCAATTAAATAGAGGCGGGAATGTCAAGAATGTGTCAAAGATCTAAGGACATTGAAAAACACAGACCCTTGACGCAGACAGCCACGTTAGGTAAAAAAAAAAATGTTTTTACGATCAGCGGAAAGAATGTGCCAAAGTACGCCGCGTTACTTTCTAAAGAACCATTCAACTTGCATCTCCCGACAACTATCTACATGGGAAATGCACACCCGCCAAACAAAACACAGAATTGGGGGAGTGTGTATCCGTTTATATATGTATATATATATGTATATATATGTATATATATATATATATATATATATATATATATATATATATATATATATATATATATATATATATATATATATGTATATATATATATATATATATATATATATATATATATATATATATGTATATATATATATATATATATATATATATATATATATATATATATATATATATATATATATATATATATATATATATGTATATATGTATATATATGTATATATATATATATATGTATATATATATATATATGTATATATATATATATATATATATATATATATATATATATATGTATATATATATATATATATATATATATATATATATATATATAGGTTGTTGACGTTATTTACTTGTAATAGTACGTACTACGAAAAAGCAAGATATCTAACTAAAAAATGAAAAAAAAAAATACTACAAGACTGATAAGCCAGGGATTTGTTTACATGACGGGAGTATTGCTGTGTCACCTACTGGTACCAAAAAAAAAAGAAAGATACAAGCTATCACACTATTTCCTACGTGCACTCGTATAACAAAGCTCGCACTGCTTTTGTAAACACCAAAAGATAAAAAGACCAGTCACACATATCAGCTCTTTCGGCCGTGATCCACACGCACCAATTCCCCCCCCCCCCCCTCCCCTGTCCACTGGGCCATACTCCGTCTAGTTGCAAGCACTATACAGAGTTACGCTGAGAACGGCTCGGCTAGAGACGGTGTGACAGACAGAATCGGGGTAAACGACAGAAGGCCGTTACCTAATGTGCTAGCCCTATGACTCATGGCGGAGAAATGCCCACACATTTGTGATCTGATACTACTCAAAATGAACATCCTCACTAATTACTGTCACTCGCTACATAGCTAAACAATATATATATATATATATATATATATATATATATATATATATATATATATATATATATATATAAACACAGCAAAAATTAAATACTACTGTATAGTTACCGGAGGGCAAAGATAAAGCGTGTTAAGTACCGTTGATCTGTCCGCATAAACTATAAAGAATGCTGACATACACATAACACACAGATATAAAAGTAGTCAATTAGTAATCGGGGGAAAGGCCTCTGGCTATTATTAGATCCTACGTAATGATCCTACTGGTGTGCTGTGTGGCCGCGTGGTGTAGATTTGAAAGAAATTAAACATGTGGGTTCAGCACCTGCTGTTAGCTGTTGTTATTTTTAACACGTTTTTATTAACTCAGCTTCGCGTGTGTTTGTTGTTAAAATTGACATCGAAAATTAGCCCACTTCTGATTGCTCTATAGATCTGAAATTTGGCATGCAGGTTACTTTCGCCTAACAATTTCAGATGCAATCATAAAAACTAGCAATTAGAGACCGTAATTAGCTTAATTTAATTACGCCCCAAGGACCATAAAATTGAGGACATGATTTCTAAAGATACCGACAAGACTGGAGGCTTATTGACACAGTTACTTCGGCCCCAATCGATGTGAGCGCGCTGGCCGTGATCGTATAGTGGTTAGTACTTCTCGTTGTGGCCGCGACAACCCAGGTTCGAATCCTGGTCGCTCAAGATTTTTTTAGTCCGTGTATTTATAAACACTTAGTCAATTCATACTTAATCAAGTCATTAGATAAAGTAGAAAATAAACTATATAAAAAACTTTTTTAAAAACCACTTTTTTCATGTGTAGCAACGGACTAAAAAGGAGAAAATAAAATACTTAAAAAAAACTTTTTAAAAAACCACGTTTTTCTTGTGGACTAAAAAGTAGAAAATAACTATTTACATAATTTGATGACAAAAAACGTGGGTCGGGCAGATGGGTCGGGAAATTTGATGGTGAACGTACCCACGTTTTTTGTCATCAAATTATGTAAATAGTTATTTTCTACTTTTTAGTCCACAAGAAAAACGTGGTTTTTTAAAAAGTTTTTTTTAAGTATTTTATTTAAAAATCATTTATGAATGAGAGAAAGAAGAAACAAGTGAAGGGGGTCGTGGAGTGGGGGAGGGTGGACCTAGCCCCCACCCTTCCCTTTTCTTTAACCGATACAAGCGTAACGTTTATCAATAACCACGTGATCAGGTATGTCCTCGTTTCACGTTAGTCTAGACGTTTGGACGTATTGATTAAAAAAAAAAAATAAACCCATTGCATCTGTTGAATAAAACATAGCCGCCTGCCAGCACATCCAACTGTGACTTGCTAACGTAGGTCTGAGGCTAGTCAAAAAAGTTTATTCACATTCAGAATGAAAAGGATTTGTTCTTCTAGTAAAACAGCGCTTTCATTCGTATATGTACGATGATTATGTGTGTGTGTGTGTATGTATATATATATATATATATATATATATATATATATATATATATATATATATATATATATATATTATAGTCACTAGATAATTTTGAGGGCATCAACATAAATCACTCAAGACTTAATGAGCCAACAATGATGACCAGACCAAACTCAATGAAAAAAAAATCCAAAAGATTCAAAGACACCAAATCCCAGGGTGCGTGTGTAGAACCGAGAACAAGAAGTGGTTAGACAGGATAGGAGAGACACCGAAGAGGTCAGAAACCCATACATTTTATGGGAAGAGACATACGGATCATCTTTCATTAGTCGCGGCAGGGAGGATTGCTACGCTCGGGTCGATCTATTCAGTCAACTGCTGTATTGGATTGCATACATGCGTATCACTGGATGGCATGGACGCAGGTATGACTTGTATCAATCCCTGGATGCCATTGACGCATATATGACTTGTATCAATCCAATCAGAAGAAAGCCCAGCAGTTTTAACGTGGGTCGGTTAGATTCTGTCCCATTTATCACCAAGATATGTGTTTAAAATTGTAAGATGGTTTAATTACACACGTTACTTTAAAAAAAAAATATCTGCAGGATTATGGCTCCTCCAAACCCCATGGATCAAATTAGAAAATAAATAAAGGTATAATTAAATCAATGCACACATATGTTAGTATTTCTTTCAGATACTTTTTTTTCCAGGTAGTGGTCCATTCAGTGGCGTAGGCAGTGGGGTGGGTTAGGGGGGGGCATAGCCCCCCCCCCATAGACCCCTCGGTATATAGAAAAAGTATGAGGGGGGGGGGGGGTGCAAATCGAAAGTTTGTGGGGGGGGGGGGGGGGGTGCAAATCGAAAGTTTGTCCCCAGGTAAAAATTGGAACCCCCCCCCCCCCCCCCTTGAGACGATCCTGGCTACGCCACTGGGTCCATTTGAAACTTTCGGCGCAGGGACGACGACGACTACGCTGATTAAAGTTTACAATTACTCTAAAAATATTTTTTTCTCTATTTTGTCCGGAGTGGGGTAGGAGTAGAAGTGCCCCTCCCCCGACTCTGTACTATATCCGTTAACTGTGTAAAACAATCACACAGTTGGTGTTAATAATTCTGCAAACAAAAATTAATTCACCATGCACTTATTAATAGGCTGTTAGCTGATAATTATTACTAACAGAGGCGGATGTATCACTTAATATCAGCCTATGCGCTAATTATTTGTAAACTGTGAACGAAAAGATAAAAGCAAAAAATTGTCACCAGTCAGCCATATATAGCTTGAAATGACCTTTTGTTATCAGCATTTACGTATAAACATGTTT
This sequence comes from Physella acuta, assembly GCF_028476545.2. Classification (NCBI taxonomy): domain Eukaryota; kingdom Metazoa; phylum Mollusca; class Gastropoda; family Physidae; genus Physella; species Physella acuta. The sequence continues at coordinate 265,897 of NW_026731572.1, forward strand.
ACGACGGAAACGCAGGATAAAAATCAATTCTTCCTAAATTGGATATTATTTTTCTATCGTTTTACCCTCTCGTCCCTAACTATTCCAGCCCTGCTAAAGATAGAAACATCCGTTTAAGTACGTTTGCGGGAATCCGCGTGCAGCCATGACGCCAGTGCCAGCACTTCCGCTCTCCAGTGACGTCAGTAATGACGCCATAGCATTCAATAATTTGTGCCTCGTGACCGTCCTCGCAAAAATCTAGGCCATTGTTATGTTGACAACCAATCGGGTTAGAGAGCCGAACGCGCGTGCGTGAAAAATCAATATTTCATTGTGAGCTCCAACGTTTGTAGTGACGTGAACGAACATTTTTAAAGTGTCTTTAAAAAAAGAGGGAAAATAGATAAAATAAATGGAAGTACGCATTTAGACGCCTCCAGAGAAATTATGGGGACGTAGAAGTTAATAAAAGTAACAAAAGTGTATCGAAAATAAATGCAATTTAAGCATTTTATGAAGGACGGTACATATATCCTTGTAAACATGGCTAGAGCCGAGTATTTTAAGTGTGAAAAAGTCAATAGGCGCATTAAAATATTATGAGAAGAATGTAGTGATAGGAATAAAGTTAAAAAACAAAAACAGTTTAAAAAATTAAAAATGTTGACGGTGAATTTTGTAAATTTTCTTTTTTTTTAAGTTGAAGTTTGCGAGTACCCAAAACAAAGTTTTAAAAATTAGAACGGATAAACATGATACTATATTTTTTGTCCAATGTTAAGTAGTTGGTGGGAGTTGTAGTAAGATCTAGACTGGATGAAAATTATGTATTGGTATTAATATATATATATATATATATATATATATATATATATATATATATATATATATATATATATATATATATATATATATATATATATATATATATATATATATATATATATATATATATATATATATATATATATATATATATATATATAAACACGTTCATTCTTGAGGTTTAACAAAAAATAATTTCATTTTTAATAGAATTTTTTAGACCAAGAACAAATACAAAAATTAATCCGAAACTGAACTTGAACAATTTTTCAAGGTGGAAAAAAAAATAAGACAACTTCTGAAGTTTTTTGTTTTCCTCTCTCTCAAAACATCCTTGTTGTTATTTAATTTTTCATAAAATGGCAAAAACAAAAGGTTGAAATAAAACGCCGACATGACCTGTCTAGAAATGAATACAGTGATATAAAAATAAAAATGAGCTCGGGTAAAAAAAAAAAGGAAAAAAAGCCGGTCACAGGGTATTGATCCTATGATTCTTAAGAGCTACGGACGCAACTGATGACGCAGGTGGCGCGCCAAATCGGGAGATGGTTGTAAAAGGAGATCAATAACGTAGTATAAGTTCAGTATTTGACACCGAGCTCGGAGACAGAAATAGCGCTGAGCATCGATCTGGGAACCAAAATGGATTCATTCACAACTCAAATCGGCTATGGCGCTAGACGGCGCTGCCGGCGTGGTGACGGCAGCAAAATCCACTATACTACAGGAGACGGGAGGGGAAGGGAGAGAGGGGAGAAAAAAAATGCTTTCAGCAAAAGCAGATAAGAGATGACAAAACTCGGTATAAAAAAAAAAGACGGGGGGAATGGTGGCTTCTAATTCTAGTGCCTCAATTAATTAACCAGGCAACGGGAAGAGCGTCAGAGACGTATCTGTTCTGATATGCGCAAGGACACTTGGAGCAAAATTTGATTCTAGGAACAGATGTGACGTAATGGTGACGCGCGACCCGTTTGACAAAATATTTTCTCCGGCTATATTAAGCAAATTCAACAGGAAAAAAAAAACAAAAAAAAAAAGAATCGGTTTATGAGTGGGCGGTGGTCGTCATCAGTTTTCTAACACAACAAATCATTATCGTCCCAACGGTTCTCGGTCAAATACAATTTTGCCAAGAAAAATAAATGATGAAAATTAAACAAAGGAAGAAGGAAGACAATTGTGTGTTGCGATAACACTAGTGTCGCGTGGGCAGATTAACGATTAAGAGATTATAAAACTTCACTAATTGCATCTAGACAGGACGATAAAAAAATCAATAGGGATTGTGTTCAATAGTGGTTCGCGTGCTGAAATGTGTAGTAAATCGAGAGATGTGTTGATAACAACGCTCAGGTAGCTTTAAGTGCTACATCTATATGAAAATCAAATGTCCTAGAAAGTTGTATTAGCATGCGTAAGCTTTTACAACTAAGAATTGAAAACATGTTTTTATTTAGAGTTGGTATATTCATTGTCTAGAAATGAACTCTCGCAACATAATATGAACGCCAGCAGCTGACTTGATCTTTCTATGGGACACATTGAAGTTGTTGATCTAACGACAATTTAAACATTACCTGACCTGCACTTCCCCCACCATCATCTTTTATTATATCAACATCATGGGCGATGTTGTGGCGTCTTCTCTTAGATTATGTATTTGTAGGCAGTATAATTTGTGGTTTTTGATGATTAATATATTAGTGATCACTTTTGCCCTTAATTATAGTGAAAAGGGAACGATGATTGTCGTTAATGATAATACAATACTGGTGTCATTTTAAGAAATTAATTAATAATGGTAATTTTTTAATTTTAGTGGGACGTAGTAAAAAGAAATCAGTGAACATTTTTGCCATTGAATACACAACAAATAGCCAGAGTGTTAAGCTAAAACCTACCCGAGTTTGGCTGTGAAAAAACAAGAAAAATGGTTAGCCTTGTAATCTATTAAGTGAGAATACAATATATTTGGTAATTCATTTAAACATATCTGCTTAAAATGGAAACAATAATCTCGATTACATAGCAATCAAATTAGATATATTTAGTGTTGGTAACTACCATACTTTATTGTAATCAACTTTTGTTTTTGCCAAAATAAAAACCGTTTCTTATAAAAACCACAAGACAATACAATACTAATTGTATTTCTGTCAACATAGCTTGTAATGATAAAGTTTAGGTCAGGGCTTGTGTCAAGGTCTGGTTTAGAGTAATGATAAAAGCCAAGAAAATCTGCAGAGGTTTTGATAAGTACCAAAAACACTTCAGATACGATGGTGGTCAGTTTTTGGCCTACACTACATAAAACTAATATACCAGGACGTGCCATCCTTGTGGCAAGCAAGTTACAAGAATAAAATTAGCTTTACACCTGTTTCATTATCTCTGGCAACGGCCGTATATGATTTTGACAGAATAACCTCTCAAAAGTGTAGATATAGAGTGAACTTTGACATAGACGTGCAGTGTTAATCTGTGTCAGGTAATCTAAAACTAGCACGCAGACACACACACGATGATCAATATCGAGGTCGGCCTCTCTATTCCCTCCACTACACACATCGTTACACTCTCGCCTAAACTAGTAGGTCTATCTCAAGTCGCCACCTTATTAAACTAACACCTGACATTATCAGACCCCTCCCCTCCATAAAATTAAAGTAAACTTAATTATGTGGTGATCGCTATAAATGTTTCATATAGCCATATAGAGATTTTAGTTTAAAAGGATACATACTCCAATCAAAGCAAAAACTTTAAAAATTAAAGGTTATTAAAAAGGTTTTATCTCGATCAAAACAAAAACCATACATAATTGCAGTAATCTGATAATGTTGAAGAATAATCGCTATGAAAATGCTATGTAAGTGAAAACCACAAACTAGATGTGTCCGCTAGTTGACGACGACACGCGGGTTGTACTTGCTACTAAATATATAGCGTATGGGGTCGAAAAGTGCAGGCGATCTAAATAGGCCTAAAGGTGATAGAAGAAAACCAGTTTGACACCATATTACAGGAATGTGGGTCCGCCAAGCAGCGGTGGTTGGTTGGAATTCTACACGCAACTTGTGGCAGAGTAGGTCGTCTGCAGTCACGTGACCTGACAGTAGGAATGGGAAGTGAAAAAAGGAAAACTGTCTTTTGTTTCACAGTGCACGGAGCTAATTATAGAAGTTGCAATGAAGCTACGAATAAAAGTTGTTAAACATTGTCACGCCTATAATAAGAACTCTGCAAAAAAATTAAATACTATGTAATCTTATCTCAGTGTTACAGACATTCTCATAAAGTGTTGATACTGAATAGCACTGAATTTTTCAAGTGTATTGTCTTCATAAACTTAGGAAGACGACAACTACTTCCCACTGAATATCTAGCTTGGGTCTCAGTGGTTACCTAGAAATTCTACTTGCTACAAACTATTAAGATGTCAACATGACTGCTAGTATATCCAGGCCAATGTGTAAAGCACATGCTCTCGCCCCCACGAAAGCTCGTGAGAAGGTGATCTTGACCTTTAATTAGGTGTGTAAGGGTACTCATACGACATGTACTTTATTCAAATATTTGAATACTTTATATAATCAACACATAAACAGAGACAAGTACTGTAACAATGTATCTACCGACTCGAGTCTGTAAAGTGCTAAACATATGTTTGAATAATAGAACAGCGAATGCAAGTAGACAAAGCAAATGGTATTTTGAAAGCGAAAAGAAACAAAGAGAATACATTGACACCGTACGGAAGGTAACCGACATTATCAGTGACGTGTACAAATACACGGGTAACACGTGTTTTACAAGGACAATAACCGGACTCTGAGACCCACGTGAGGGCAACATGACTGGCCATATGTCTGGTACAAGGGTAAGCTATGAAAACACGGCCCTAATCAAGTCGCCGACTAATGAGAACGGCAAGAGAACTGGGTGGGGACAATTGACCCATATGAGTTATAGTGAGACCAAAACGAATTAGTCACAGTATGCGGCATAGAAACAACGAGGGAGAGAGAGGGAGGGACTTAAATGAGTTCACATCTACTCCGGATTTCCCCCAAAAATGTGTGAATGGTAATTGACATGAGACGTAACATCATCTACAGCAAGTTTGTTTGTATTCCCATACTATTACTAGTCATTCATTTTAATCTTATGTAGTATCTAGCTGTCAAAGACGGATGTGTTATTTCTTAACTATTCTACATCAAACCCACAGTGCTACAAATTACTGGTTATCTTTAAAAAGATAAATAATAGCTTTGAATTAATTGAAATGAATAAAGCGCAGTACATTAAAGTGCATTCTGGTCGCATAAAGGACTGTCATATCGTTCAAGTCTGTACTAGCGAAGCTGTCATCAGCCATCACAATATATCAATCAGCAGGTGAACAGTATCAAACCAAAGGACAGCTGCATGCCTCGGCCGACTGTTGGTTAGAGAGGCACTATAAATATCCCCAGCTTGTTGAAACAGTTGTATGACTTAGACAAAGCAACAACAAGACTGGTGGGGAATTCCTAGGCTCAACAAAAACAATCAAGCGGTGCGCAATGTTAATGATCGGTGCGCAATGTGGCTGGGGAAACGTGTCGTGTCAATGAACCCTTCGTGGAACACGAGTACGGGGGAACGCCGTATGTCCGAGATCCTGATATCCAATTCATCTGGGATTTTTTTTAAAGCCAACATAGAAAACATCTCCAGCTGATGACCGCGGACAAGTGGAGAAATTGATCTGGACATCGAGAAGATAAGCCGGTAATGGAGATGACCACAAAAACAAACAGCTCAGCTGACATAGATGTAGAGAGGAAATTTGCTTCCATGGGCTCTCAACAAATACAGCTGAATACAAAAGCTAGTGCTCTACTAAATGCAGCTTACAAAATCATTCATATACGTGTACTGTAAAGACGTGTAATAATTCGTTGCAAACAAAAACGCCAGCTTTCTGTAAAGAACAATGGTTGTAGCAAATGGTGGTCATTCCGTATTTAATGAATATTATTAATATTCAATGTAAAACATTTGTTGACACCATTGTAGATAATGAAAACAAAACATATAGAGCAATATGAATTAATTTAGCAGATGGAAAGTGCATAAAAAATATAAATCACAATATTTCCATTTGGCAAAGAGATTTCTAAATTAGAAAAAATAAAAAAATAATATAATATACAGATCCGCATAGTTTCTTTTTTAAATGTGGCAGAATAAACATATTACACTGGTCAGATCATTTTAATCTACGCCTGTTGAAGATTAAAGTTCAGAAAGAAAGGGGTGGGGGGATATGTTTAAAAGTGTGTGTCAGAAAAAGAGAGAGACATACTTAGAAAGCCGCCAAAACATCACTTGTCATGTTCTATGATAAACAGACCAGGAAAACCAAAACTGACTTGGAGAAGATACACGTCGAGAAGGCAATTAAAGATGCTGGAACGACAGGTATTGAGATAAAGAGAGTGAGTTGGTTACATTTATAAGTGTGGCCGTGGTATCAAGAAGAGAAGAAAAAAACGTTAGTGCAGGGACTCTCGTCCGCAGTGGGCGTTTTTGGTTGATTATTTGTGTCCAACAGGAGCACAGACAAGAAATATAGCACAATCTGTATTTATACAGATCGCTATTTGAACTGGGCAGTTGCCTTTAACAAGTGACGAGAGATTGAGTAAACGTAGCGTAACATATGCAGAGAATCTGGCTACAAAGATTCACAATCAGGGAAAAAAATATGAATGAAGCTCATGAAAAAAAATTTTAAAGGATAAATTTCATTTTTGTTCACGGTTGTAATAAATAATACAGAAAACTAAACTTGTAGGATTTTACATCATAGGCCTAAAGTACAAATGGACCATCTTGTGATTTTATCTTCCAAGAGCGCGTGTTTGGTAAATGCAGAAGGTGTGTTGTTTTAAGGTGGGTTATATTTAAGATCTAAAAGTAGTTTTTGCAGAGGAGGTTATTTAACAAATTCTAACATTTTCAAGAATGTTTCATATTTTCTTGTAGGATGTAGAAAATAAGTTTATGATCTTTATGTTTGGGCAGGGAAATTTCAGATACTCTCATAGGTTGTAAGTAGGAGGTTTCAAATAATCATGTAGCGTGTAAGTAGGATGTTTCAGATATTAATGTAGCGTGTAAGCAGGAGGTTTCAGATATTAATCAAATTCATGTAGTGTGTAAGTAGGAGGTTTCAGATATTCATGTAGCGTGTAAGTAGGAGGTTTAAGATATTCATGTAGCGTGTAAGTAGGAGGTTTAAGATATTCATGTTGGGTGTAAGTAGGTTTAAGATATTCATGTAGCGTGTAAGTAGGAGGTTTCAGATATTCATGTAGCGTGTAAGTAGGAGGTTTCAGATATTCATGTAGCGTGTAAGTAGGAGGTTTCAGATATTCATGTAGCGTGTAAGTAGGAGGTTTCAGATATGCATCTTGGGTGTAAGTAGGAGGTTTCAGATAATCGTGATCGTGTAGGGTGTAAGTAGGTTTAAGATATTAAAGTAGTGTGCAAGTAGGTTTCAAATAATCATGTAGGGTGTAAGTAGGATGTTTCAGATATTTATGTAGAGTGTAAGCAAGAGGTTTAAGATAATCATGTAGAGTGTACGCAGGAGATTTCAGATATTCATGTAGCAATGTAGTAGGTTTCAGAACTTATATGGGGCGTAAGCAGGACGTCATATATGATCGTGTAGGGTGCAAGAATGAGGGTTACGATACTCATGTAGGATGTAAGCGGATGTTAAGGAAACTCGTGTAAGGTGTTTGCTGGGGGGGGGGTTGTTCATGCTGCAGGTTGGAAGGAGATTTAAGATAGTCAAATAAGGTGTAGGCAAGGGGTTTACAATCTATGAAAATGTTTTTGTAGGGTGGAGGTTTAGTAGATTCCAATGGGCAAGGTTGGTTAAATGTACCCACAATGGTTTGTTTAAAGGTGGTTTTAGCGTTTGATCATCACTCACTTTAATTACTGCGGAAAATACGCGTTTTCTTTTACGTACTTTTTTTTCTGCAAGGCATAATTTTACAATAACTGCATAAAAAATGATCCATTTGAAAATAAATTAATTCATGCATTCAAAATTTTAGCAATCTTAAATTACAGATTTTAAAAAACGCGTGCAGCGCAACGAACACAACCCTCCCATGGAATAAAGATTTTGAGACTACAAAGAGGTGTCAAAAACATCCGAGGAGGCACCAGCGTGACGAGGGAGCCAGCAGCTGAAATAAAATTCAAAGAGGTTAATGTGTTGTATTGGCTACATCATTTTAGTTCTGTGGCACGAGTTTGGGTTTGTAGAGGCTCATGTGTTGTATTGGCTACATCATTTTAGTTCTGTGGCACGTGTTTGGGTTTGTAGAGGCTCATGTGTTGTATTGGCTACATCATTTTAGTTCTGTGGCACGAGTTTGGGTTTGTAGAGGCTCATGTGTTGTATTGGCTACATCATTTTAGTTCTGTGGCACGTGTTTGGGTTTGTAGAGGCTCATGTGTTGTATTGGCTACATCATTTTAGTTCTGTGGCACGAGTTTGGGTTTGTAGAGGCTCATGTGTTGTATTGGCTACATCATTTTAGTTCTGTGGCACGTGTTTGGGTTTGTAGAGGCTCATGTGTTGTATTGGCTACATCATTTTAGTTCTGTGGCACGTGTTTGGGTTTGTAGAGGCTCATGTGTTGTATTGGCTACATCATTTTAGATCTTTGGCACATGTTTGGGTTTGTAGAAATGTGTTGTATTGGCTACATCATTTTAGTTCTGTGGCACATGTTTGGGTTTGTAGAGGCTCATGTGTTGTATTGGCTACATCATTTTAGATTTGAGGCACATGTTTGGGTTTGTAGAAATGTGTTTTATTGGCTACATCATTTTAGTTTTGAGGCACATGTTTGGGTTTGTAGAAATGTGTTGCATTGGCTACATCATTTTAGTTTTGAGGCACATGTTTGGGTTTGTAGAGGCTCGTGTGTTGTATTGGCTACATCATTTTAGTTTTGAGGCACATGTTTGGGTTTGTAGAAATGTGTTGCATTGGCTACATCATTTTAGTTTTGAGGCACATGTTTGGGTTTGTAGAGGCTCATATGTTGTATTGGGTTTGTAGAAATGTGTTGCATTGGCTACATCATTTTAGATTTGAGGTACATGTTTGGGTTTGTAGAGGCTCATATGTTATATTGGCTACATCATTTTAGTTCTGAGCCACATGTTTGGGTTTGTAGAGGCTTATGTGTTGCATTGGCTACATCATTTTAGATTTGAGGTACATGTTTGGGTTTGTAGAGGCTCATATGTTATATTGGCTACATCATTTTAGTTCTGAGCCACATGTTTGGGTTTGTAAATGTGTTGCATTGGCTACATCATTTTAGACTTGCGGCACATGTTTGGGTTTGTAGAGGATCATATGTTGCAGTGGCTACATCATTTTAGTTCTGCGCAACATGTTTGGGTTTGTAGAAATAATATGTTGTATTGGCTTCATCCTATTAGATTTGCGGCACATGTTTGGGTTTGTAGAAATGTGTTGCTTTGGCTACATTTTTGCATTGGCTACATCATTTTAGACTAGGGGAACATGTTTGGGTTTGTAGAAATGTGTTGAATCGGCTACATCATTTTAGACTTGCGGCACATGTTTGGGTTTGTAGAAATGTGTTTTTTTGGCTACATTTTTGCATTGGCTACATCATTTTAGACTAGGGGAACATGTTTGGGTTTGTAGAAATGTGTTGAATCGGCTACATCATTTTAGACTTGCGGCACATGTTTGGGTTTGTAGAAATGTGTTTTTTTGGCTACATTTTTGCATTGGCTACATCATTTTAGACTAGGGGAACATGTTTGGGTTTGTAGAAATGTGTTGAATCGGCTACATCAGTTTAGACTTGCGGCACATGTTTGGGTTTGTAGAGGATCATGTGTTGCCTTGGCTACAACATTTTAGTTCTGTGGCACATGTTTAGGTTTTTTTTTAGCAAGGCAGTTGTATTAAATGTAGAGCAGTGATGAATAATGTGAAGTCAGAGCGTTTACATGTCTGATGCAGTTTTACTAGTTTTGGCTACGGTCAAACAGTCTGGTTGAACACCAATTGTTAATTTATTTTAAATTAGATAACTCACAAGAATTGGTAAAGATATAATAGTTACAGCAGCATGAAATTCGGACAATATGTCTTTCCTATATAAAGTTTTATAATTTATGTAGTACACAAGGATATGACAAGGAAGCAATACATTATGCGTGGTAGGCTGCAATCCAAAAAAAAGTTGATTCAAGTACCGGCATGCACTCTGGAAATGACCATTGTGATAATAGGACAAGATACAATAGTGGGATGGCATAGTCAGTGGCTGACAAAACCACAAGCTCTGAAGCTCCTACTATACCCAACCCCCCTTTTCTCTACGCATCTTTTCAATATATATATATATATATATATATATATATATATATATATATATATATATATATATATATATATATATATATATTCTTAAATTATTTCATACTAAAAATATACAATAACTATTGCAACAAGAGAAATGCTATTGACCATAGAAATACTTTGAATGAAGCAAAATCATTTCAGAATACAATAGCTTATTGTATGCTAATAGAAAAATGCATAATCTTTTTCCATCTGTTGTGTAATGTCCAGTCAGCATAATTTCTGGAACACATGGCTATACTCTTCTAATACTGGTAGGAACATTACTAGTTAACAAACACTGAGAAGGTCCTATAGGGCTTTAACTATATATTACAAAAGAAGTGCATAATGTTGCATGAGAATAACACGTGTAATAAACAAATATAACTTGACGACCTATGTATTATAATACTTCAAATAACCTAAGAACTTAACCTTCTTTAACAAATATTGAGTTTAAATATCAGAAACGGAACCCATACTCATACGTCCATAACTATATATTCAAACTAATCCCGCAATAGACTGTTATTGAATGCGGTACGTGGTCCGTAAACATCAACAACTTTCTAGTCTAGAGTCTGTCCTCAGGCCAAGCTGACGACCCAACTTGTGGGAATGCCCGTAGCCGGTAGTCCTACATTGAAGCGTTGTGCTGACTAAATATGGGGTGAACTTTTCTGGGAAACCCAAACGGGGGCCGTGCTTACCCTTTTTTTTTTTTAAATCCCTAAGCTATTTTAATAAGGAGCTACTTCATACGGGGTATATTAAACAAACAATAGAGAGGAAGCGAATCTTGTATAGAAAGGTGTGCGAAATCTACATAAATTATCTGTAAAATAACTTCATTATTAATATTATATGCCTGAAGTAAATGAGTTACTGTATTCACTCTCAACTACTGGGAGCATGTAAGTCTAGAATCTAGCAGTTAAAGAGTTAGATCTAGAAGGCTAACTTTTTAACAGCTAAAAATTAAATGTGTAAGATAGTATTTTTTTTTTGTAAGTTAAGAATTTGTTTTTTAAAAAAAACAATTTTTTTAAAATTAAACACTTTCCGGATACACCAGAGACATGGGAAAACGAAAGTTCTGCCATGTTAAGTTTTGGGTTAAGTTCAAGATTATAGTGAAAGTGAGGGCTTGGGTGAAGGTTAGGTAAGGCATCGTAATCTGCGATGCCGAATCAAAGTTTAAAATTGCGTTGCAAGTTACTTGTTTCTATGTTTAGGAATTTACAGAAAAAGGACCTGAAATGTCATTTAAAATATTTAAAGCTCATGATACACTAAGATTAAATTATACTAGATCTAGATCTATATTAGTATATTAGCTGTATTGAAATAATATAAATACAAAAAAGTGAATACTTACAAGACAAAAGCCATACTATAAAAATCAATTAGTATCCTCAGAAACTGCAAAAATACTTTTATTTAATTTACCGCTGAAACCTATTTTTAAAACAATGAAGTCTAGATCTATCTATTATTAAACTAAGAAGAAAAAAAATGTATAAAGAAACTTTCACGATGCGATCAGCAAAATCCCTTCACACTATGGTACGGTCCCATAGCCCAGTAAGAATTTGAAGGAGAACCACGTTTCGTTTGTTCAATATTAGCGGTGGTCACTGACATTACCAGCACAACGTCACCGCCGTCTGTACCTCTCACTACAAAATAAGCCAGCTCGCTTTTAACTCGCGTCTACACGACCCACTTGTTGAGCTCCACGCGAGGGCCAAGCCGCGGATCTTACTACAACTACTACTAGTCTAGTTCCCGCCTTCTATTTTAGCTAGAAGGAAGGCTTCTATAAAAGAAAAAAATTTAAAAAAAAAAAAAAGATTTCACGCCAGACAACTCCTATGACATCATTCTTCAGGTATGAACCGTCTGCCCTCCAGGTGGGCACGAGAAGATAAAAAGGTACGAAAAAAGAAAGGGGGAGATTATACGCGTGAAAATTCAAACAAAAAGTATTTTTTTAAATGTCAGTGTTTTAAGGTGAATCGAATTACTGACGGTGTTTGCATACACAACAAGTGAGACGGTGAACAGACGGGGTAAAGTAATGTGCTATTTATCGGAGTTACAAATCTACAGGCTACCCCGCTAAACTGGGCGATAAAAAATAAAAATCTAAGGCCAACGGTGAACAAGGAAAATCAGATACTGCCAAAAACGTTTTTTTAAAACAATTAGCCACCCAAGTAACGGCTTAAAATCAATGTTCGCACATTTTTCTTGCATGTTTCATAAATATAACAGTCGTTTTTAAGAAAGCAGTAAACATGTTTAAAGAATAAACAAAACGGTCTCAGCTTAATTTCGATAGAGAAGGATTTTTCATATAAGATATTGTTTTGTCCTTGGTCTAAGGACCTTTGATGGTTGAGACCTGAACAAGTCGAGTCCAGTAATCGAAGTAAGTTACATAGTTATTGAAGAAATTATGGAGCTACGGTTTCATTTCTTCTATTGTGTGATAGTCTTTATACTTACAGCACACGTTAAGTAATAGTCCACCGATTAAATAAAAACATGATGACTAGTGCATAATGACTAATTTTTTTTAAACTTTAAAACACAAAATACAAAAACCCTAAGTCCTATATTAACTGTTGTAAATAAGGTTCTTGTAACCAGACTTTATGATAACCATGAGACAAAGTATCAGATTATTTAAAATACGTTTTAAACGTTTTCTAGCCAAACACTTCTCGTGCATGTTGAAAGATGAATGTTTGACTACTACAGTGCATTTTACAAAAGTAAAACGAACAATAATCTGATCAATAACAACACGTCCATAAGGCCTTTTATGATCCGTCAAGTATTGTGTTTCAACTTTATTATTAACAAGAGGAGAAATACTTAAAATGTGCCGGGTGAAAAGTGTCTCATTAAAAAAGGACGAATGTAATGTAGTGAGGTCATGTATGTAAATGTTTTAATACTAAATTAACAAACACTTTTAAAATAATGGTGTAGCTGTTGAAGGATTTAAGACGTAGCTATTTACAAAAAAACCCATTAAACTTATCATAATCATTAAACTTATTTATGCAATGCTGTTGGATCTTTATGGTGCTTTAGGGGGCTATCAGTTTCTTACCCACATTTTTTAGCTTTCATGAGAAGGTCTAACCTAAACCTGTCCATAAAACGCTACACGACCATAGCTGCTGCCGTTTACAGGACACTAATTCTAAAATTGTACGCATTAGCACTGTATTTTATGCTCCATAACAGAAAAATATTCTGAAATCAACTTTACATTGTTCCATGTATACACCCATGAAAGTCAGCTGAGATTGGAACATGGGCTCGACACAGAGGCAGACATTGAGACAACACCACAAATCTAGCCGGCTAAAGTGTCAAAGCAACTGATAGCTCTAGACTCTAGTTTGGTAGCAGAGTTCAATGGCTACGTCATTGTGTCAAAACAAGTGATATTTTGGTGGTTTTCTGGTTGTCTGTATGATAACCGAGAGGGCAATGGTCGGCGTCATAGTTATATTTAGGTGGCTTTTTGGTGTCTATGCAGCATAAATGTGCAGAAATATGGAGAAGGCAATGGAAGGCGACACAGCATCGACGTAATTAACATAAAAAGGGCTTCCTGCAACCTGTACCGATTTGACACGAATAAAACATTATCTTCGTGCACTTTGAGTGGCCAAATTATTAGGATCAAAGTTCATATCATTCAAATAAATGTGATTCACTTATAGACTATATGGTACTTTAACGATGGGGGGGGGGGGGGGGGGGGGAGGGGGGGGCATTATTGGGGATGGGATGAAATTATATTTTAAAGAACCTATTTGCGTGTTGTGGTTTTTTTTTTCTGTTTGTTGTTTTGTTTTGTTTTTTTGTTGCTGTTGTGGTGTTACCCTAGTGTTTTTGAGCTCTACATATAGTTTTAAATTTAGTATAGCTAAAATTGTGTTTAAACAATTATTTTAGGTACTATATCAAATTTATAGAGCGGTTAGTTATAATTTAAAACACACATCTAACTAATAACAATGTAAGACGGTAAGGAAAGCTGTAATAGCAAGTTATTCGTTCATATAATGGTGTCGTGTTGAAACAAATTTGTTTTAAATTTTGCAAAATGTATAATTATGACACAAAAAGGCTTATCTTTTAAATACGGTCTTGAAATGAATACGAGAAGATCATGAAAAGAAAAGTGGCTTGGTGGAAATATTTTCCTCTGCTAATATAATGTATCTTAACACAAAGTAAAATAATGTAATGTTCCATTGCACTTAAACCCGCGTTTTCCAGCGTTAAGACAATTTATTGTAAAATAACAAGCTTGACGATTTTACAGTGTGTTGCTGAGTTATTTTGGTACGAATTAAGTAGACGGTAAAGATAGTGTACCGAGGCGGTTTTTTTATTGTAACTAACAACGCAGATGGATTTTTGGCGTTTCTCCAAAGACAACGCGGAGACCCACAACAAAAGGAATAGCTATTTCACTTTTTTAGCAACCGCAAAAAAAATCCTGCAAAGTCTGATTTTTTTTTTAATTCATGTTATCTATTTTTGTTATTCGACTATTATGTTTTAGAAAATTCAATACTTCTTTTCTTTAATATAAGGAAACAAAAAAAAAGTATAAACTTAATCAATGGGACGGCGTGGTCGAGCGCTCTATCATTAATCCGAAAGATACAAACGTTATGCAACAAAAACTTTTAAAAGTGAAAGAAAAAAAAACACCCTGAAACAATGACATTCCCTCCGATGACGGATGTCTCACATAAAATGACGAAGATGAAATACTTAAAGCATTGTGTGGCTTGTGATGCTATTTGTGTGCGGCGGAGAAATTCCAATAGCTCTACTAATTTTCCCGTGGAGTAAATATATGATTAAAGCTTTCCGTGACGTCAGTGTTTTTATTTCGAGCTTTATCACTGACCTCCGCGGTCTGAAGGGTGTTCTTCACCTTGGTGAGCATGCTGATGCTCCTCGTGACTCAAGGCCCAAGAATGCACCTGTTTCTCAGCAAATGCTCCCCGCGATCGTGCATCTTTGTGAGTCACACCACGGATCCAGAAAACACCCACCGCCATATCACAGCGTAGAGTGTGCCAGAATTAGAACAGGCACGGTATTGTTGTGGAATCTTTTTTATTTTATTTTTGTTTCCCCACTTTTTTTTTCCTCCGCAAACTTCTGATGACTAGGTTACGCAAGAATTCCAGCCCTGATAGAATGAACAGGTTGGGTACGCACTTTTATATCAACATTGAAAAACACGTCCTTTGTTTAAAACTTTTCTAAATTAATCTTTCATGCTGATTATTTTTACGTAAGCAATTTCATTCACTCCAGATAAATATTTGTATCAAAAGAGAAGGCCTATAAAAAGAGATATAAATAAGTTTTTCATAAAGTATTTTTTATTTTGTGTACCCCATATTCTGCTCTATTGAATGATTTCACAATTAGTATAAAAATATCCCATCACACTGAACTGGTTCACGACAGGTCAGCAAGGCAACTGCTTGTGCTCGATGAACCAGTCATGGCCCAGACAGGTGGGAAGCTGAGAGTGAGTAAACATGTGGGGATGCTCGCGCGTGAATCATACAACACTAGCTGTTAGGTAGTATTTTTTTTTACTCCAAACAGAATGGAATCAGCATCAGAGTTGGCATGATTCATAACGTGAATGAGAAAAACCATAGTATAACGCAATGAAGGAGCTTGCAATCTCAATCTTGTACTACAGTTTCACAAGTGGATGTGCCTATACAATCGACTTCAGTTTACCGTGGTCACAAGTTCCACTACGATGTAGTGTTAATAGATACATCTATTAAGATCTCACACAGGGATGTCCTAACAACATTGACTCCTCATCAGCCTTTTACATTACAATCGCCAACAGCCTCTTTAACTAGATTAACCAAATTAGAATTTCATTACCACGGTTAAGTGATATTGTTTCAATAGTGGATATTGTCAATGAATTGATTCGTCGTGAAAACTTAAGTTTACAATCATCTACAGATAGGGTGGCTGACATGCTAAAATATCGATTTGATTTCACTAATACACGATGAATTAGTGTGGTTATAAATGCCACTCAGTTTTAATATGTCGAATGAGAATGTGCACTGTGAGCCGATGACGATTATTTAAACCCGTAATCGCTAGTACATAACAAACATTTAGTTGTTTATACTCTTTTCTAAAAGGAAAAAAAAAACTGCACACTAATACTGTGAACACTGAAAGCTCCCCTAACCTCTATTACGTTATTATTTTAAAAACTCCACAGGGAGAGTTTTTTTTTTTAATCAGAGGGCCTGAAAGGAGAAAATGGGTCGGAGAGTTCTCAACTTTGGCATTACGTAAGCTTACCTGTTGTGCGAGGTATGAGTGAGTAAATGTCTCACCAGCTAAGAATGTACACAAGCTAAGGAATACCCTGCTGTCTAAGTGTATAGGAATCTTACGTATTTTATTCTCTAGCCAACTCAGTGTCACAAAGGTGAATTAAACAAAATAGGGAAAATTCGTTGGATGACAAATAGTAGGCCCTTATCTAAAGAGGAATAATTTTTTTAATAATTTATTTTCTAAAGTAAATATAATTTTAAAAGTAAACTTTTATAGGTCTTAAAGTAACTTTAAAAAATTTAGTTTTCAACTTTGCTGTGGATATTTTTAATGATATAAATGAATCGTTATATTATAGACAGCGTATGACGTTTGAAGAGCGTTATGAATTCAAGGCATAGGAAAGAAAATATTGTAAATAAGAACGTTCCTCTTTTGAACGTAGCAACTCGTATACACAAACAAGTTAATAAAAAGTCTAGTGACAATTTAAGCGCAATTTCCTTATGTTATCCATAACAATTTTTAATTTTTTTGTGACCGAACGAAAGGATATTTTTTTGCGCTAAAAACCTACACGATGCTCAGTTTAAATTAAAAATATCATCCTAGGCCTACACGATGCTCAGTTTAAAAATTCTTAATTATTTTTTTGTGACCGAACGAAAGGATATTTTTGAAAACTTTCTTCGGCAATATTGTTCTAAATTATGGCAGGAATCGATTGGTAAATGTTTCAAGTCGCTAAGTGGTCTGGTTGCCGAGATATGGACCAAAAACTGCATTTGTTCGAGGTTTTTTGCTTTTCCTGGAAATCCAGGAAGAAATTCCGGGAATTTTTTTTTGGCCCACAATCATCCTTGGAACTTGCTTAACATATTTGCTTTTGGAACTAGTCCTCGATATTGCTTCGTTGAGGAGGAGATACGACTTAAAACTGCGGACACACATCCATCCATCCATCCATTCATTCATTCATCCATCCAGAAATGACGAGTTAATAATCGCAATTGTCCGTATGGAAATTGCGCTAAAAAGTAAAGTTTCCTTTTCAAACCTGACGGTCTATGGGGCAAGTGAAGCAGAGTTCACTTATTTCTGCGACCTCGGCATATGAAGAGATAGTGTGGTCAGCACTATGCCCAGCCGCCTTTACTTTCCCTAACGTAAGTTACCCATCAGAGTTGGGTGGGCTCAGGAACGGTCTACTGACTTGAACCCGGATTTGAACTCGAGACTTACGGGTTAGCAGTCCAGCTCTCTACCTTTAGACCACTCCGTCCCATCGTATACACAAGAGTCCACACAAAAGACGTGCAACAAATTTCAAAACCCCGGCCCATTTTATGTAGATCTACTATACAGTTAAGAGATGGGAAATTGACGATGGGAGATGTTTTAGAAGCGTTAGAAGCGGCGCAGTAATGACGGCCACTGTAGTAGATAACCAATTAGATATAAATTCTCAAGCTGGAATTACATTGTAATTACTTCAGACCAGGGTCACGTGCTGCAAACAGTAAGGCTGCTTTCCGTGAATTAACAGAAACAAAATTTACTTTTATTTCTAGCAGGTGCATTTAAGAATTAATTCATTTGTCCCTTATATTTTAGAGAAATTTTAAGGGGTTAAAATAGAAACGGGATGCTCCTTTTTACTACATCCTTTTCTCAGATTTTTTAACCTTTAAGCAAGTGTGGAACTGTGTGTATCAGCAAATTTAGTAAAAATACTTCCGAAAATTATTGTGTTTATACACTTGTTTCTATCTTTGTCTTTATAGACTAGCTTCTATGTGTTAGAAAATGTACATTGACCAGGCAGAAAATGAGTGTGACTTAAAAAGTTTTAAAACAAACAGAGAAACTCAGTTTATTGTGGGAAACCAGTTTACATTCCACTTAGCTTTAGTGGATACTTGACAATAGACATTATCAGTTGAATGGTGGCTGGACATTGTGCTAGCCACCTAATCCATAGGAAATAGTTGCAATCTACTTGATCTACCTCCGGAAATATGTTTGGCTGTGACAATTTACACAAAACGTGTGAGGCTAATCATTGGTATATTTATTTTAGAAAAATTATCTATGAAATGAAGCTTTAAAAAGGAATGAGGCCCATATTCAGCCTAAATAGGACGCAGTGATCGAGAATCAGCTATTATGTATGCAGTCTGGCCCTACCGCCTATATAAAAAGCTCAGCCGATGACCTACAAGATTTATAATTTAAGAAAATAAATGTTAACTCTGCATAAAATTTGCCGATAATAAATTACTTTTAAAATGTGTAGGACTTTGTTTAAACAACACATGTTGCACAGGATTACATTTTTTTTTTGTTAAATCGCGGGGAAAAAAATGTGAATACAACACCCCCACGCGGAAAATTTTCTTGCCCACATTTCATAATTATTTAGTGCTAAAGTGGTTTTAATTTCCGTCCCGCCCAGCCGGGCTAAAGCCATCGTGACATAACATGGACGAACACATCATATTACTTGTCTTATGAATAGGCGGCGTGCATATTTTAAACAGGCGAATGTGTACCGAGGCTTTTTATAGTAATATCCCACGCAAGAGCTTTTGAATTTTTGGAATTCTCATTGAATAAGAGACCTCTGCCTCGAGTTGTATAGTCAGTGTCGAAGGTCGTGGGCGTTGCCGATTTTTGTCACTGACTGAAATTTACGCTGGAATGTAGTCCTATGGTTTGGGGCTGTTCAACAATTTAAACACGGTGTCACCGGAAAGGTTATTCTTTACATATTTATAATGGTTAATGTCTTTTGTCAAATTAGAATGGATGGTTACATTGTACAGTTTTAAAAAAAACAAAGAATTCGCCCCTTATATTTAAAAAAAAAAACCCGACTGTATATTTCAAGTATCTAACTACAGACGGTTTTCTATTAAAAATATAGTAAGGGTTCTTTAAAAAGCGCCAACATGACAGTGTGGTAGGGGAGGTTTTATTTCTTTACCTTACCGTTATCACTGTTTAGATCAGCGTTTAGAGCAAAGATTAGGGTCATGATTAAGGGGAGCAAAACTAAAAAATAGTGTTGAATATTTCTTGTTTTAAAAAATAGGGATTATTCTAATATTGAGGAAATATAAGAGTGAACAAATGAGCTTTCAAGGTCCATTACAGAAGGCTATTCAAGTAGGCTACAAGTAACACTACTCTGATAGGGACTAAACAAATAGGTTATGCTAAGTTTACAACCACGCATTCAAACAAACAATAGTCTACACACTACAAATATTATCAAGTGTGACTTAGTTCATAGTTGTAACAAAACATTTTCATACAAATATACTTAAACGTTGTGGTGTTCACTGTAGAAGTTATTTATAGGGCAATTGTACACAAGGGAAATAGCTTGCGAAATATACAATTTACTTGAGATGCTATACTGAATTAGTTCCCTTTACATGTCTTTCAGGCAGAAACGGGGTCAAATAAAAGCTAGCCTATTGAGAGAATTTTAATACTTCCACTTTCATAATTATTATATAATAAAAATCTTCGAGACAAAATAGCATACCAGGTTTATTTATAATGCTAACAGTCTACATTTTATTTTTTTAAAAGATAAGATAAACATTTGAAAAGTAACACAAAAAAACTGGCTAAAAACAAAGCTTAAATGAGGATAGTGTACTTCTTGTAGGGTGGTATTCTTAGTGAGAAAAATGTTTAAAGTCATTTTAGACTACATATAAAAGCTACTGTAAATAGTGTTAGCCTAGATATTTTATATGCTAATTAGATTTATTTTTGTTTTAGAAATACTTCTCTATATTATTGTAATGGTAATATTAAAACAGTAACTATTTATTCATCCCAAAATTAATTTTTTAAAGTTTTTTTCCCAAAGAGTACAGCGGTTAGAGATTTAAAATTAAGGTACCCTGTCAGAGCAGACAATCCACAGGCAAATGAAGTAGAGTTTATCTGTTTATCTGAGCTTATCATGTCACCTTTACTTTCCCCAACTGAAGCAAGGTACTCCATTGAGCTGGGTAGACTTGGGGAAGTTCTATGGACTCAAGCCTGTGAACTGAACTTGATAACCTAATCTAACTGCCAACATCTGCCTAAACATCATTAATTCTACACTTGATATGGAGAGTTGGTACCCAAATGATTGTCTACAGTTTTTACTTTTTGAATGAGACAACTAAGTATAGTGATGATATTAATAAATTTATAATGCTGGATAGTTAAATTAATAGTTCCCCTATATAAATAAATATATTGATAGAAAAAGATCTTACAGAAAATTTGCTTAAACAAATTTTGACTAATAGTTTCATTTAATTAGGATTAAGGTCAGGGCCAAGGTAGATATCATTTACGGAAGTACTATTTCTTCTGTGTAAAACTGGCCAAATAGCTTTATCCAGAATTTAAATTCTCTTATGGTTGAGGCTAAAATGTGAGCCTGGACACACACAAATCTGGACATAAAATCCATACTCCATCTTTGAAAAAATATTCTTAAATAAAAACACTTAAACTGTAGTAGAGTAATTTAAAAATATATTTTGCCTATCTAGTTGCCTAGATGTATTTAACAATTAAAAAGAAAATGTTATTTTTTAGGGTTAAAAAAAACTTCATTATTTATTAAATAAAGTAATTAATATCTAAAAGCATGTCATTCAGCAGTTGAGGAGAAACTTAATTTATATTTGCCAGACACTACAAGTGATCAGAGCAACAGCACAGAAAACACCTCAGATTATAATGACAGAAGTTACTTATGGAAGTGGTGACAGTCAAAAGTAAGATTCACTATTATGTAGGGAGACAAAAACTTGGTCAATTGTAACAACCAATGATCTTACTTGTTTTGAGAAACAAATATGATGATGAGACGTCTAATTCCGAATGTTTACCAAAACACAGAAAAAACAATGTATTGATAACATATATTTTAACCATTATGTAAACTTGTAATAAGCACAGCATATTGGAGAATTTGGGGTAATTTTACAAAATCTGTCTTTTTAAAATTTGCCTTTAACTTTTGAAGGAATTCTAGAAATCATTTTTCAAAATTTCAAAAAAATTATTTTTGTCATCAAAGTTTGTTTTTCTTTATACAAACCTTAAAATGGGGATTTGTGTAGGGGAGGGGGGGAAGAGGAGAAAGAAAGAGTAGGAGATGGGTGGGGGAGGTGGCCATGGTGACTGACACCTGAAAAAAGAGAATTCAATACAGCCATACACAAGTATGTAAAGTAAATGTAAAGTTTCTGTTTCAAACCTGACAGTCTATGGGGCAAGTGAAGTAGAGTTCACTTGTTTCTGTGACCTCGGCATATGAAGAGATAGTGTGGTCAGCACTATGCACAGCCGCCTTTACTTTCCCTAACGTGAGTTAGGTACCCATCAGAGTTGGGTGGACTCAGGGACGGTCTACTAACTTGAACCCGGATTCAAACTCGAAACTTACGGGTTAGCAATCCAGCTCTCTACCGCTAGACCACTCCGTCCCCCACACAAGTATGTACTGAGTTTTAAATAGGAGATAAACTTTGCTACCTGAGAATGATCCAGAGGATGTATTCTGACCAGGGGAAGTGCTTGGTACTTGATGTGTAAAAACCACTTGATCTTCATGATTTAAATAAGGATGATTCTGCTCAACATAAATCTGCTGCTGTACTCTAATATCCTGTTGAGCCTTTCTATAAGTATTGGCGATATCATTCTGTGTTAAAATGTGATGCTCCTGAAGAGACTGATTTTTAGACATAGTAGATGTGTGTGATTGAAAACAATCATTACTTTCAGTTACATTTGAGCCATTCAAATGACGGGCAGTCTGTTCAATACTTCCTAATCCATAGGAATCATCAGACATTGCAGCACCCTGATAAAAAAAAAGATTAAAATAATACATCAAATTTGTTGTCAAATACATATAAATATTTTAAAAAATGAATTTTCCAGTAAAATAAATACCCAATCCTAACTTAAGCTGTGTCTAAGGAATAGTCCATAGATCTTGTCACATGCATGTGGGAGAAGGAAGGTTAAGTGATATTGCTTCAATTTTCTATTTAAGACATAAATGATTTAACCAAAAAAAATTTTTTAATTTCAGGTTATTTTTTCTGGTTGTTGCAAATTTGCGTCATAATTTTAGTGCTTGGAAGGCTTACTTTTTGTTTTGCATTGGTAAAATAGGGGAGGAGAAGGGATGCATAAAATAAGATAAAACTGAGTAATTTTTTTTTTTTTAAAGTAATATAAGTGTGATGAATCATTTATTGTACAGGCATAACATTTTTAGAGTCTTCATTAACACCATCAACACAACAAAATACTAAAGATTAATGTTGTTGACTAACTTAATTTTAAATTTTATTAGGAATCTGAATGGATTAGCATAACCTTTGATAGTATCTTGGTACAGTAGTAGATTACCCAACATAGTATATCTAGTATTTAGAAGCATATAGTTACTATAGTAGAATACTTCTGGCTCTATGCCTACCCCTCCCCTTTTCTAACAATTTTAAATTATGCACTGAATGTGTTAAGCGATTTGATAAAATGAACCCTTGACATAACATTCAGTTATAGTTTTTTTTTTTATTTTGGCTATTTAACCCCTTAATGCCTGAATTATGTTCCAAGCGTGTAAAAAATTATTTGTGCTGATTTTCTCTCATCATACTGACACTGAATTTGAGGTATATAGTTGTTTTTGAATTTGGACTTATTTTTGATGATGATTACGGTATGTCGCGAAAACGCGACATCAGGCACTTATGGACCAAACAGAAATTTAATTTTTTTTTAGTCCGGGTCATTTTACTATTTTTACTGTTACATGTTCATCTAAATATCCATGCACAAACAATAAAATATCACAAACTGAACATAGGGACATGCAAGGAGATGTAGAATCACTTGCAAAACTCATGAGAAATATACTTTATTAGCTCAGGCATAGAGTTACATAACTCTGCTGCACCTGCTCACTGACTAACTCTTATGAATAGGTAATTTGATGTCTTGCTGTCGTAATTCTACTACACTACAGTAACACACTACATATGAAAGGACTTCCTTCAATGTGTAGAGTCTTAGTTGTCCCCGGTTACGTAATTTTCGTGAACTCTCACTCAAGGTCAACTAATAAAGACGCATATTTCTCATTTGACCTATATTTGCTATACACACAAAGCACGTGAACAAATACTGTCCTAAATGACAGTGTTCAGCCATTGTATATTCGTCCATGCTCAATGCAGCTGCTGTGGGTACTTAGTGTTACTGCTGTGGGTACTCAGTGCCACCGGTGTGGGTACTCACTGCTATTGTTGATGGTACCCTATGTTTCCGATTCGTGCTACGGCTATTGTTCTCGACTGATTCTGATATTGATTACCAATGACAGTGCTGTAGCTACATATTGCCACTGGTATG
This sequence comes from Physella acuta, assembly GCF_028476545.2. Classification (NCBI taxonomy): domain Eukaryota; kingdom Metazoa; phylum Mollusca; class Gastropoda; family Physidae; genus Physella; species Physella acuta. Next base: position 290,018 of record NW_026731572.1, read on the forward strand.
GGTACTTAGTGCTGAAACAGTGGGTACTGAGTGTTGAAGCCATGTGTACTGAGTGCTGAAGCTGTGGGTACTCACTGTTGAAGCTGTGGGTACTCAGTGTCCCTGCTGTGGGTACTCAGCGCTGGAGCTGTTGGTAATCCATAACGTTGATGTGGGTACTCAGCCTTAGCAGTGGGTACTCAGTATCACTGCTGTGAGTGCTTAGTGCTCAAACTGTAGTTGCTCAGTGTCACTGATGTTGGTACTCAGTGCTGAAGATGTGGGTACTCAATAACACTGCTGTCGGCACTAAATACCAGCATAATGCCACTAATGTGGGTATTCAATAGCACTGCAAAGGGTATGTTTGTCAGCACTCAACCTTACTGTAATTATTACGAGTTGTAGGTCTATTCTCAGTGTTACTATTGTCAAGGTCACTGTGAAGACCTTTCTTTGGTGGTATCCAGGATAGTGGTCCACTACCTCACTTCCTGTTGTCTATTATGTTTTTATGTTCTCCTAATATTTTACAATGCTATTTCAAAGCTAAATTCGTTATATTGTACCCAGCAACATGATCACATTATTCCAGCATCGCTGTCTCTCCATTTGCCAATGTCAATGAAACAGGTGAACTCTACTTCACCTACCACATGGACCGTAATGTTCTAAAGTGCACTTTTATATATAGGCGAAGACTATATTGTAAATCCGTTACTTATTTATAATCATACTTGAATAAATGACCGCTTGGCGATGCATCGTATTTCATTATACCTGCTTGGCACCCAAGTTCCATTTGATGTCTTATTGCCGGATGTCGCGAAAACGCGACAAACCGTAATTAGCAGATAACTTCCAAAATTATTCTCATATGTGATTTATATTGTTTATATACATAAAAGAATGAATAATAAAGCTATTAGTATTTTTTGTAGCAAAAACGGATCACCTATTTAGTAATAATAATCAATGTAAGTAGGCTGAATTCAAGAAGTCAAAAAAATTACGATGCGCGTGAGTCAAGAGAGTGTGACGTCATAAATTTCGACTTGACAGCGTGACCATTAGTACCGATACAACCGTCTGGATGTACCCAATACACAACAACCGGCACCAGTAGGATAAATGTACCAATGCGCAAATGCCATGCGCTAAATCGGTATGTCGCGAAAACGCGACAGTCGGCGTTAAGGGGTTAACAAAATGTTGTGAGAAGCAGTAGAGTTAACTATGATTAGTTTCAGGTGAAGAGAAGAATACAGCAAAGGTATATTATATTATAGTGGGGTTTTTTTGCCAGTATTGTTGTAGTGTTAGAGATAGGAGCCAGGACTAGATAGGGAATGTGAAAAAGATCACAATTTCAGTAAAAAAAAATACCAGTAATCATATATTTATTAGAACAGAAGTAGATCTACCTTGAAAATAGAATATATGCTATTGTATAATGAGTAACTCTCTAGTCAAAAGGCTATTGTGCTATCAGACTCCTTATGATTCTAATAAAAAAATCAAATTTAATACTTTCATTGGTGGACAGTAAAATAATTTTAAATAGATCTAGACTTAAAAATTAACGACTGGATTCTTCATATTATTTTCAAGGTAAATTATCATTAATGTGATACTTATTTTAGTGTGTTTAAAGTAAATTAAAGTAATCTGGTCTAATAATAGATTATTTATTGGGCAGGAGTATTGGTATTACTGATGTTCAACATGAACAATAGACTTTTCCGTTAGTAGTGCATTTCTTTGTATTAATGAGTTATGCCTATGGTCAGAAATTAGGTTTAGGCTGCGCTGTCTATTGTAGGGCAGGCTAGATGTTAGAAATCGGCAATTACATTAGCTGGCCTAAAATATATTTAAGTAAACTACCAGTAATTCAATACCCCTTTTTAAAGAGGATTTTATTGTGGTATTACTGAATTAGACACTGGAATAAAAGTACACTTGGTTGACATGTAAGTACTTAAGTAATAATATAATTAATCATCTTAACTAGTAGTACACATAGATCTAGAATGATGAATCTAGGAATAATATTAAAATTAATAGGCCCTAATATTAAATTAAAATTATTAATAGAATAAAATAATAGATCTATGCCTAGGCCTATAAATACTAGATCTATAACCAGAATAAATAAATTTAATAGGCTAGGGCCTATCATAAAATCATATGTAATAAATAACTAATATGATATTATTTTGTTTTTATTATCATGAATGATGAGTAGGCAAAATTTTGACCTAGACCTAGAAGAAGATGTAGTAGACCAGTATGTGTTAAGTAGTCAATGGAAAGACTGACCACTACACTATCTACACTTACACTTCACACACTGACTCACAGTTCTTAGTACTGTGATTGAGTAGTGAAGTGAGTGAAAGACTGAAAGAGCGCTCTCGCTTGTTGTTCCCTTTGTTTTTATTTTGGTTGCTTAATAATAAATGTGGCTGGACTTTATTTTTTTAACGCTGATGAGGAACACTAGAGCTTAAGATCTAATTACTCTTTTTTAATCGTGCAAGCACCTGTTATGACGCATGAAATGATTGTTTTCAAAATAAAACCACTATTGCCGGGGGAATGTCTGCAACTTGCTGGATAACATCTTCCCTGAGTGAGTACAACAAAGTTGTGAACTAGAATTTCATTGGCTTTTTGTTAAAACCTTCTGCCAATGAAACATCATCTACTTTACGATGAAGGGTTTGTTTCCGTTGATGTTAAGTTCCGGTATCTGCCGTTGTTGATGTAGCTTGAAATTTATTTTCTACCGGTATCCGCAACCATCATATTTGATATTTAACATTTTCGCCTAAGAAATGGCGAAAATATTTGGAAACTTTCTTCTTCTTCTACTACTTATTATTCCAACAACAGTAGTTTTTGTCGACCATGGTAAATATTTTAAACATTGGATCTTTTGTTTATTAACTATTAACGCTATATACGTGGCAAATATTTGTATTCACCTGTCAATATTTCTTATTCTTGCTTTTGAAATGTGTACATTAAATTTGTTTTAATTATTGCATTGTTTAGATTATCTGTGCAGTCCGTCAACTTGTATTGTTATAGACCTATTCATAAGTACACAGATTCTAGATCTTAAATGATTATTTCTAGATCTACAACCTGTCTCTGAAATGAGTGAGCAGCCAGCAGAACTTGAAAATGAAATATAAAAATTAATATTAGATAGCTTTTTAAATTATGTTCTTTTGTGTTTGGCTGTTTAGGTTGTGTATGTCAGCTGGCATTTATCCATTATATTATATAGATCTACTAGATATCTAGAAGTAGTTTATAACAATGAAAACTTCTTTACACACTGTTGGCTCGTGTAGGCCCTACTTTCTTTTCTACACAAAACTATTAGATCTAGCTGTCATAGTAGTGTCTATTAGTAGTTTTACTAGGAATCTAGAAGTCTAGTACTTGAGTTATTTTCTGTCGACAAGAACTCTTCAGATAATACTAGATCTATAGGTATGTTGGTAGTATTGTAATCCTGTCTAGTTTTATAGTTAGAAATCAGGGCTTAGCATATGGTAAATATTAAATAATAATGGCAGGACTAGGGATGGGGTTAACCATTATGGATATTGTTAGCTGCATAACATTGGCATATGTGTATTTGGTGTATTCCAAAATAAACATTCTAGCAGAACAATGCAACATTATATTGGTTGCTGGTGGTTGTTTTATTTATTTTTTGGTACTAAACTGCTGTTCGGGTAATTAATCAGAAAAATACTTCATTTTTATTCTACTGAAAATACTTATTTGGTTTGGAATATCTAAGTAAAATCATCAAATCTAATGGGCATGCTGGCTACTCTTAATCTTGATCAGTGTTTACATGTTTTTTCTTCCTTGTTTTTAATGGACTGCCGATTTGCAAGGAAACAGCAGATTATACCCAATTGGTATGACCTTCCTGAGGGCTTGCTAAATTAAACAGCAGCACTAGAGCATGGCTTGTATCTCATATCAAGCTGTGTGTAGAATGCTTCATACATTATCTATAAATTAAAATACTTTTATTGGGGCATATATTCACAGTTACTAAGTGCATTCTTTTTTTTTTTCAGGGGGGAGCAATCTTGCCTTTGCACAAGATGTCTTAGAAGGTGAAGATGATGAAGCTACTGTAGAAACTGAGGCAGTTGGTGAGGATGATACGGAAGAAGAAACTCCTGTGGTGGAAACCGAAAAGGTATCAGTTTTATTTATAAATGCACGTTTAAACCTTGTTCTTGTTTATTAACCACAGTTTTTTTTATTTACTTGTTGCTCATCTAATATTTTCAAAAGGAAGAGGAAACAAGTGAAGAAAGTGTTTCTCTCAAGCCTTCTCCAGATGCTGACACGTTCATTCTCTTTACCAAACCTGGTAATCCTCTAGGTTAGTAGTCTTATTATATTTTTTGTTTGTATCTGTTTATATACTTATTTATTCATGCAACTGTTTTTTTTTTTTCAGTTCATTATTTTAGTCTGATCCAATTTTTATTCCTCTTTAAGAACTGCCTGCTGGAAAACAAGTTAGAATACTGGTTGGTTTCACCAATAAAGGCAATTTGGACTTTTTAGTCGATAGCATGGAGGCTTCATTTAGATATCCTCAAGATTACAGTTTCTTTTTACAAAATGTAAGACCTTTATACTTGTTGTAAATTATTAAATAAGTTGGTAAGAAAACATTTTTATTGTTATGAATAAATCTTTTAAAGACATAATTTCTAGGTATCCCATTTGCACTGTCAATAGCTAAACTCAGAGCTTTTGGTGTTTTATTTTTTTCCAAAATCTATTATTTTAATTGTAATAGTTATAAAATTGGGTCAAAGATTCACTAGTTTTGTGGTTAGTGCATCATACACTGTTGAACATGTGTGTTTTTAGCAACTTAAAAGTCTCAATGTCTGTTATTTCTTTTTCCAGTTTACTACTGTGGCTTACAATGCAGTTGTTGAACCCAAAAGACAAGCAACCTTTGAGTATGGTTTCGTACCAAATGAAGCATTCAGTGCACGGCCATTTGGATTAACAGTTACTCTAAATTACAAGGATTCTGTAAGTTTTTAGTTGTGGCCCTTTTGAATTTTAAAATATTTGCTATTTTCAGGCAATAAATGATGTTGATTTTCACTTATGACAATCTTGTATTTACAGAATGGCATTGTTTATCAGAATGCAGTTTTTAATGAAACTATTCAAGTTGTTGATCCTGATGAAGGGCTTGATGGTGAAACGTAAGTAGTAACTTTCAACAAGGATTACTTTTTGTGACATATGGAACTGGTCAGACTAGTAAAAAAAATAATTCAGCATAGGTTGTTTTTCACTTTGGTCTTTTGCAAGTTTTTAAAACATTGCAACATGCTATTGTGTGCTGTTTTTTAAATTACTTGCTACACAATGAGGAGGTCTGTTTGACCTAAGAATTCTGACAGGAATTCTTGGGATAAAGGCTTGCCTACATTGATTTTATTAATGCTTTTTTTTTTTTGTATATTTTGTTTATTTTTAAAGGAATTTTTTTCTTTTTCAGATTTTTCTTGTATGTCTTTTTGGCAGCTATTATTATTTTACTGCTTGTTGGAGCTCAACAGCTTGTCTCTAATTTTGGGGTGAGTAAGAACAGTATGTGCAAGGAAACAGCAAATGGTACCCTGTCCATGGTATTGTTTTCCTGAGGGCTTGCTACAGTAAATTTCAGCACTTGACTAGACTTGATTTTTATCCTGTTGTTTGTAGTGCTGCTAACAATTATGGTTATTGGTATTCTATGTGTGTAATCTAATTAGCTTCGTGGGCTGATATTTTCATGTTTGAAAACCTAATTAATTGTGGTGCTAGGCTAGTGTTAATGAAGATTATGACAATTTTACACCCCTGTATGTCAGTGGAGTAAAATAGACTAATAAAGTTACAAAGTAATTTAATAAGCACTCATTTCTAATTTTTTTTATTTTATAATATACATTTATTAATCATTTTAAATTGCAGCGAAAACGCCTTTCTAAGCCTAGACAACCAGTAGAAATGGGTACTCAAAATACAGATGTTGATTATGATTGGCTTCCAAAAGAGACATTGCAAGGATTAAGTAAGTTGTTTTATTTGCCGTAAAAAAACTTTAAACTTTGACAGTAGGGGGGGAGGCACATTTAAATTTAATTTTTCTATTTTAACAATTTGGGGCTTGAACTGTGCTTCTGCAAAAGTCCTGTTTTGGCCCTTCAATATTGATTTTCTTATGGTAATCATTTCAAGTTCTAGGTCCCTATGGTTGCTACTAATCCCACTGTAATAACCCTTACATTTTGGCAACTTCTGAGTTGGTTTTTTTTTTTTTCGATCGGCCCATTAACCATTAATGTCCCATTCATTCTACCAAAACTCCACCCATGACGGCCCAATGTAAGGAGCATAACTCTGTATGATCAAGTGAATAGTTTCACAAAATATTTGTTTTTGTCTAAATGAAATTGAAAATTAAGATAAAAACTACTGCTTAATGTTGATAATAAACCTGGCTTTCCAACAGTATTAAATAGAATATATTATATTCAGTACAAGTACAGTATAAAAATAAAAAATGTCGGAGAAAATTCAAAACAGGTCATTTTCGGTAGCTAACTTTATTTTTGTCTAAACAACTATGCATCGAATTTAACAGTTAAATATCAATTTGGTTATGTTTAAGATATATAATTCATAAAATACATGCCTAGATACGTTTAGAGGCATTATTTTATTTAATTTTTAATATTAAATCTACTAAAAATAGGACAGATGAGTCTAAAATTTCGAGATAGAAAGAAACTATTCTTTTTTATCTTTCAAAAGCGCCATTGAAATTAGAAGACCGGAAAAGGAGGATGCTGAAACTATCCGACTTCCTGTTTAGTTAAAAATTAGGATTTGTAGGCCAAATTTTAATGAAACAAATTTAATTTTTCTATGCTCCCAATGTAAGGAGCATAACTCTGTATGATCAAGTGAATAGTTTCACAAAATATTTGTTTTTGTCTAAATGAAATTGAAAATTAAGATAAAAACTACTGCTTAATGTTGATAATAAACCTGGCTTTCCAACAGTATTAAATAGAATATATTATATTCAGTACAAGTACAGTATAAAAATAAAAAATGTCGGAGAAAATTCAAAACAGGTCATTTTCGGTAGTTAACTTTATTTTTGTCTAAACAACTATGCATCGAATTTAACAGTTAAATATCAATTTGGTTATGTTTAAGATATATAATTCATAAAATACATGCCTAGATACGTTTAGAGGCATTATTTTATTTAATTTTTAATATTAAATCTACTAAAAATAGGACAGATGAGTCTAAAATTTCGAGATAGAAAGAAACTATTCTTTTTTATCTTTCAAAAGCGCCATTGAAATTAGAAGACCGGAAAAGGAGGATGCTGAAACTATCCGACTTCCTGTTTAGTTAAAAATTAGGATTTGTAGGCCAAATTTTAATGAAACAAATTTGATTTTTCTATGCGTATTGTAAGCGGGGGCGGCAGCGGGCGTTACGGGACATTAACGGTGTCGGGCGGCAGCGGGCGTTACGGGACATTAATGGTTAAATTGATTTTGTAATTAGTATAGTATTTAATTTTTTAGAAGTTAAATCGGACTATTAATTTGCAAGGAAACAGCAGATTATACCCAATTGGTATGACCTTCCTGAGGGCTTGCTAAATTAAAAGCAGCACTAGAGCATGGCTTGTATCTTATGTCAAGCTGTGTGTAGAATGCTTCATACATAATCCATAAAGCTAATTGTGTAGAAGCAGAGTTTGTTTTAAAAGTTACTGTTACTAAGGCATAATAAATTCTGATGTGACATCAAATTATACATTTTCTGTAGTGTAAGCATTAAATTAAAAGTTACCTAGTAGCAAATATAGTAGCCATGTTATTATTTAAGCAAATAGAGTGTGGGGGGAGGGTTTAAAAAATTTATTCCATGCCCATGGTACATGTAATTTTTTTAAAATGACAGACAAATCACCAAGGCGTTCTCCCAAACAGTCACCAAGGCAAAGACGAAATCTGAGATCTACAGGGTCAGGTGAAGAGTAGAAATTGATAATTTCTAGATTTCACAGAATTACTTTGTCAATGTTTGCCATTTTCATTTAACATATAATTGCATATTTATCTTAGTGATGTGGATTATTCATATCCATTTACATAATGGAGGCTCATTTTCATGTTTCTGATTGTGAAGAAAATAGGAACCATTCTTGATATTGTTTTAAAAATGTTTCAGAATGTATCTAATTTTAATTACTTATTGTACTTTTTAAAGTCAATCTTTTATTTGTGACCAAATGGTGTGTGAATTGCTTTTGGGTGAAATAATTGTCCACTAAATAATTCATATTTACAGCTGTACTGACATAGTTGATCATTTTGGTAATCAATGTGACTGAAAACACTTTGAGAATTAGCTGTTGTACAAGTTGTGTTTAAATAATTTACAAGGAATGTGTAGTTTGTTTTAATAGAATCAGTGGACATTTTAGGATGTTTCACAAGCATTTTTTATTTGGATGGTACATATTCCATCATGTTTGGTAAAATTAAGTTATTTTGACTATGTTAGCCAAATTATTGGGAAAATGTTGAATTTCATTCCAAATGTGTGAGAATTCGTGTGGTTGGTTCAAAATTTCACTGTTAATGATTATTGAATTTGCTAGTGTATCAGTGAGTCATTAAATTCTTTAGACCTACTCTGTTGGTTTGTTTCTTAGATGTGAATGTTTGTTTTTATTAAATGGCGTTGTACATAAATATCAAATAAATCTGAAGTTCAAAATGGCTGGACACTAGTCAAAATTATACATCTGATATTTTTGCTTTTTTATCTTTCAGAACCACTTCTTTTTTTTTTTTTACAAACCTATTTATTCTTGTGTAGGAGAACATAAATCACATCCACCTGGATGTCTATACATGTATAGGTCTTTATTAAGAACAAATTCTTGCATATAAGTTGTCACATACCATACTTTTAGCAAGAATTGAAAAATTGTGTTATTTTATGCAGATTTTGTAGTGGTGCTGCAATGTAGAACCCTAAAAAGGAAATTGGGGGGGGGGGGATTTTATGGCTAATTTAAGTATAATAATATGCTTATTGTGTTTTATAAATTAATGCAAGTGAAAAATGGATATCTATACATGATATTGTTAATGTCCAACTGCATAATTAGATCAGTCTGGCACAATTCAACTGAGAAGATACATGATTTCAAGATTTTATTTACACAATTACATAAATCTAAAGCCACCTTGGCAAGTCACATCTACAATACAAAGTTACACATTGCATTAAAATGAAATTACAAACATTTACATAACCAAAGTACATTTTCTTAACTAATGAGTTAAGAATATTGTTTAAGGAATGATAATAACAGTGTACAATCTTACATATTGCACTGATTTTTTATTGGGAATCATTTATGTCATATAATCACTTGGAAGGATCATAAAAATAGTCTTAATCCTGTTGCAACATAGCTGTTACCACATTTTCAAATACTCTGAAATTTAAAAAAAAATGTATTACAATAATTTTTAAAACTAAAGATGTATATCAATATGTGAAAGGAAGTTTTTTAATATCTAAATAATAATTTAAAGCATGCATCCGACAGCTACTACTACTCGAGAAACGTTGAATTCACTATCAATCTTGTATTTGTAATGCTAGTTTATCCTATTTTTTAAAAAAGAAAACTTCATGGTAAATTTAATTAATATGGTTCCATCGTTGTGAGTAGTGCATTATACACAGACATTGTTTTTAGTATTATAGTTTAGCCACATTGGTGTTCTACAAACTCCTATATCACCACTGTCAGAAATGTCAGGTAAATAACAGTCAGACATGTACATTATACAAGCTACATCTCCCAGATGTGCAATAACCAGAAAGCACTATGTCCTATATGAATGTAAATGTTAATACAATATACATTTTTATTGCATTATTTTAAGCTTTCTTAACTTTAAATACAGTTGCTAGGTAAATTTAAAATGTGTTAAAACTCAAGCAAACAATATAATACAGGCAAGTTCTTACTTTGATGTTATATTTTCTCCAGGCTTGTAAAATGGATTGCACAGCATATCAACATAAGCATTATGTAGCTTTTTGAACATCTGAGTTTAAAAAAAATTGTAACTGGATTTTAAGTGGTAGCGAGTTATAAATATAAAATATGATTAAGGTAGTTCTGTATCCTATTATTTTATCAGATTTGATATTGGAAGTATTTTACTACACACATGATGAAAATTGAAAGAAACAATCTTGATAGGGTTTTCTTATTTAATACTGATGAAATAAATGTCATACTTCGTAAAATTATGACATGTTAAGTGTTAGTTTCGAGGCATAATTTGCCATGGTTGCCAGATATTATGTAATGCAATCAACTGAGTTTAGTGGTTTGGTATAGGAGTTATTAATTTTTTTTTAAATATTTTAATTATACTACTTGAAAAACAAACACATGTACTTACTGTTCTAATCTCATTGTCTCTGAGAGATGCATTCAAAGAATCTACAACAATCACAAATTTCACTTTTGTATTTGTTACATAGCCATAACTACATTTTTCATGTTAAGGTTTCATGTTACTTATCATAGTATTTAGTAATAGTATCTAGATACTCCTGGATTATTCTATTCTACAGCAAAAATGTAATAACATTTAAAATAAAGCAGATGTTGAGTCAATGAATAAAAATTTAAATAAATTTTGTTCTTTAAATGTATCCATGTTTTTATTTTTTAAACTACATTACACAATATAGTTTAATTTTAAATATTAAAATTATGTGTCTGGATTCTTTACTTTAAATTATCCACCAACTCTTAAAACACCATGAGCTAATAACTGCTTTATCTTGTATTTTATTAATTATTTTTTCAGGGAGGGACAAAAAAGAAATACAGTAGTACCTTTACATATGTGCCCTAATAACATGAGTTTTTAAAAATATAAAATGTAGAGTAAAATTTCAGAAATGTGGAACCTTAGACACATTTTTTTTTTATAACCAGCAAATGAAAATCAGTAACAAAAAAAAAGGCCAAGACCCAGTCTGTCAATAAAATAAACACTGCTTATATCCTCTTTTAGTTGAGAGGAAATGAGAGTGAGAGCATTGTTAATTTCCTCTATCATAACAAGAAATTAGCGAGGTTAAAAAAACAACCTACATTGCAAACAGATGCTCCAAAAGATGTTTATTTCTTAATATTTGCTCTGATTAAAATCATTAAGCTATTTCCTAACCCTTACCCATAACCTTAATAACCACAATATAAATATAATGCATTAAAAAATTATAGTATTAATGCCATTTGTACTATTAAAAAAAATTAACATAGTTCAAAAATTCTAAAAATGTGTATGCCTACAAATTGAAGCTAAATAATCAATGCTGAGAGGAAATATACACATTGTTTTGAGATTACAACCACTTCCTAACAATACTTAATAAAAACAACTAGAATGCCATTTTGGGGTCTGGAACTGAAAAATATGAGCAAAATGACATATGAGCAAGGTTACTAAACCAAAAAAATTTGTATCTTGAGGTACCACTGTACATTTTTTAAGTACCACTGCATATTATTTAAAGTCCACTAATAAAGCTGAAAAAAAGAAAGTCCAGCTAGACTTCTAACCTAGACAACTATTCCCATACTCTAACAAAGATTCAAAGATGGGTCTTGAAAATAAAAAGTAAAAAATATAAAAATTGTCGTGACTAAATGTGAACTCATATTTTAATAAAATGCAGTCAACCAAACTAAAATGTATAAAATATAAAGGATACACTTTGTAATCTTCAGTAGGGTATAGAAGGCCCAAGTATAGCTCTCTTAAATCATTTACATTTTTGCCAACTGAACTAATTTTTTCTTCAACTACATCCAGTGAGGTGTGTACAGTGTAATAAAACTTCAATTCATTTTCAGTTGCGACTGTTTTTATGAAAAGTGGATAATTCTGAAATAAAATAAGTTAACACAGTTTTACTAATAAAACAAAAAATATTCTACAAACAGCAAGTACTACTTAAGTACTTAACTTGGGACCTGTAAATGTTATTTATTATTAAATATATTGATACATTCTAATAAGCCATAAACAATTATGTTTATTTTGTAATGCCTACAAATTCTAATTAATTAATTCACATTACTTAACTATGCTGGGTCAGATCTGGGATTCTAGATTACTCTCAAAATTTCAAGAATGTATTTTTTAAATAATATAATAAATTAAAAAATAGATCTGCTTCTACTAATAGTTAGGCTTAGTTAAGAAATATCTTAAGAATGAATTAAAGACTAAAAATCACAGTCTTGTAGTCTAAAGCAGGGGTCTCCAAACTGTTCAGACGCAGGCCTGCATTAACTTTCAAATTGCTGTTCGAGGGCCAACAACACGAGGTCCAAATAAAAAAGAATCAAAACACAAATGCTGGTTTTAATTACTTATTTAATATTATTTTATTCAGTTATTTTTTAATAACACATTGATACACAACACATGAACACCTGTATTAGTGTGAATGGTGACATTTATTCCTGGATGCCAGAATAGCAGACATTTCTGGCTTTAGATCTGATGCCGCTAACATCAACAGTGACCTGAGATTATCATGGGACAAGTTTGTTCTTCACTATTTCATTCTTGAATATGTTTATTCACACAGGTATGTTATTCCCCCCAAACAAAATTAAGTATACGTGTCAACTGGTAATGGGCCATTGACTCCGATTTCAGCCTGCTTTTTTTTTGGATTTGCTTCCATAGCCTTTGTCCAACCAAGAACAAACTACATTCTACAAGGCAGCAGTTGTTTGATTTTGGTGTTGTCTCTCAGTGAAGAGTGGCTGTCCCCAGCTATCAAGCCTAATCTGCCCGAGGGTTCGAACTCGAGACTTTTTGGTTTAGCAACCATGAGCTTTACCGACTCGACCACGCCGACCCCCTTAAAAACATCAAATACATCCAATCTATTATCTTTAGTAATGTCCGAAAAAAAACAGACAGACAGAATTTTATAACCATATTAATTGTAACTATGCCGTGCAAGATTTTCAAATTAATTAATGGGCCTCTCAAATACCTTTGTCGATTATTTAATTTTTAATTTAATGATTAATTACTAATTAATGTCACCTTTTTTTTTGTCTTTTTCTTTTTTTCACATTACCTATTTAAATTGGCTGATGCTAGCCGGAACAAGATACGCTTGCGATACGCATGCGCAATAGAGAGAAACTACGACTTGCCTTCGCTGGGATGTTTTCGATGGTACTGCGCATGCGTGTGTTTACAACCGCAGAACCCTAGCACCAACCCTAATCAATCCTATCCCTAACCCTAATCTAATCCTATCCCTAACCCAGGAGAATGTTTACACCGGTGTCTGATAATGGAATCTTCTTTAAAAAAGGGGTGTTAGGTTACTGGTACTTAACTAAATACACACATGGCTGGCTAATGACCAATGTCAATGCTAACCAGTGTCCCTAACCCTAACCCCAACCCTGGTCCAACCATACGCCTAACCCTGGGCTAATTTCTAACCATAAAATTAGTCGAGATTACAATAATAACTAGAGGAGTTTACACTTTTCGGACACACACCAAAAATTACGTAGGACCGAACACTTCGTCGGTTTTTGGCTCATAGAAACTTTAATTAGCATGTCTCACGCGAAACCACGGCGCCTGCACGTAAACTGTTCATTTATGAACACTTCCGTGTCAAGTACTTCCGTTTCCTTTCTCAAGAATTATTTTTAGAAATTTTTTAACGTTGCATGGTACGCACATTTCTATTTTTACACCAGCCGGATGAAGTGACCTAGGGTTGGACTTAGGGGCAAAACTTGAACCAATCACTGCTTAGCTAAAAGGTTACACTATAAATAGCTTCTATATATGTATGGAACATCGTAAATGTCAAGGTTAATGGGTTTTTTCGTGCTTGAACAATAAAAAAGGGGTGTTCGCTAACTTATTTGGCCTTACATGGGATCGGACAGCAACACAAAAATATTATTAAATAAGAATTTAGAGCATAAAAGGGGCTGGTTATTGAAGGGAAAGGGTCAAAATAAGGTCAAGAAGGCAGTGGAATGCAAAAGAGGAGGGGGAATCATGTGACCTGGCTGGCTTAGCAGCGTACTGCGCGAGCCGCAATGGCTGAATGGGATGAACTTTGGGAGTGTGGGAAAAAGGTTTTATACTATTAAAATTACCTCACAAACAATCAATAACACAATATAAATGCATATAATATATGTTTTTATTCATTAAATTGACTTTAAATTATTCTAAATGAACAAAAAGTGCTATGTCCGATGACGGGTAAAGGTGTCCGAACACATGTAAAACTGTATTACATGTGTTCGAACACACGTTAAGACCCCCCAGTCACTATAACAAGAATAGCTTAAGTTCTATGCGTATGAATAAAAAATGACACACACATTATTAAAGTAGAATGGTTGCGGATAGATATGATACTTTTTTTTGTTTTCTATGTTAAGCGGTTACTGAATGAGACCGCATGGAATTTTTACGTTGCGTTTTTTCGCTATGTGTGTCCGAAAAGTGTAAGCTCCTCTACTAACAGTAACAACCCAACACCCCTTTTTTAAAGAAGATTCCATTATTGGACACTGGTATCTATAAACATCCCCTAACCCTAACTCTAACCCTAATCCTACCCCTAACCCTCGGTCACTGCGCATGCGCAGAGCTATCTTTTGCCGACTAAGTGGAGACGTTGGGGAGAAAAATCGGTAATCTATCGTTTTGGGTACGTAAAATCGCCCGCGATTTGTAATGTGAAAAACAGGTGACTCCTTAAATTTTAATAATTATTTCACATTTTGAGGAGGATTTATGTTTTAAAAAATTCAAAAATGTTTCCTTGATTCATTTATGTACCTGTTTTTAAACAATTGAATTAAAACTTTTCCGTAATAAATGAAGACTAGCGATGTTTCCAACAGATGCAACCATGCTCATTTACTATAGCAGCCATCTTGTCTAAGTTTTATTTTTATAAGCTTTTAGCGCCAGATTCAGGGGGAAGCCACTCTATTTTACAAATGGCTGCTGTTTATATAGCAAATCTTGCTCTCAGATACTGCTGTTTAAAGTTAATTTCTGGCCTATATCGATATATTTAGCAATTGATTTAGGTTTATTATTCATTTATCTATAACATTTGACACAAAAGTATGACAATAAACATCTATTAATGCCTTGACAATGAGGTAACGTTTTCGTACATAAATAGCCGCGGGCGATTTTACGTACCCAAACCGATAGATTACCGAAAAATCTTCCCCGAGTCGAGTAGTCACTTCGATTTAAATTTTAGGCCGATTTTATTTTACGTACCTAATGCATGTCTAATACGATAGATTACCGTTTTGTTTTTAGAGTTGTGAAAATCCAGTTCAATCTAGATTTAGAGATGAAATAGAGTGATAATTTTAATCAAAAGTAAGCCTAAAGGTTTCAGCTTACCTCTTTGGCTATGACTGCAACACAGACGGCCATTTTACTTAAAAATTAAACTGCTAGCTAGACTAGTGTAGTTCTAAATTTAGAATTTTGTTTCTTAGCGTCAAAATGGCACGTAGTCTGGGCCTGGCCTAGCAGTTTTCGTGTCTGTCCACCGCTCGGTCTAATTTTTATAGATCTAGACTTTTTATCTAGATTCTATATAGACTCTATATTTAAAATAGTACTACTCAGTCGCACTAGTAATAATAAAAAAAAGTAAATCAAACAAACACATGCCAAGGACACTAAATTTAAATAACGAGCCGACCCGCGGCGTATCGTATGCCGCTATTTAGTTGTTTTATTTTACACTTTTCAGTAATTCATAATTTGTGAATTCGACAGTTCCAATGCTGCCACTGAAAATATTTGCTTTAAAACACTATCAGTAGGTAGTTAAGGACGATAACCCCCCCCCCCCCCCCAAAAGTTGTTTTGATGCAGAATGATATATTGAAAAACTGCTGAGAGTTGAAAGACATTCAAATAAACATGGCTGAAGTGTTTCTGATCAGCCAATAAAAGAAATCACGAGTTAGGAGCCAAGTAGATTAGATTATACCACATGTAAAAAAATATTAAGTCTTAATAGGAGAGTTGGTTTCAGATCATTTGTACTTGTACAGTTATCTTTCCTAATTCAAGTCAAAAGATCAAACCTGCTGTGTCACTCTTTGGCCTTGTTAGGCTATTTGATTATGAGGGTATAATGAACAATTATTTTTCCACTGTAGTATCTTATTTAACTATTGGAGCTTTAGACAAAACTTATGAAGATGCTTTTAACTGGTAACTCAAACTTTTGCTCAAATGATATTCAGAGCAGCTTTCTCTGCCAAATTATTTATATAATTATTACTTCTAAATTATGAGCTTTTTTTAATCAGACAAGTGATTTTTTTTCTGATAATTAATTCTTTTTAAAAATAAGTGTACAAGAATTACAATTTTATTTAAACAGTCATTTATTCAGTTAAATGAAACATTTAAAAGGAAAATAAGCAAAAATAAACAAACAAACAATCACTTCAATATTATCTAATCATACCTAATAAGAAAAAGGTTTTCTGTATTATATTTATTTCTAGTTTGTGATGAATAAATCATTACAAGATGATGTATTGAGAGCTAAATAAATGTGAAAATTTTATAATTAATTCATTTCTGGAATTTGTGAGCATAAAATTCTTTCTTGTTTTGATAGTTTTAGTTCTTATAAAGTAATTGGAAAATATTTTTCTTTTTTATCAATGCTTTTTGTCAGTATATAAAACAGAAGAAAATAAATAATAATTGTGTTTATAATAATGTAGTCATCCATTCAACTTTGTTGATTTCACACTGACAATAAAAAAAGTTCAAAAATATTTTGTACAGTCTATATTACATCATTTAATAGCCAGTTTAGACGTTTTAGTACTGTATAAAATCTTTTTCTAAAGAAATCATTATGGCTTGAGGTAAAAAAAAAAAGGTATTTTTTTTTACATTTTAACAGTTTCAAAGTGCAGTACTAAAAACTTAACATTTTTAAGGATCATTTTAAAGCAACCAAATCTTGTTTGAACATTAAATTCTGTGACTGATGAAGCATTTAATTTTAAATTTATTTGTTAAACATTTCTTTCATTTTTCAGAGACATCCTCCTCTTAGTGCAAGTACAAGATGTAAGACAGATCCTCCAGCCACTTTATAATCACTTGCTGTTTTTTCATCATTCCTGGATCACATGAAAAAAATAATAACAGTTCATTACTAAATAAAATGTGTATTCTACTCCTACCCCATGTTTTTATCAATATATCAAGCTAATGTATGGCTAACATGGATATTTTATTTGTGCCATCAGCAACTTTATATAAAGACCAGGGAAACTTCAAAGATGCCTCAATCTGTAGTAGGAAACTA
Organism: Physella acuta; assembly: GCF_028476545.2. Classification (NCBI taxonomy): domain Eukaryota; kingdom Metazoa; phylum Mollusca; class Gastropoda; family Physidae; genus Physella; species Physella acuta. The sequence goes on from NW_026731572.1 coordinate 307,586, forward strand.
TTAAGGAGCAGAACAGTGTTGCCAACTAAAGCTTTTATATAGAGGAATTGATGGTGCAATTCATCATCATGCAACCAATAGCTGGTTAATAACAAAACCTTAAGATTCATTGTTTAACCCTTTACAGTTTAGGCAGAAACGAATGTCGCTTCCTACACGTCCACGCAAAATGAGGATGCATTTTTCAATGACATTTTGTTAAAAATCCACATGAATAGAAAATTAAAACAAAATGGTAACACAAAAGTCAAGTTCAGATCTCAGGATCGATTCGGTCACAAAGTCCACCCAGCTCTGATGGGTACATGACTCACATTAGGGAAAGTAAGGTGGCCTGGGATAGTGCAAAGGTAAACTCTACTTCATTTTTCTCATGAACAGCTAGATTCAAAAGGGTAACTTTACTACACAAAAATGATGAGTGTCCATTCAGTCTATTATGGGCTACTTACATTTGTTTGCCACTGAAAATAAGTCGCTGCTGTTGAGGTGGAATGCCTTCCTTTTCTTCCACTCGTTCTTTGATTCTTTCAACCTTTGTTAGAATGTAAATAAAAACATTATATAAAAATGTATAGAAATAAAAATATAAAAAAACTATAAACTGTTCTATAAAACATAGCTCTAAGTTTTAATACTAATAATAATCATAAATATGAATATTAAAAGAAATGTAGTTTTATTTATATTTACATTCCAACTCTTACTCACAAGTTAACGTGTGTACATTATTATGATAAAATCATTATATAAAAAATAGTGGACAAGCAGCAAAGGTAGACTAATTTTTAGCATTTTTAACATTTCCACTTTACCTTGTCTGTTGGTTCAATGTCAATTTCAATCTGAAACAATGATTGTAAATAAATTCAGAAATATTTTCAATTTCAACTAGGTTACTGATATATCATGTCCTTCCATATCAAAAATAATTTAATCCTAGTTATATCTACTTAAATTTTTTTTTACAGCTTTAATCATTAATACTCACCTCTTTACCGGTCAAAGTCTGAAATAAAAGAAATATTTGAAATTAAAATACATTTTCATATCTGTCCTAGATCTTGACTTTGTTTACTAAATAGGTCTGATTATCAAATTATAATTATTTAGTCTTATTATCAAAGTGTAATCCTTAAGTCATTATGTTAAATACTATATAATAGGCTAATGGCTAAGTGATGTAGTCAAATGTGGTAAAACACCATTTTACCTATTTTATTCAGGTGCCTACTTTTTTTTTAAAAATGAATCTGTGTTTTAATTAGAACAGGTAAAATACAATATAAAAATATAAATAAGCATTACAGTTACAATTAAATAGCATGTGATCACCGGATCACAATTTCTCAACAGCAGGAGAAAAATCCTTATAGGCTATGGTCAAGGGTTCACTGGGAGTACACATTGACTTTAATTATCAGCATATGTCATATCTTGGGCAATAGCTATTTTAAATTTAAATACTATTATAAATTTGGATAATTCTCAAGTTTTGACAAAAGTAAATTATCAAAAACTTAAACAAAATTCATCAAGAAATAGGCCTGGATCTAGTGTTTTCCTACAGTTTTTGTGTTGGAAGTGGCTATTCGGACCCGGGTCCCAATAGCCTCGGCCGCTATTGGGACCCGGGTCCTAATAGCCTCGGCCGCTATTGGGACCCGGCATTAAGTTCGTTAAGCACTTGTACAACCTGTATTAAAATTATACCTTTTATATTTATTTGATTTTTCTTGTGTATTTGCTCGTATTTTGTTGTCTTTTATTGTAATTAGTTATGCGGATTAGCTAGCTTTAGTTCTTGCATTGCTATTTCTAAATACCCTATATTTAGCTCTATATACAAAATCATTAAAAAATTAGGTATTATCGTAAGACGTCGTGGTCGAGTGGAGAACGCAGCTCCCCCCGATTCTCTATTAGTTACGGAATCGGAACCTATCAAAGCTCTCGTTTTTGAGAGAAGTACAGTGTATTTATCAAAGTTTAACATTTCATTGAGTTGATTGCATGAGTGTCTGTTTTTAATTGTTTTTTTAGACTATATATTTTTTCTAGATTTAGGTTTTTAAACACTCTAATTATAAAAACATAGCTGATCCATTGAACGCCCGCTAGCGTTTTCTGGTCAGCGCAAGAAAAATACCGACACGATGTAGCCTAGGTTAACTGTGTGTTCGCTTTGGTATAAATGTGAACAGTGTAGGCGTATAGCATACGTCATAGCAAGACCATTGCTATGAGCTTGTCGAGATTTGTCGTCGTCGTAGTCGTCCCCCCCCCCCTCCCAACCCAGCAAGAGGGAAAAACGGGCATTGTGAGTTCAAATGTTACATATTGCTTCTATTAAAGCGTAATACAACGCATGCGAGATATTCGTGTTCAAGAAAACGGGCCCGGGAGCTGTAGTCTGCAGCCTATATGAGCTATTTTAGACAATTATATATAGGACTATATATATATATATATATATATATATATATATATATATATATATATATATATATATATATATATATATATATATATATATATATATATATATATATGAAATCAAATTACGTTTAACAGAAAAAAAAATATAACACATCTTAACATGCGCGCTCAACATTCGCTCGGCCATAGAAGTTCATACCATATGCCATAATTATATTATAGACCTAACGACACCCGCTCATCATAACATTTGTCAGTAATGATATCGGGTATTTAAAGCAAGATCTCAATATATCATTTAGAATTACAAGGGAAAAAAATCAAAACAGAAAAGCAATATTCTGCATCTTAAAAGAACTTTTGTATAACTAAATCTAGCAATTCTATTGGCTGGTCCCAATAGCGGCCGAGGCTATTAGGACCCGGGTCCCAATAGCGGTCGTGTCTATTGGGACCCGGGTCCGAATAGATGCATCCTTTTGTGTTTCATTTGTGTTTATGCCTAGGCCTATATAATATATATAATAAATTATGCTCAACTGAAGGTGAAGCAGGGAATAAAATACATTATAATGACATATAATAATGGAGTTAAACCTCACTAAAATGTTTTTAATGTAGTTCAATAAATTATTACTAAATTAAGTGACTAAGTCACTTTTACTTTTACAAGTGTGTCCGCTGTAGAGGTAGTAATAAGTACCATGGCTAACTACTAACTACAGACAAACAAGTAACAAGTAGAGTAGTAGATCTAACACAGGGCACACTTGAGTACAGACAGACTCAGAGAGACAGAAGTTCAATGAGATTTTTAACTGAATTAATGTAGATTGGTAGAGATCTAGATCTAGATGAGCTAGATTTTCAGAAATTTTGTCTTGATTCTTCTTCTTTAGTCTTCTTATTTATAGGGCCTATTCTAAAAATAAAAATAATCTAGATCTAGACGTCTAGATCTAAATGAAATCTAACAAAATTGTGTTAATACAATTCAAACACATCACGTACTTTAACTTTGATAAGCATCTTTAAAAATAGCACTCCAAAAAAACTTTAAAATGTAGACAAATAATATAAAACTGGAATTATGACTTGGACACTCGGTTAGTATAGCGAAGTCACTACAAGAAAACACGGTAGGCTAACTCTAAAAGCTAAGTCTGAACCGGAAATGCAGATAATATTTCGCAAAATTATATAATTTAATGTATAATAATGTGGTTGCATTTGATAAAATTGAGACAATGCATTACACTCACTAACTAATATCGAAGCAAAATATGGTTTGAGATGCCGATTAATTAAATACGCCATATCTTAGCCAGTACAATCATAGTTTCTTTCAGGCATCTCTTCGGGAGGGGTGCACTGCTCCCCCGAAGCACGCCCCCCCCCCTCGAAGAGAATACAAATTTTATTGAAAATATATTTTTTTAACATTGATCCCCCCCCCGGAAAGTTTCTATCCCCCTGGGGGGGGGGGGAAATGACTGAAACACTTATAACAATACATCAGGTATTCAGTAGCATCATTTTATTTTTAATTATGGTTATTTAAAAAAAAAACATCGGCTTACCAGATCTACCTTCATCGTCATCTTCCTCTGGACCCCATATTGGAGGAGTTGTGGAGCATATGGTCGTACTCATTTTTGGGCGGTTCCTCCAAGATGGGTCCTTGATATTCCCATTGCTCTGTGTCGCTGACAGCTGATCTTTTCCACGTTTGTTTTGTGTGGTGATGACAGTTGTTGGTTCGCGCAAACTGGAGCCTATCTAAATTGATCTAATTCATCATCTCAAACGGCCTTTTAAAACTCTGGATTTCAACGAAAGGTTGCAACCAGCTATCAGTTTCTTTCAGACATGTTTCACCGAAAGGAAGGAGGGGCACTTCAAACATTTGGGTGGATTTACTTACAAACTCTTGCTCTCTTCATAAACTTGCTGAATATGTTAAATTGTGATGTGGTCTCCCTTTGTGTCTTTAAATGATTTTCAGCCTGATTCTAAATTAAGCAAGTTCTCAACATTGGGTATTTATTAGACGGTCTTTTTAACAAACCTTGATTTTTTCTGAGTAGGCCTACCTATCTAGTAATATTGACTGTGGTACGTCTACTTATTAAAACAAGCGGCGATACTCCATTTTCTAATTTAATTTTTAAAATTTCTTTAGCACACCTGATAAACATAAATGGTCTCACTGATTTTTTTGTGCTCTTTTTGCGTTGGAAATGATTTAATATGGTTTCTAATGTTTGGTTGTCGACATTTGGGTTTCAAATACTACTCCAGCAGGTCCATTATTTTTTATGTAGGAATTATAATTTGTATAACCCACACTATCATGTACTTGTTGGTCGGGAATATGTCAGAAAGTAAAGACGGATCGCATCATGCATCTTATATGTGTAAACGTGGTAGAGGGTTTTAAATTAGAGTGACCCTGTGTAACATACAGGTAAGCTTTTTTTTTTAAAGTTAAAGTCACGTTTATTTCTAAAAGAGGTATTTATAGTGTGCTGTAATTGTGATTACTGATTCATTACAATAGTTTGTTTTGAAATTTAGGCTTTTAATTATAAGAATTTAAAACTATTAAAATTCTTGCTTGAATATCCCAATACTGAGACAGACGATTTTTGAATGAAACCAACACTACTGCAGGTCACGTAAAGCAGATTAGGACTAAGTGCAAAGAATAACTAAGTGAACCTTTTCTGACAATAATGGGCATGAAAAGTTTATGTTATCATCCTGATTTTTTGACAAAATCTTTTTAAAAATGTGGCAAGATAAAATCATAGTTGCATTTGCAAAATGAAAGCCGTTTGGGAACCATCGATTAAACTCATTTTTATGTTTGTATCGAATATAAGTAAGCCGCCAAAAAGCCATTTAGAATTAATTTATCAATTCATATATTTTTAAAAACTGCCCTCAACCTCTCCTTAAATTCAACCAGAATGGCCAGGGAGAGTAAAACGATATAAGTTAGAGCAATTATTTTCCATTATAAAAAAAAATCAGTGATCTATGGTGTATAGTGTAGTATTGTGTATGTATTAAATACTGTAACATCCTTAATCACCACAACACCCTATTTCTACTAATACAAATTAAAAATAAGTGCTAAATTACTATTATATTATCCTAAATAAAATCTGAAGTAATTTTGTACTTATTACACAAATGTTATGAAATATTTAATTTTGGTTGAAAAATATGCTTTCTGACTGGCAACAAACATTTGGAACTAGCTTTTCAAGTCTATTTAAAATGAACAATTCAGTTGTGTTCTACAATGATTTATTTACCTTAAGCATCCTTGGTGTAAAATTGGTCTTTTTGTACCATTTAATAACAATTGTATATATCAGATTCATTTCTAAAAATACCAGTAATGTTGCAAGACAGCAATAAACGTACTCTACATATTCAATCAATTGAATTATTACTGTTCTAGAGTATTAATAAGATTTTTTTTATCTCACCACAGAAATACATTTAATTATTTGTTTTCAGAAGTTATACAAATTGTATTAATGATGATTAAATGTACACAAAGCTGATTATTAAAAAAAAAATGTTTAAATGAACAACAATCTAATTATATTTTACAAATGTACACATTTCAGTTCACAATTTCTTTAATAATAAGAGCATTAACTGTACTAAAAATGTTACTATGATACCAGGATTTATAGAAAATTTAATTTTTAATACTCAAACCTTATTTTGTAGGCAACAACTACACATACAATCAAATTTTATACTCAAGTATTTAGGACTTTTAATATAAATTATTTTTTACGGTGCAATGAAAGAATAGTTATCAAATTTAACATATTTTACAAGTATGTAAATGATTGAAAATTTATTCTTTGGAAACATATATATATATATACCTGAATTTTTAATTGGGAGAATAGCTGTAAAATATCCTCAACGAAGTACTAGAGTAAAAGTATTTAAAAACATCCCTAGAGATTTGTAGCATCGTATTTTAGTATAACAGGCACAGCAATTTAAAATGCACAATGCATTCACATGTATTGAAACTATTTACTATGAGATTATGAAGTGACAAAACCATAGGCATAATTATGTAATGGGTAATTTAAATAATGGAGTTCTGTTAAAAAATTTACTGAGCAAATTTTTTTAACTAATCAGAAGACACTATAAAAATGTTATTAAAAGTCATATTTCGCATTAGGATTAGATTTAAGTTTCTTTTTATTTTTTTCATTCATTTCAAGAACATTTTTTTTAAAATGCTGCTCAAAGTGGTTTTATTTATTTTAAGAGCATGTTTTATTTTAATTTTATATTACAAAAAACTTTATTCTGGATAACAAATTAGATAATTGAAACACCAAACACAAAAACAAATGGTAATACACATAATTATTTTAATTCCTATTCCTAATATTAAGTGATCTCCTTTGCTTAATATTTTATGAATATTCTTTCTGCTTACTAAACACCAATTAAAAAATTAATATTTAATCTTGAGATAGTGTTTTACAAAATAAAAAATGAACAGATGCCAAAGTGGTTTTCTATCGCATTGGCGGTTGGGCCATAAATCCAGTTTGATAAGAGGCTGATAATGCTTGTGATGATGGCATGAGGAGTTGATTTGCTCTCACAGAGTCTGCAAACAGACTGTGATAGTTAGGGAGAGGCACATATGCAGCTGTTATTACACGTCCTGGAAATAAAAATAATTTGATGCTTTGTTAGTATATTTTCAATGCTTTCGTTGTATATAGTAAATACTGTTTTATCAAAGCTGCATAGACTCAAGATGATTCAATTTACCTGCATAAAAGCGTCCATGCAATGCATTTACAGATGCTACAGCTGCAGATATACTGGGGCATTTAACATACACATTTCCTTGAGGAGAATTTTTATCTACATAAAGGTGTAGAACACCCCCATGTTTATTGCATTCATCTATGACATCATCTCGAACTTCTTGATCCCAGTTTGATCTTGTTTCACTTTAAAAATAATTTTGTTATAGAATTTATTAAGTATTAATATAGAAAAACATTTTAAAACTAAGTCTCTGCATTATAATGTTATTTGCATTACAGTAATATTGTTCTCAGTTTTATGGTAGTTTTCACTAGCTATCTGCACCAAAGTGAATCCAGGACAAAATATTACAATTTACAAAATAATAAAACACTGACCAAATACTGAAGGGTATAGAAGAGACAAAAGAGGAAAGAAAAGGAAGAATGAAAATAATTCCAGGAAAGGGGTAAATTGATTTCGGTTATCAATTATTTTATTATTGCAGCATTATATTTCCTAAAATATAGAAAAGGACAGGTAGGTGAGAATTCAACTGCCAACCTGAAAGTCAAATTTGGGTATCTGGAGAACTTCCCTTAGTCCACCAAGCTAGTATTACGGAAAGTAAATGCAGCAGGGCATAGTACAGATCATTTTATCCTTTCATATACTGTGGTCACAGAAACAGATAAACTCTACTTCCTTTTCACTATTGACTATAAAGGGTTACTTTTACTTCATAAGCTTTATTTCTAATGGTCAATTTTTAGTGAAACAAATGAAATCATGTAAATAACTTACGTGGTAGGTTCAAACATATTTGATAACACAAAGCATTGTGTAGCTATTGGAGGTGCATTTAGTTGAATGTGCTGTGCAACAGCAGAGCCAGGAGTTGCAGCAAGGTTTGACTGTAGCCCTGCTTGTAATGGCAAAGGTGCATGAGGATTTATGGGAATACCACCAATAGTACCGGCATGAGTCAAGTTGTTAAGAGCATTTGCAGCATACTGGGGAATCTGGAAACCAGTTCCTAAAAAAAAGATTTAACTTTCACTAACATAGTTAACAGCAATGCCACTCATGATTTGACAAACATTTTACAAATTTAAATATTTAACCTTGTTAATATTTCAGTTTCTAGTTCAACATACCTTCTGCCAATTTAGCCATAAGCTGTAAACGCCCCGTGGCACCAAGATCAATGCCAGCCCTATCCATTTCATCTGTATCCAACTGTCCTTGGCCAGGTGGTTGCCCATTTTCTGATGTACGTTCCGTTACATGGCCAACTTTCATAGGGCGACCAGCCAACTCAAACCCGTTAAGTTGATCCAAAGCTTTCTTTGCATCATCAGCATTTGCAAACTGAATAATATAAAAAGTAATTATATATTTAGATGTTATTTAGTATATTTGTTTGAATATTGGTTGCATGCAGAAAAATTATAATTGAAATCTTACCATGTTAAATATGTTTATTTAAAATTTTAATTTTTAAAAGCATTTGGTTTAAACTAAGATTTTTTTTTAATGAATTTATTATCAAAAAAGAATACTACAACCTTTCATAGTACTTAGCATACAGCACTATCTAATATTAAGGATTTAATCTATTGTTCAAATGAAAATAATCTAATTAGCATTACTATACTCACACTAATGAATCCAAATCCAAGTGAACGTTGTGTTTCATGATCTCGCATTATTTTTATGTCAATGATCTGCAACAAAATATACATGTTAAAATACATAATAAAAAGTAGATAATTTACATTATCTTATTAATTTTAACCCTTATGTTCCTGTACATATCCATTCCCAGTTAGGGAATTCACCATTAATTTTAAAAGGGTAATATTTACCAACAAAAAAAACCATCTAACTTTTTGAAGCATAACTAGAAAACAGCTAAACCTACTTTTGTTTGCAACATATTAACCATTAATGTCCCGTAACGCCCGCTGCCGCCCGACACCGTTAATGTCCCGTAACGCTCGCTGCCGCCCGCTTTCAATACGCATAGAAAAATTAAATTTGTTTCATTAAAATTTGGCCTACAAATCCTAATTTTTAACTAAACAGGAAGTCGGATTGTTTCAGCATCCTTTTCCGGCCTTCTAATTGCAATGGCGCTTTTGAAAGATAAAAAATAATAGTTTCTTTCTATCTCGAAATTTTAGACTCATCTGTCCTATTTTTAGTAGATTTAATATTAAAAATAAAATAAAGTAATGCCTCTAAACGTATCTAGGCATGTATTTTATGAATTATATATCTTAAACATAACCAAATTGATATTTAACTGTTAAATTCGATGCATAGTTGTTTAGACAAAAATAAATAAAGTTGACTACCGAAAATGACCTGTTTTGAATTTTCTCCGACATTTTTTATTTTTATACTGTACTTTTACCAAATATAATATATTCTATTTAATACTGTTGGAAAGCCATGTTCATTCCCAACATTAAGCAGTAGTTTTAATCTTAATTTTTAATTTCATTTAGACAAAAACAAATATTTTGTGAAACTATTCACTTGATCATACAGAGTTATGCTCCTTACATCGGGCCGTCATGGGTGGAGTTTTGGTAGAATGAATGGGACATTAATGGTTAAAATGGACAGATCTAATTTACAGTCCAGACAGTTGCCTAGCCATACTGGCTGAGACAGGCTGTTCCAGATGTAACTTTTTATGCAGTAATTTTTATTTAACTTAGGAAACAGAGAAAGAAGTAGTAAAAGTTAACCAATAAAACTGACGTGTATTTCAAAGAGGTTAGCAAGTGACTAAAAATAAAAGTAAGATACAACAAACCTTCCCAAATGGTTCAAATATTCCTCTAAGCATATCTTCTGTTATGTTGAAGTGCAGGGATCCAACATATAATCTCATTGGACCTTCACTTGGCTTTTGTGGAACAGGGGTAGATGTTGGCTGAGCTCTATTTTTTTCAGCCTGTGATGGCTGCACCAATATAGGAACACCAAGCAATTTCTGGCCAGATAACCCAATGGCTAAAGGCACAGACTCTGGATCTGCAAATTCTACATAGCATATTCCCTTTGAACGTCTAGTTTTGTTGTCTGTAATAAGACGAACATCTCGCACCTAGGAAAATCAAATTATATATTCACAAGTCTTTTAATTTATAAAAAGGCACATTAATTAGCCATAAATTTATTTTGAAAAGATTAGCAAATACAAAAATTATTAAAATTTACTTTTCCGACGGAAGAAAAAAACTCCTCCAAATCTCTAGGTCGTATACGTGCTGACAGTTGCATACAAAAGACAGTCCGAACATCTCTTTCCTCGGGGGTAAGCTCTGGCTCTCTAAGGATAAACAAATTTTATCAATATTTTCAGATTAATGCTACTCTCAACCACCTCTTAAAATAAGGCATCTATTGTAATAAAATAAAAAAGAATGGATACCTTTGCCTTTCCACTCGTGGAATTTCGGTTCTGAAAAAGTTAATTGAAAATTTACTATTAATAAGAGCAAGCATGTATGTAAAAAAATAAACTGTTTGCTCTTTTATATATTTTGCAGGAGAAAATTGTCTTTATAAAAACATAATGGGAAAAGCTTCTTAGCTAAAATGATTAGAAGCTGTTCTTAAGTGGACAAATTTTGTAATTTAATTTTTACCCATTGATATTGCAATTGAATTAAACTTGCTATCATATATGGTTGAAATAGAGGACATAAAGTATTAAGAATTGCATAAATAAGGACTTTAAAAATTATAGAGATATTATATAATGAACTTTATAAGGGTACAGATGTCTACATGTGTACTTCAGATTATTTTTTGAAGTTAGTCATGATATGTTGAGCTAACTAATTATGACTAGCTAAAACCTTTAAATTACAAGAGGCACAGCAACACAAAAAATCTAGGAGGACAAACGAGAAGGTGCTAAAAATAAATTCCACTAAAAAAAACTCAATGACAACTATATTTCTTGTATAAATATCTGTCCCAAGAAAAAAAAAGGAAATTAAAGCAAATAAAGTTTTGCTTTTTCTTTCTCTTTTCACTAAAGATTAGTAATTTTACAAGCCCACCATAGAGTATACATACCTAAGTGGACTTCTGCTTCTTTTACGCCTAGGGGATCTACTTCGTTTACGTTTGTCTCGATCTGCATCTCTGTCTCTACTTCTACTGCGGCGCCTGTCTCGTTCTCTTTCCCTGCGTCTTCTATCTCTACTACGACTTCTAGATTTTCTGTCTCTACTTCTCGACCTTCTATCTTTACTTTTAGAAGTTCTGTCTCGACTTTTCGATCTCCTCTCACGACTACGAGATCTATAAAAAATATTGATAATTTAAGTGCATTCAATATTTTAAAATAATGTACATGTAAGTAGGTAAGGTGTGGTTAAATGAGACTGGTCAAGTGTTTATGTGTTTGACTGCTAACCCAAGTCTTTAGTTCAGATCCCGGGGTCTAGTCTGTACTACATCCCAGAGTCCACCAGACGGGTACCTGACTCATGTTAAGAAATGTAATGGTGGATGAGAATAGTGCTAAACTATCTCTTCATATGCCAAGATACAGATGATTTTACCTGGCCATGGACTGTGAGGTGCGATTGAGTATTATACTTTTTTATACATGTAAGCATGAAATGAGGATACAGGTTTGGAGCCTCCATAAATGATATCACACAATTTACCCTACCCAATCACCACAATAAGAATAAAGTTTTATGCCTAAAATATATGGCCAACAATTCCTAATTTTTGGCAAGATTAATTTTTTCAAAATATTAAATGATAACCAAATTTTAATTAGGAAGCAGATAAAAACAAGCATTTAGTATTACTGTTAGGTGTTTCCTATTTTTCGTCTAATAAGTTTAAGATTAACAAAAAGACTTAACTTCCTTCTAAAACTATGAAATACTTTGTTTTGTACACACCTTTTCCTGCCCTTGCTTCTGTCACGGCTATTGCTCCGACTTCTCTTTTTCCTGTAAACAAAAAAAAAAAAAACATTCAATAATCAAATAGTCAATACATGAGCACTTTATATGCACATACATACAAGAGAACTTGTTAATTAAAATAGCATTAAAAAAGCATATAAATAGCTCACATCATTTAAATACATTTGTTAAGGTCAACATTGTTTACCATTTACAAACATCTATTTAACGATACTGATGGATTTCCCCAGTATTACAAAAACCTTAGAAACTGCTATCAGATCAAAGACAAATGTGGTGCTTAAGGAAGCAAATGTGTGTGAGAGAAGAGACTAAACACCAAATACTTTATAATTAGAATGTGGTACTGATGATACTGAGATATGTAGTCTTAGCATAAACTGATAACACTTTCATCATATAATCCTCTGTTGGCAAAATTCAGGATAGGTGTAGAAGAACAGCTCACTTCAAGGATCACATAATTCCTACAAAACCGTTCTTCTTTAATTTGGTATCAGCACCTCGTTTGAGTTAATTCATATTTGCAGAGGTTTAAGTGTGCTAGGATTAAGACCACATACCTGGCAACACATTCATGTCAGGTTTGCATCTATTTCAAAGTTCTCCAAAACAAGATAGGGGCACCTATGCCAACACAACAAGAAATCAAATTAGATTTAAAGACAATATTTATTTCAAGTCACTGATAAAATGGCTGCAAAAAGCCTGTTTTCCTTGCGACCAAGAGACGTGCCTATAAACAAAAACAAATATTTAAAGAGGGATGTACGAGAATCTTTGCAAGAAACCAATTAGATTCTAGTAGTGGCTTGCTATCAATTTTCAATTTAAAGTCTTCACCTGAAATGAGAAAATTTAAAAACTTCAGTGAAAAGCTGAAGAGAACCTCAAATTTTCCTGATTTTTCAACAGTGACAGAGCTCTGGAAGATGGGGGTAAGCAGAATTCTTAGTTCTGCTTTACTTACCTACAGAATATCATGGTTTGTCACTAGAATGTGTCAGATTTTAATTGGAGTAAGAAGTCCAATTTAAACTCTTGGATTTTGCAACTCCCAGGATTAGGGCTATATTGCTGCACATAAAAACAAACAAGCACTTACTTTTTCTCTTTTCTTGAGGATGATGATGATTTTTCTATTTTTCCTTCTTCCTGTATATCCGAAAACATCAAATGAAGTAATCAGGAACACAGCGCAACAGGGGCATTGGGGAAGGGGCAGAGAAAAACAACCATAGAAGTATGCATTAATAATTTATTAACAACTTAATTTAAAACTTACTTGAAACAAAATTTTCACCTCTATATAATTAAATATTATCTAGAGGCCACCAATATTCTTTATAGTAAGATTTTATGATTTCACTCAGTTCAATTAACAAAGTTTAACCACAATGTTAGCCTGAAAATGGTAAGAATGTGATATATTAACAGAATTAGTAAAAAGCATGCAGCATGTGTAGGAAGATGTAACTGTGGATGAAGCCATCAGGAAAGGAGCTTGCAGAACAGAGTGCTTTGCCTATCAAGAAACAAAGCCAGGATTTAATTTTATTGTTTTTAGAGCACACAACAAGATGAATTCAAGGTTACTAAAACATTTTAAAATAAATGGTTGGCTTAAGTAAATGTAAATAATAGTAAAAATTTAAGCAGAACATACTTCTTTTTTATAAGGGGCCTCCAGCATGGCTTCAACATCAAGCTCGTCAGCCATTTTAAATTCACTTCTCTGTTGACTGAAATTTACAATCAACAATGCATTTTAAAAAGCTTGGTAAGTCATAACAATTGGTGTGCAGTTAAATATGTTTAATCAGGTAAGGAAAGTCACCATTAAAAGTAAATTGCTTCAATGGCATGAAACGCCACCACAGCCATTGTATATGGGCAGTTACTTGAGATTGCAAGCACTGAAAGTTCACATTGGTTTAAGATATGAATAGTGTAGCATATAGCATACATCATAGCAATACCATTGCGATCTGAGATTGTCAAGATTTGTCACCTGTGTTCTATTATATGTCTGTATTGCTTCTATTATAGCATACTACCACGCATGCGAGATATTAGTTTTTAAAAAAACTGGCCCGGGAGCTGTAGACTGTATTGAGCTATTTAATACAATTATTATAATTTTTTTTGTATTTGGACTGATAGGCCCATAAAAATCAAATAACGTTAAACAGGAGAAGAAAACATAAAGCACATTTTTTACCTATGCACTCAACATTCACTCGGTCAGAGAAGTTCATACCATAAGCCATATATTATAGACCTATCGACTCCCAGGAATGATATCAGGTATTTAATGCAATATCTCAAGATATCATTTAGAATTACAAGAAAAAAATCACAACAACAGAAGATATATTCTGCATCATAAAAGGAAAGCATAAAAGGTTGATCACTAGTGAGGAACTCTGGTGTAAAGTCAATTAAAAAGTTGAAACAATTTGTAGTTAATGTGGCCTCAAACGTAAGAGTATAACATGTTTATGTTGTTATGGAATTTTGATGAGAATTTCAGAATGATTTTTTAAATTAAAAATGTATCAACAATAGCTAGCACACTAGTAAACTAAGCCAATTTAGCACATTTTAACTTTCTGTGCAGTCATTATTACTGAAAAAAATTCCAAAGTCAGGTCAGCCCATAACCTGTGACCTTCATTAAAACATAATTTACTTTTTTTTTATTAGTAAACATGTGCTTAATCTTACCCATTAAGTAATAAAAATTTTAAAAAGCAATTTTAATTAGGCCTACTATTGAAAAGTGAGATAAACAGCTTAAACACATGCTTTCTTGAGGGTGTGTGGCACATCGCAATTATAACTTTATATTACTGTGTTTTATGACTATATTTGTACACAATCAGCATGCTATGCTTTTAAAATTGATAAATGGTAAGTATACCAAGTTACAAAACCTGCAATCTAACTACATTTGGCTAGATTTATGACTGTTTTTTGTCACACCTAAAAATAGAATGTTTACTGTTTTCTTCATTGATGATCATTTTTATTATTTTTTAAACTAAAACTAATAATTCATACTTTCTGGTCACTGTGAGTTCAGCAGGCCTAAAGCATACGTCATAGAATGAACCCAAGTTCACGAAATGAGATGTCTGTGTCTTCACTTCTCTCTTCCTCCCACTTTCCCCCCCCCCCCCACTCAAGCAAATTGAAAGTCCACATAGGATGAATAATATAGACTTAGATTTACTATCACGCATGCTAGATAGCTGTTAAAACAATTTACTATAGGACAGTTTGATTTAGCTAGATTGCTGCTAGATCTAGGACTATCACCTGACCCACTACTGACACTGTACTGTTCTGTTTTTTTTCAAGTACTAGATCTAGATCTAGACTAGATTCTTGGGTGTTGAAATAATATAAATACACTTAAACTACATCTATGTCAACATTAAATTGCTACCACGGGGAAAAAAAAAAATAGGGCAGTCCTGATATGTTTTTTTCTTTAGATTGCGTGCCATAAATGAACAGTTTATGTGCAGGCGCCGTGGTTTCGCATGAGACATGCTAATTAAAGTTTCAATGAGCCAAAAACCGACGAAGTGTCCGCGCTCAAGTAAACTTCTCTAGTGAGAAAAACTGGTAATCTACCGATTTAGGTACGTAAAATCGTCCGCGGCTAGTAATGTACAAAAAAGTTAACTCATTGTCAAGGCTTTAATAGAAGTATATTATGTTATATTTGTGTCAAATATTATAGATAAATGAATAATAAACCTAAATCAATGGCTAAATATGGCAGGAAACAGATTCAACCCTCAAGCATCTACTTTTAGGGTCGATTTTCGCCAATTTTCAAAGTAACAAATATTGACATATTATATATCAATTTTGTTGCTTAACAATCGAGGAATTCAAAAATATAAAAATTAATAGCACTAGACATTTACATCACGTTCAAAATGTAGATTAACCACACTCACTCAACTGAGATTTTTTTTTACATCTAAATGTAGTGAGGTCCAAAAATCCACGAAATTCACAAAATTAACGATATAATTACACAGAAATGTCACTTAGGCATACATTTATTTGTAATTATGTCAAATTTTACAAAATATACCAGTTTATAGCTTATTTCTATAATTATTCTTGAGAAAAAAAACGACCGCCCTCCCCTTTAAAATTCTGGCTTTTAGAAACACTCTGGGGAAGAAAAAAATAACAGAGTTAAATATAGAAGGTCTATATAAAAAACATAATTAATAAAATATGTCTATATGCCAATTTTTAATATAGTTGCAGCATTTACATGGCTAATTATAATTGTTTAGTACTTTGAACATTAATTTAAAGTTACGACTGTCTGTGGCGTCATTCAAGTGTAGTGTCAGTGTAGGTGAACAGGGTGTTAGGGCCTGATACGATTTCATTAGAATTGGTAATGAACAGAATGTATAATTAGAACTGGCATATAAAAACAATGTTGATAATAGATGCAGTTGTTTTAATGCTACTTATAATAGATCAAAATGACAAACATAATTAAAACCTAAGAATCTGGAAGCGGTGACCTCATTTTACTGACACGGTTGTCAAATAGTAAGTGAATAGATCTAGATTTAGAATCTACGTAATTTTGAAAATACGCTAGTTCTAGAAGCAAAATCACTTTTAAAAACTGAAGTTAGTGATTAGATCTATAATGAAATTGAAATCAACAACTGATATGTAAGTATCTTTTGATTTAAAAAAAAAATACGCTTAGTTCTAAGAAAAAAAAATTCTATGGTGTACTCGATCCCTATCCCAAAACGTGCCAGCCATATCGCATGCGTAGTCAGCTACTCAGCTGCTTATCAAATTCATGAATTTTAAACTTATATAATAAAAGTAGGTCACCCTAAAAAAGAGTAAAATGGCTCCCGTTTTCACGACAGCCGTCACTCGATTCATAATTTACAGAGTTATAAAGTTCTACTTTCTTTTGGCTATAGATTTAAAGAAATATTAATTTGTTATTTCTCATGCGTTCCAACAATTGTACCTAATTTTAATAAACATTAGATTAGTAAGGACTCGATTCTTTTTAGAATTAGCCCTCGACACTATACAGACTATTGCGAAGAAACAGACTCGCGCGAATGTCGTGCGTAGGCTGGTTCAGTGGCGAAGGTTAGAAGCCAATTTGCGACGGAAAATTTTTACTTTGAAATAATTACATTATCAATTAATTTCGATTTAAAACAAATGGCTTAAAGTCAAAAGTAAACTAAAATTTAAAAACTTTGTTATTCGCAGTGTACTCAAGATTCTCGTGTTTTAAAGATAAGTCTAGTTTTACTACGTGTGCGTGCATGGTGCGAATACCGATTTTCCGCGACAGAAAATCATTAAAAATATAAAAAAAAGTATCTACAGCAAAATAATAATTATATTTTACAGAATTAAATAGATTTAACTTAACTGTTATTTAAATACATGCTTCGGAGTAAAAAAATACAATTTTATATCCGTAAAAAATTAACTGAAATTCCCGCTTTCAGCGACGCCGATGTGTCGTAATTTTTGGCAGTCATTTTGTTCAAATTAAAGTAAAAAACGCATTCAAATATACTTTTTTTTACTTTTATAATTTACAGCAATCATTTCTAATGAAAAATCCATAAAAAAATAATAGTTATTTTTACAAAATATTATTTCTTACCTCATTAGTGCAGTACACGTACTTTCCAAGTAGATCCATTCCGTCTAGATTTGCATACTTCGCATCCTTCGCCGCGGCACAAAATGTCATAAAAAACGAATTCCACAAAAATGTTGCTAACGAAGCTTGTAAAAACCTTGCTCTATTTATCAGTATAAACAAAATCCCCGAACGATGTCTGGTTAGAAAGTTTGTGAACGGCGAAGACCGAATATGCATTTTGCGGTACCAATCTGTTTCCTGCCATATATCGATATAGGCCAGAAATAAACTTTAAACAGCAGTGTCTGAGAGCAAGATTTGCTATATATTATTAATATAAACAGCAGCCATTTGTAAAATAGAGTGGCTTCCCCCCCTGAATCTCGCGCTATAAGCTTATAAAAATAAAACTTAAACAAGATGGCTGCTATAGTAAATGAGCATGGTTGTATCTGTTGGAAACATCGCTAGTCTTCATTTATTACGGAAATGTTTTAATTCAATTCTTTAGAAACAGGTAGGGGCATAGGCCTACAATTACATAAATGAAACAAGGAAACATGTTTGTATTTTAAAAAACATAAATCCTCAAAATGTGAAATAATTACTAAATTAGGCCTATTAAAATTTACGAAGTGACTACTCAGAAGAAGATTTTTCTCCCCAGCGTCTCCACTTAGTCGGCAAAAGATAGCTCTGCGCATGCGCAATGACCTATGGCTAGGGTTAGGGCTAGAATGAGGGTTAGGGATAGGGCTAGGGTTAGGGCTAGGATTAGGGTTGGTTTTAGGGTTCTGCGGTTGTAAACACACGCATGCGCAGTACCATCGAAAACATCGCCGTGAAGGCAAGTCATAGTTTCTCTCCATTGCGCATCGCATGCATATCTTATTCCGGCTAGCATCTGCCTAAAATTTAAGGAGTCACCTGTTTTTCACATTACAAGTCGCGGGCGATTTTACGTACCTAAAACGATAGATTAAGATTACCGCGGGCGATTTTACCTAGGCCCTACCTAAAACATAGATCAGCCTACCAAAAAACTACAAAGTAGTTTAAGTAGGATCTATTTTTCGACTAAAATCTAGATCTAGACCTTTGTTTATAGATCTTATGTATAGATCTATAGACTAAAGAGCAGCAGAGTTTCTAGAACTGAGTTGAAAGCAGAGTAAATTCTAGATTTAGTCTAGATTCTAGATCTAGAACAGGAGAATGGGATAAAAAATTAAAAATACAAGAGGGCTGAAGATGGGCATACAACTACAACACGTCCAAAACGTAACACCTTTCATTTCAAATAATTATCATATTGTTTTATTTTATGTGTTAAAGACAGTAATTAAAATCGAATTAAAATACTTACTTTTACTGGTTTAAGCTCAATGAAATTTAGAGTACACGTCAATATTAATCGACGCAATAATGCAACACCCAATTCTTCTCAAGATGGCGTAAGCAACGTCCACTCACAAAATTATTTCCGCTGTGTTTACTGTGCCAGTTTGAATGTACAGAAAGCCAAAATTCTCCAGTCTAATCCAAGAGTATGTTTACACTTTCCTTTGACTTTAAAAATAAAATGATTGCTTCTTTTGTCTCTAGTCTAGCGTATATTTTTACTTTCTCGTGTTACGAATATAGATCTAGATAAAATATTGTATTCTTACACAAATACTAAATGACATTTTCAGTTTTTTCTATTTTATTCCTACGGAATATAATCGTGCAAAATATCTAAATCGAGATTTTCACAAATTTTGACACTTAGGGGTCGTCCATAAATGACGTCACATTCGTAGGGGGGAGGGGGGGTTCCTTAATTTTGTGACGGTGTGAGATGAAGGGGAGGGGGGTTAGATGGTGTGACGTCACACTTTTGCATTATAAAAAAGCGATGTTAGAAAACGAGTTTTAGCCGTTATTTCGCGTTTTAGAAAACGGTTTTAATAAATTGTAATAGGAATTGATCAAAATATTCTATATTGACAGAGTTCTGACAAGATTTTGGAAAAATATCGATATTTAAGAAAAATTCAACAGCAATTTTGAGGGGGGGGGGGGGGGGTTGTAGGCGGAGGTGTGACGTCATTTTAGGGGGTCTGGCTTTTGTGACGACGTGTGACGGAGGGGAGGGGTGAGGTAAAATCGTCAAAAAAGCATGACGTCATTTATGGATGACCCCTTAACAACCTTCCGAAGCCGTGGATCTGTGTACGTGTGTCTGCAAACACGAAAACGATGATCGTTTCACTTAATAGCAATGGCGCAACGCACTTCCTGATGTCCGCCCCAGATTTCCCTCCTCCCCCAACCCACCGAACACCACGTTTTCCGGGTGTCAAGTTAACGTGTTCAAACAGATAAATTCTATAATGTAAAAATAAAATAAACTCCCTAGTCAATAATTTGATATATCTGAGTTTTTTTAAAACAGATATGTAGCCTATGTCTGACTGAAAAATTGTTTTTGCAATTTCAGAAGAGAAGCAAACTAGACATATTTTTGTATGCAAGATTTGCATTTTATAACTTGCTCACTCTTATCCGCGGATGGGCATAGTGCTGACCACAATACTCTTTATGTGCCGATCGCCGCGATCGGTCAAAGCAGACTCTACTTTTTCTTTCCCCGTGGATTTTACATCAGCGCCTTCCAATGCGTGCCTCATCCACCGCCTTTTTTGTTCAGTTATTTCGTTCTCCATTTTCTGTTATCTTCTGTTAAAAATATTAACATTTTTGCAAAATATCATGAAACAGTTTTATTAACAATTTGTTGAATTCCACGTTGGCAGAGGCGTAGCTAGGGGAGGGCGGGGAGGGCGGCCGCCCCGGGCGCCGACCCTAAGGGGGCGCCAAAAGGGGTAGAAAAAATTTATTAAAGTTCATTTTAAGCTGCAGTTTTGAATTATAAACAGCCAAAGTAAAGAAATGTAACGACTGAGAGCCCTTGCATACTGATTTAACTGTTTTCTACCTTTTTGTGTAACTGTAAAACGTATATCCTTAAGAAAGAGTGACCGGAAAAACCGCTTTCCAGTTTCCTAGATGGGGGGGGGGGGGGGGCGCTTATTCGAAGACTAAAATCGGAAAAATTCACAACGGATTAAGGAATAAATAACAGATATTACTCAGAAAAAAAAACAAAACATTGAACTAAAGCGTATTTTACGATTGTGTAACATAAAAAAAAGAGTTAGTGACGTTTAAAATCCACTCTACCATTTTTGTGCAAGATGGTGGGGCACTTTTTCACCAACCAGTTTTGATAAGTAATAACGCGACTAGTTCTTTGTACAATTCTTACGATTCTCTCAGTTTGATCGTGATAGATCAGATACTTTTACTTGATTGCATTACATCTTGCCTGGATCACTGCATTAAAGAGAAATAAATATCACGGATTCTTGTATCGCTATCCGATCAGTAAAATAGCAGACTGTCGGAGCGAGTGGGTGGGAAGCGACACTCTTTGCCAAAACGAATTAGCTCCGCTACAATTTTAATTTTTTTCTGACATTACTAATCATCATTTTTAAAGGACAATGCATCTTAACGGGAATTTTATTGGCGTCGAGTGAAGTTTACGACAGTCAGCGTAATTGTTAATTTTTTCCAGACTGTCGCACACACATACACACACACGTATATATATATATATATATATATATATATATATATATATATATATATATATATATATATATATATATATGGAGGGGCGCCAAACTGAAAGTTCGCCCCGGGCGCCGGGAGGGGTCGCTACGCCTCTGCACGTTGGTTGAAACAAAAGTATTTAAAAATATATCGCTGCTGATAATAAACTAAACTTTTTGGTCTATATCACTTTCATAAGATCGGTTTTTACTACTTCTTCAACCAGTAGGGTCTACTATTGTTAAATTAATAGATAGATGGATTGATATACTGTGTTCCAAACTGATGCCATATCGTTAAAATTGGAAGAGGGGGTGACACCAATTGCAACTTTTACAGACAAATATGTAAGCTACTGATCAGAGTGAAATACACCGTCCACCAAAGTAAATTGGGGTTTCACATATTGGATAATTGCAAATCAAAATATCGATGCTTGGACGTGATTGTTAAATAATTTATCAATGCTTAATTCCTTATCAAATGCCCCCGAGGGTGAAAGTGTGTGTTTTTGAAGGGAGGGGGGGGGGGTGACACCAGTAAAACAATAATTATAAATTTGATTGTGTAAGTTGGTTTCAGTAAATTCGCCTTA